>NC_139388.1:153297500-153677500 GCF_054392235.1 Sus scrofa
CAGGTCGTTCCCTTGAACTTATGGAAAAATGGGGATGAAAATGCACAAAATCCTTGAAAACATAAGCAGAATGGGGTGGGGGGGCGGGATGTTTTTCTGAGTGCATAAGGTGTGATCAAGTCACTATTTGGAAAAATGGTATGAACATAAGATTAAATCTTGTGTTTGAATGTTCTCAGCTTTAAGTAGACTTGACTTTTAAGAAAACATTTTGAGTGAAGCTGTTTAAGTCCTTTGCCTTTGAAGAACCTAAGATGTTTAAAAACCTTCTACCTGACTAAATTTAATCACCAATTCCACTTGATCCCTATGATTTTATTTATAATCTATTTCAATACATACATGTGTGTGCTTTATCCAGCTCAGCAGAAGGTGTCAATTCCAAAGCTCCACTGTCGAGGTTTTGGTGAACTTGTTAAGGGGACTTAAAAAGTAAATCAGGGAGTTCCCGTCATGGTGCAGCAGAAATGAATCCGACTAGGAACCATGAGGCTGCGGGTTCAATCTGTGGCCTCACTCAGTGGGTTAAGGATCTGGCGTTGCCGTGAGCTGTGGTGTAGGTGGCAGCTGTAGCTCCCATTGGACACCTAGCCTGGGAACCTCCATATGCCACGGGTGCAGCCCTAAAAAGATAAAAAACGGAAGAAAAAAAAAAAGTAAATCAGGACTAGTTAGGCCACATGTATGTCTGGGGACTTTGAGGTACATAGAAAAGTCAGGTGTTCAAGGGGAAAGTGAGTAATCAATCCCTTGAGAAACAAAACCTGAGTATTTTTCTACTAACTTGACAAGCCAGGTCAGAAAGCCATCAGGCCCTGGGAACAGCGGGCTGCCCTCTGTGAGGCATGAAAGTCTCTGTGGTCCAGGGGCTTCTCACACAGCACCAGCAGAACCAACAGACCCAAAAGCAGAAAGCAGGCCACTACCAAGGGAGCCTGGCATCCCTCACATGGCACCCGGGCTGGCCCATCTCCAGGGAGGACCTCAAGACACAACATTAAAACAAAGCACAAAGCACGTCCATTAAGTCGAAAGCTAGTTGGCCAAGGACGATTGTTTTTTATAGTTTATTTCTGTCTCTTCTTATTTTATTTATTTATTTATGCTTTTTAGAGCTGCACCCATGGCATATGCAAGTTCCCAGGCTAGGAGTCGAATTGAAGCTGCAGCTACAGGCCTATGTCACAGCCACAGGATGCCAGATCTGAGCCACTTTTCTGACCTACACCACAGCTCACGGTAACGCCAGATCCCTGACCCACTGAGCAGCTCCAGGAATCAACCCACATCCTCATGGATACTAGTCAGATTTGCTTCCGCTGCACCACAATAGGAACTCCTTGTTTAGTTTTTAAAACTAAAATTCTTATGAAATAACCTTGCTTTCTATAGCTTATTTCTGCCTCTCATTTAGTTTTTAAAATTAAAATTCTTGGAGTTCCCGTCGTGGCACAGTGGTTAACGAATCCGACTAGGAACCATGAGGTTCCAGGTTCGGTCCCTGCCCTTGCTCAGTGGGTTAATGATCCGGCATTGCCGTGAGCTGTGGTGTGGGTTGCAGACGCGGCTCAGATCCCACGTTGCTGTGGCTCTGGCATAGGCAAGTGGCTACAGCTCCGATTCGACCCCTAGCCTGGGAACCTCCATATGCCGTGGGAGCGGCCCAAAGAAATAGCAAAAAGACCAAAAAATAAATAAATTAATTAATTAAATTAAATTAAAATTCTTATGAAATATCTTTGTTTTATGAGCAGTAGTTTATACACTCAGTGTTTTCCAACTTACCACAAATGCAATTTTTTTAATTCATATTTTTTAAGTTTGGTTGCAAGTTTTCTCTGGTTTTAAACAGGCTTGCAGATTAAGCCAGCATATGGGTCTTGACATGTTTAATAATAGATCCAGATTTATGAAACATCAACCCAATAATCTTTCCATTGGGAATAACAGAGCTAATCCACCACATAATTGGTAGTTTCCCTAACAAGATCTTGAAACCCCAGGGTAGATTCAGGGATACTTGGTTGCATGGGGGCTCTGACATCCCCTACCAAAGCCTCTCTGCTCACCCATTCCAGCACGTTCTCCGCTGGTGGTCAGCCACTCTCTGGAAGAAACTCTTTCTGAAACTGGAACTAGGAGAGTGATGTTTTTCTGGGGCCTTTTCCCACACATCTGTTTATTTTTTTTACAGTTTATGGTCAATGCATATCAATTCCATAAAATGAGAAATGATAAATAATCAAGGCACAACTATGAAAATTCAAAACAGATATTCAAGGAGTTCCCATTGTGGCATAGCAAAACCGAATCTGACTAGTATCCGTAAGGACACAGGTTCGATCCCTGGCCTCACTCAGTGGGTCAGGGATCTAGTGTTGCCGTGAGCTGTGATATAGATTGCAGACGAGGCTCGGATCCTGTGTTGCTGTGGCTTCGGTGTAGGCTGGCAGCTGTAGCTCTGATTCGATCCCTAGCCTGGGAACTTCCATATGCCATGAGTGAGGCCCTAAAAAGCTAAAAAAAAAAAAAAAGCTATTCAACACACACACACACACACACAAACCCACACAAGCATCAACATGGGCTTGTTTGAAGCATAAGCTCCAACAGGTGTTATTTCAAAGGATGGCCTACATGCTTGCCATTCTTCTTGAAGACACTGGCCACATCAGATTCCAGAGCACCTCCGCTTATCAGCGTGTGTTCATATGAACCAAAATTTGTTTCTAAATATATGTTTTCACATTGAAACTGTTGTAAAAGTGACACTTCTTCAGAATTAAGTCTGCTCTTAGGCCTAGTATCCTAGTATCAGTTTTTAAACATCTAAAAACTGACAGATACAGAAAGTGTTCCTCATGTAACTATTCTGATTCTTTAAAGGTTAAAATATATACAGTCTAAAGTAGTTTAAAAGAATCACTGCAAGCTGAATAATGCCCTTCCAGTCCTAAATCCTAATAGCTGGCATGCTACTTTGGGGATGATTTTTTTCTTTCTTCTTTTTCTTTTTAGGGCCAAACCTATGACACATGGAAGTTCCCAAACTAGGGGTCAAAGTGGAGCTGCAGCTGCTGGCCTACACCACAGTCACATCAATGTCAGATCCTTAACCCGCTGTGCGAGGCCAGGAATCAAACTTGCATTATATATACTTAACCCACTAAGCCACAACAGGAACTCCCACTTTGAGGATCATTATTTGTTTGCCTCACAATTTCAAGAGTTTTAAATATACCTCTGCAGTAAGAGCATCTTCGCGTTTAAAACATCATTTAATACAGATGGGGACAAACAGCAGTGTTTGAGCATCGAGAAGTCCTACATATGAAATCTGCAGAATAGATTCACCAGGTGAACCCGGTCCCCCCAGGGAACATATATTCTTTGACATCGCTGCATGTGAGCCAGCTTTACGGCGAGGCATGGACTGGAAAGGCTTCCATCTCTCACAGCACCTGCACTTGCTAATGCATATCCAGCAACTTCACATCAAATCAAAGGTTCCAAGCAAAGAGCAGTGTTTTCACCAATGACATATGTCAGTATGGTGTTTGTCAATACGCAAAACCAAACCGAAAAGATGTAATCCTTGCCCTAGAAACGCTTCTATTCTAAAAATGGGTCTGAGTCCTAATTTTATGGACACTATAGAAGTCGACCCCATATAAAAATATTGCCAGAAGCAGCCATGTTAGATGGACTGTGAAGTGTGGTAAAAAGAAGAAGCATTAAAAACATTAAGCTTCCTAAGACGCTCCGACTAAGTGGGGCAGCTATTAAGAAACTCATTTGTTTCAGCGCGCCAGCAAAGGTTGAACTTCATCTTCGGAAACGTTACTGTCGAGCATAGCGAGCCCAATTTGGCCAAATGAATTCGCCGGCATCGCCAGCACTCCTTCACAATGACACAAATTACATTTAAACCATATGGGGAATTTCAGGATTACTCCCTTCAGACGGGGAACTTTCATACGGGTCTCGGGCCCCATCAATTTCACCATGGCAGAGTTATGGACCCCCTTTGCTCCCAGCCTCGCAAAGACTCCAGCTCCCACTCTGATCAGCCAGGATGCCTTCCTAGCAGAACACAGCAGAAAAGGAAGACGTGCCAGTCCTTTACTCATTCTACCTTTCTGTCTTCCCGTGGACAACTATTTCCTGGGTTGCTCACTGCTATGTCCCAGGGCTCATGGAAGGGCTGGACTCCGGGCCTGAATAGGTTGAACTCTTCACACCAAGATTACTCTTTAGCAATCGCCACCAGCGTGGGCACAGGGGATAGAACTGGCAACCCCGCCTTGTACCGCAAGCACTAGAATGAAAGCTACGAACGGGACTCAAAGCAGCAGGGAACATCAGACCCCCAGAGCCCTGCGCTTTTGATGGCTGCAGGTGCTTGCCTGAGGGCTTGGGGTGTTTGACTCCCATGACAGGAAACACGAGCTGGGAAAAGTCATTCATTTCGAATTGAAAAGTCAAACTCACAGCAACACTGGATCCTTAACCCACTGAGCAAGGCCAGGCGATCAAACCCACATCCTCATGGACACTAGTCGGGTTCATTTCCACTGTGCCACAATGGGAACTTCCATAAAGTCTATTTTGTATGGAAATTATTATTTCTGTAGGAAATTTTAAGCAGGAAGAATATAAGCAGCTATGTTTTTGGAAAGTTGAGTGGCTGCCAGTGGTGCATTCGATAGCTTGAAGGAGAGACTGGTAGAGGATTAACCAAGGTTTGCAAAAAGGACTCCCTCCTCAGCTGGGGAGGCGCCAAGGTTCCTGGTCTCTGTGCTTGTCCAGAGCTGCTCTTCTGCCGGCCTCCTACACCAGACTTCAACTTCGAGTCCTTGGCCAGTGTGGGTCCCGTCAGGTTATTTTCCTCCAACGTGAAGACACTACCTGAGCACCTGCTTTCCTCCAACACCTTCTCCATGTAGCATCTTCCACTCAGCCTCCCTCTTCTCTGAGAACTGTCTCCTACCCCCACCCACAAGCCACAAGGGTGGACTCCTAGGGCCACATTTGTACTACAGGACACTGATGCCAGGCTATGATGACCAAAGGCGGACACCTGACTAAGGGCTGAATCGCTCAGATTTTCTCTCGTAGGAATCTAGAATTAGAACTCCTTAGAATCCTGTCGTGGCGCAGTGGAAACAAATCTGACTAGTATCCATGAGGATGCAGGTTTGATCCCTGGCCTCACTCAGTGGGTTAAGGATCCAGCATTGCCATGAGCTGTGGTGTAGGTCGCAGAAGCGGATGAGATCTGGCATTGCTGTGGCTGTGACAGAGGTCAGCGGCTACAGTTCCGATTTGACCCCTAGCCTGGGAACTTCCAACTGCTGAGGGTGCGGCCCTAAAAAGACAAAAAGAAAGGACTCCAAAGTGTACCAGTCAGATTCATCTGGTCCTCGACCTAGGAAGCCAGGTAAACTCAGCAGCCACGGGGCAGGGACGTTGTGTCATAAGAAGATCTGTATAGTATTGTGACTGGCCGCCAGATGACACATGACATCTCTAAGAGCTGGGGGCATAATGTCCAGAAAGAACTGGAAAAGAATTCGGAGCAGAATCACGAAGAATGCAGGTCAGATGACTTCTCAAGAGGGCAGGGGCTGCAGATTCCTAAGACGTGAGAATAAGGGACTGTGGCTGTGAACACAAGCCACCTGAGACTCCCCATTGGCACTGGTGCGTTGGACTGGGGGGTTCCACATCCGAGTTCCAGTCAACATGCACCTCCCCCGGCCAACAATGTCACCCCAATTTGAATGGAAAGGTAACTCCTAATTGCTTGGAATAAGAGAAGAGTTTATGAGTTGGGCCCTTTTTAACATAGAAATACTTGGAATTAACTCTAGACAAGAAGAAAATCAAACCCACAGCAGAGAATAAAGCAAACTTTGAATATTAATATTTTTGCAATACGTTTGGGAGAAAAATCTAGGGATATTTGCTATTTTAAGTACATTAAGAGAATCTGGGATATTAGTTTATCTAACAGATCAACCCTATGATTCCAATTTATAATGTAGAGTCGAGTAACTTATTTTGACATAATGATTTTATTTTATTTATTTATTTATTTGCTTTTTAGGGCCACACCCGTGGCATATGGAGGTTCCCAGGCTAGGAGTCAAATTGGAGTTGTAGCCACCAGCCTATGCCAGAGCCACAGCAACACCAGATCCGAGCCATGTCTGCGACCTACACCACAGCTCACAGCAACGCCGGATCCTTAACCCACTGAGCGAGGCCAGGGATCAAACATGCAACCTCACGGATACTAGTCAGATTCATTTCTGATGCGCCACGACGGGAACTCCCAACTAATGAGTTTAAATGTAAGGGGGTAAGACAATTTTATGCAAGTGATAAACATTACTGGAACATTCAAGAAAACTTTGAAGTACCATATTTATACATTTAAATCACCAGTTGCAGACAGTTTACTGTAGTATTTCAGGGAATGGACCGATAAGACCAGACTGACAGGGTGGGAACCCAGCTCTCCCAGTCATGGGCTGTGTGATCTTAAACAAGTTACGTAACCTTGAGCAAAGTATTTAACCTCTCTGTATCCTCATGTTCTCATCTTTGAAATGCGGACTGAAAATAGCACCTCCTTAGACTTACCGTGGTGATCACTTCATATATTGCAATATCAAATCTTTAGGTTGGACACTAGAAACTAATATAATGTTAGGTGTCAATTATACCTCAATTTTTTTTAAATGCATCTCTCTCTTTTTTTTTTTTTTTTTTTTTTAAGGGTTGCACCTGCGGCGTAGGGAGGTTCCCAGGCTAGGGGTCGAATCAGAGCTGTAGCTGCCAGCCACAGCCACAGCAATGCCAGATCCTTAACCCACTGAACAAAGCCAGGGATGGAACCTGTGTCCTCACGGATACTGGTCAGATTCATTTCCCCTGAGCCAGGACAGGAACTCCAAAAATGCATCTCTTAAAGACCATTTTTTAAAAAAAGAAAGAAAACAGTACCTGCTGCATAGGTTTGTTGGATAAAGACATACTGAGTTGATAAATGTAAAGAACTTAGCACTGGCTAGTTGGAGTCCCCTGCAAGCCCTACGTACGTGTTGGCTTTTATGACTGCCCTGAACAGTCTGAAGATACGCCAGTCTGCTGTCCCACTGTTGACCCACCCATGCAGTATGGAAACTGACTTTTTGCATTCATATCGTCAGGCACTGTGCACCACAGGAAGATGACAAACTCAAGCGGTCAAGCTTTTGGTCTGAAAGGAGATACAGAAAAGTCAAGGGATTGTTAAAAAAGGAGTAAAATCTGGGAGCTTGCACAGAAGCTCTACGCACGCAGAGAAGAGAGAATTTTTGGAAGGCATCCCCACAGCACAAATGCCATTCTTATTTTGTGTAGTTAAATCTAAAAACAATCTCCCCACCTTGAAGATGCTACAGGCTTAGGAATCACTTTCACACCAAGCGAATGTGTCACGAGGACTCCTGTTTAATTAGAGATCACCAATATTCAAGCATTTTGATTTATAAAAACAGCAATGTATATGGTTCATATAAAATTTTTAGACATATTTTGCTTTTTGGAGCATCCTCAAAAAAATTTTTTTTCACTTGAATCCCTGAATAAAATGCTATAAAATTGGGTTGTGATGATCATTGCACAACTATAAATGTAATAATTGAGTTAAAAAAATCCCTGAAGAATATTTGTTTGAAGCTAATAGAGTATTTTCCCATATTCTGGCTATTAACCAGA
This sequence comes from Sus scrofa, assembly GCF_054392235.1. Lineage (NCBI taxonomy): Eukaryota > Metazoa > Chordata > Mammalia > Artiodactyla > Suidae > Sus > Sus scrofa. The sequence continues at coordinate 153,305,268 of NC_139388.1, forward strand.
CCTATGAATTAGAAGCCCTTGGTAAAAAAAGGGCTCAATCTAAAGAACAGCTTGATTTTCAAATAATTCACGGGTGTATGTTTCCCTCTTGTGGTAGAAAATGGAAACACATGCGGGCCCAACAAGGAGTGGACTAACCAGCTCCAGGGGCCTTGTACGACTCTAGGGGGGGACCCTTCACCTGGAATACGATGGGAATTGTGCCCTTTGGAGTTTTGTGGCAGTGACTGGCCCTCTATCAAATAATAAAAATGTAGCATATGCCTGGACTTTTAAGAAGACGAGAGATTGATGGGGTTATTCTGTCTCATCTCTTAAGAATTTTTCCAACTACGTGGCCTGGCCAAACTAGGATGTCCCGCTGTAAAGAAACCACACGAAGGTGGCTACGAAGACGGGATGTCTTTTCTCCGGGTTCTTTGTGAGCCTGAGTGTCTATAAAATGGGGATAGTAAAACTTCTTTTCAAGGTTCTGACATTAATGCGGAACGTGCTTATCTCCATGCCTGGCCACAGGCAGCCACTCGATGGATGTCACCCAAACCACCAACATAGAGATTCTGACAAAGACCCGGCCCTTCCTTCTGACACATCCCCTGACCTCTACAGCACGTGGATCCGGGCAGGACAGAATCAATGCTGTGGGTGAGTCTGCGTGAATATCCACGCCGGGCCAGGGAAAAGGGGGACGAGGGGGGTAATCTACAGGCCCTGCTCTAACCGGAGGGCTTCCATTCAGAGGCTGAATCTTGCCCTTGCCATTTTCTGACTCTGTATGGTCTTTTCAGCCTTAGTTTCCTCGTTTGTAAAATAGGGACGGTGCATTGAGAGCTGGTGTACAGTAGGAAATAATCACAGTAGGTCAGGATGTGCTGGGCAGGGCCTCAGGTGCTTTACAAGCATGAACTTAATCTTCACAATCAATCAATCAATCAATCAATCCCAATCTCTTGAGTTGCTGAAAAGATGAAAGGAGATCATGTGAAGGGCATATCAGGGTCCACAGGATTCCAAGTAGGTTCCATGCAGGTTTAACAACAACCCTGTGAAGCAGACAGCCTCACTATCCCCATTTTACAGACGAGGAAACTGAGGCTTGGAGAAGTTAGATGACTTGCTCAAAGTCTCACAACTAATTAATGGGAAGCTCGGCTTTGATGCCCGTTTTAATGCCAAAACTTATGCTCAGACTGAAGGGCTCCTTTGGAGGATCAGGGGCATTTTAACTTGGAGAAAATTAAGAAGAAATACATCCTAGATGACTCTCCAGGGATACTGTGCAAGTGTGAACTATATGAGTTTTGGTGTCTGTACAACCCACGGTATCGGTGGACAGAGCACAGGTGCTGTGGGTTGACCTGGACACCCCACCAAAAATAAAATGTGTTAGAGTTCCCACTGTGGCACAGTGGGTTAAGATCAAGCATTGCCACAGCTGTGGTGTAGGTCGCAGCTGCAGCTTGGATTTGATACCTGGCCTGGGTACTTCCATATGCTGCAGGGGCGGCCAAACAAGAAAAACCAAAAAAACCCCAAAAAAACAGATATGTTAAATTCTGAACCCCAAATACCTGTGAATATGACCTTATTTGGAAAAAGGGCCTTTGCAGATGTAATAAAAAAAATTTTTTTTTTTTTGTCTTTTTTAGGGCAGCACCTGCAGCATATGGAAGCTCCCAGGCCAGGGGTCCAGTTGGAGCTACAGCTGCTGGCCTACACCACAGCCACAGCAACAGCAACACGGGATTCAAGCCGCGTCTGTGACCTACACCACAGCTGACGGCAACGCCGGATCCTTAACCCACTGAGTGATGCCAGGAATCGAATCTGCAACCTCATGGATGCTAGTCGGGTTTGTTAAACCACTGAGCCGTGCTGGGAACTCCAGATGTGATCAAATTAAGATGAGGTCATACCAGATTAGAATGGGCTCCAAATCCAACCACTGGTGTGTTTACAAGGAGGGGGAGAGTCGGAGACAGGCATGCAGGGAAGAAAGCTGGTGAAGACAGAGGAGTTGAGTCACGAGCACCAGCAATTGCGGGCAGCACCAGCAGCCAGGCAGAGGCAAAGGCATGGTCAGAGGGAGTGTGGTCCTGCCAGCACCCTGATTTGGACTCTCAGCCTCCAGAACTATGAGAGTATACGTTTCTGTTGTTTCAAACTACGCAGTTTGTGGTACTTTGTGTTACAGCTGCTGCTGCAGGAAGCTAATAACAATAAATGGGTAAAACTGAAAAAGCCCAACTCCTGGGACAGGGGATCCCTTTGCAGCTGGGTGGCTGGTATGAGAGAGAGGCCCTAGGGAGACCCCTTGCCATGCCCTTTTCCTTTGTTGGTTCTTATCACTAAATAACATGGTATGTGCCATGGCTTGGTTTATGTAAACCAGCCTCCCCGCCTGCTCAGTGGTGAGAAAGACAGCACCTCATCCACCTGTAACCCCAGTGCCTGGAATGAAGCATAGTGGATCCTTAACAAATATCTGAGTGGCTAAATTGTTGGGGTGAAAGTTAAATGGCCTCTGTGACTAGGGTTTCTGATGAACAGAGGTGAGTTTTTCCAGACTGTAGTCAAGGAACTCGCCCCCACTTCTGAGACCAACATCAACTATAAAATTACTCCCACCATCACAGGTAACTTCCCAAAGCACAAGGGATCCACCACGGAGTGCCCTCCGCCTGAGAACTGGCATTTCCAGGAGTTTCTACAGCACACGGACTTGTGCAGTAACAATTAGGAACAGCACTAGAAACTGCAACACTGAAGGAAGTGGAGCTGTTTAGTCTGTGTGGCTGAGGCCAAAAGCTTGATGCTGCCTCCAAGGGGAGCATCGCATAATTGCAGGCAGAGGGGGGAGGGCTTCATGGTGCTCATCCCAGAAAGTGAACTTCAGGGTAGGGCAGGAAAGGGGTGAGTGAAGAGTTAGAGACAGAGACTAAAGCTACCAGGAGAAAAAGGAGGTCAAGGCTGGACCAGTGTTCCAGCCCCTTCACTAACATCAGAGTGAGATGGATGGGAAATTGTACAGCCGCACTGTATCTGTCTCTCTCTCTCATTCTCTCTGTGTGTCTCTCTCTCTGTCTCCATCTCTGTCTGTCTCTGTCTGTCCCTCTCTTTGTCTGACTTTGTCTCTTTGTCTCTGTCTCTCTATCTCTCTCTATATATATATCTGTCTCTGTCTCTCTATCTCTATCTCTGTCTCTCCTTCTCTCTCTCTGAGAAATTTTTGTATCTGTAAATGTGTGATTTGCCTTAGGGCACTGCACATCATTCATTCTACAATATGGATTGAGATCAACTAACCCAAGTTAAGACACTGGCCCTGATGAAAACATCAGGTCACATTAGATGGTTATATGCCAGGTAATCTGCTGGGTGAAGACAGACAGTCACCACAAACAGAGGCTTCCTGTGTTAGTGGACCAATACTGTGACCCCAGCCCCTTTATAAATAGCTCGTTCCATTAGTTAACCTATGTCTCCCAGATTCTCCCTTCCCATTGGGATCATAAGGTAGTTCTCAGACTGAGTCTTAGATTGGCCTGTGTATAATGACAGCCTCGGGGTTAAGGACCTGTGTGGGGATCATCACTGGCTCCCTGCCATCTACCTCTGTCCCTGTGATGCAGGAGTTAAGATGATTCTACTTTAAAGCCAAAGCCTGTGGCTTCCTTTCCACAATGGCCTCCTTGTTATGCCCCAGCCGCTGCCTCTATGCAGAATGTCTCCACTTACTCCTGGCGTCCTTTTCACCATCGTGTAGGACTTGGCTCAGACGCACCTCCCCTGGAAGCCTCCTCTGACCCCCCCTTGGTGCTCCCCATGACACCCAAAGGAGGCACCGTCCCCGTCCTGCAGTGCCCACTGATGACGAGCTCCACATGGCGCTGGGCCCTGCCCATGCACCTGCGTGTCCCCTAAGAGCACAGCCCAGTGCTGAGCAGTGAGAAAATGCTCAGCAAATGTTGGTGAGGCAAGAGCACCCCCTCAACAGCTGTCCAGGAGAAGCTGCTGGAGCAAGCGGACCTAACCAACTTTTATAAGAACCATTGCCCTAAAACGTAATGGGTAGACGTGGTATGTGAAAACTAAATACTGTGACTAGTACTGAAGCTATTCAGGGACAGTTTCACTTATTTGGGGGTTTTCACTGGGTTCTTTTGAGATAACTGAGAATCAGCCTGACCATGTATTTCAGAAACCTAAAATTATGGAGAACAGGCCCCATGCATGAAACACTTACTGCCTGTAAGAAAAACATTTCTGTTCTGAAATTTATAGGCTAACAGATGTGGAACATCTTGATAGGTCATTGGCCAACTGGAAGAAAAGAAGTGAACTGAGAAGGTGAGAGCTGCCCGGGGGGACTAATAGCAAAGAGACGTTTAAAGCATCTGTATTTCCATCAAAATCCCTACTGCCCAGTGTAGCAACCTGCTCATTATGACTGTGCATGAGGCACTAAGCTAAGTTCCTACCCATTATCTTGTCTTTCCTAGAGACGCATCTATGGCATATTATTTTAATCTTACAAATGAGTAACGAAAAAAAGTGTTCAAGTAGTTCACCCAGTTAATAAACAGCATATCCAGGCATCCAACTCAAGTCTGTCTGACATCGAAAGTTACACTGCAACAAAATTCTAATGTACAAGAGGTAATTTCGATGTCCCACTGAGGGTCCTCAAAATGGCATGATATCTTTACTTTTTGGTTATTCTTTAGCTCATCTGAGTTTTGGACTTTGAGCGATGCTAGATAAAATTGCATGTTGAGATTTGTTTTGGCAGGAAGCTTAAATTTGTCCCATGGGGTGACTTTCCTGAAGCAATGATGGAATTTCGAAACGACCATAACAACTCACATTGGAGTTGCACTATCAAGTTCCCCAAGCCTCTGCATGCCCTTTATTTAATTCTCATAAAACTTGCCAATAGGGCAGATGCTAGAATTAATTCCATTTTACAAGTGAGAAAACTGGGCTTTAGATCAGTTAGGCAGAGTTTATGATACTGTACAGTCAATTGTACAACAGAGATTTGAACCCAGATTTTCTATTCCAATCCATCACTACAAACTAAAGGTATTTGGTAAGACTCGAGGAGCCACCAAGTGGCCTACCTTCCATTTGAAATAATGTCCAGAAGGTTCACGGCATTTTGCCAACATACATTTCTTGCAGCTTTCCATCTGCAGCATGACGTTGGCCTGGGCCAGGTAACCACTCCATAGATCCATCCTAAGCTGCCTATCTTCAGCTACCCACTGCCAGCTCATGACTCCAGTGAGGTGAAGGCCTCACATCAGTGGGCTTGTGACTGAGACTTACGGCAACTCTGAACCTCAGCCTCCCAGGTCAAATTTAAGAGATAATGTATAGGCAGGGACAGCATGGGATATCTAGGCAGTGGAGGTGGTGGGAGACCCAGAAGACCCCCCCTCTGCCCCCCACTGGCTTCAGAGTTTGGAATAATCATAATCACCATGGGAATCAGCAGAATCTTCTGTTGACTAAATACTTAAATCAGGCACTATGACGAGTGCTTCAAAAATTTGACTTCATCCTCGCATAAACCTTCCAAGGCAGATACTATTTACTCTCTTTATACCAAATCTGTTTACAGGTCACTGTCCAGGGTGATCAGCATGTTTCTCAAGGATTTGACCTCAGAGAGCTGGATGCCAACTGCGTGGCCTGGCCCAGCCCAGACAGACAGTGCGCCAACCTTCCTCCCAACTCCATCTGAGTTTCCTACCATCATTTCCCTTTTGCTTCATTTTAAAACGGATTTCTTTTGGCTCCACAGAATGCATTCTCCGGAGCCCCCACAGGCGCAGCAATAACATAATGGTTTTATTACTAAAGCAAAAGGTCCTTCCCCGTCCCTACCCAGTTATGCCATCCCAGCTCCACTTTCTGGCCTCTTTGCAATCATGGGATGTTCCTTTGGAGTTGAGGAGGGCACAGGTTTAACACCTAGGTTCCTGGGGTTTGTGGCTTTAAACGGATAGGGCCAGAGTCATTTTGTCTACTTCAGCTTTGGCAAACCTTCCTAGTGTGTACAGTTACTAAATGCACCAAAGCATGTTGAGTTATTCACCAGGATGCAAGGGAACTGGATCCCCAGCTACTGCAGTAAAAACTGCAGAAGGAAAGCAAATGCCAGAATCTACTTCAGCATGAACTGTCTTCTAAGAACCTCTCGAAAGGGCAGCCTGCTTGAACAGCGTAAAACGTAACTCCTTTTAAACCGTTATGCCAGAGTATTTTCAACTAAATTATCTCCTTCAAAACAAGCACCCTGGGAAGCAACATATGGATTCAAACAATGCTGACATTGCACTAACATTTCTGGAACTCTTTTTCGGGCAACGGTTTTCACCGTCTATGGCACTTTCTTTGCAAGTCTTCAGTTATAACAAATTTCATCCTTTGAGAATAGATTTGAACTTTGGAAAGAGACAAAAATTGGTTGGAGCCATGTCTAATGGATAAAGGGGGTGATCAAATCTTGTTATATCATTTTAGGTGAAAAATGAGGCATGACTATAAAATAATGTGACTGGTTTCCCTAGGTGACCCATAAACCGACCGGCTGAGAAATAATTCCCATCGAGGAGTTTCAAAATGCTTTGAGCACTAGACGCATCACTGGAATAAGTGTACAGTTCCCAGAGTGGCGATTTGGCAGGGTACGATACTAATCTGGATATATAAGTTCAAATATGTTTGTAAAAAAAAGAAACCTGATTGCTTACGCTCACGAAAATGAAGAAGCTATTCTCCTGGAGAAATTTCTCCTCCTTTTTTTGACAGCCTGGTGGGCTTGGGGCAACGGGTCTACAGAGGAAAATAAGACTCATCTCTTGCAGAAAGCCTTCGCTGGGCACACTGCCCCCTCCCACACGCACCCCCACCCCAAGCTGGGGCAGGTGTCTCTGCCCGGAGTGTCCAAAACCATCTCTTTTCCCTTAAGTATAAATGCTTATAAAACTTAGTGGTGGTTGTCTGTTCTTCTGTCAATCTTCCTCCTTCGAATGGAGCTTCCCTGAGAATAAGCACACAATCTTTTCTTTTTTTCTTTTTAGGGCCACACCAGCAGCATATGGAAGTTCCCCCAGACTAGGAGTTGAATCAGACCTGTAGCTGCAGGCCTACGCCACAGCCACAGCCATGAGGGATCTGAGCCGCATCTGTGCCCTCTGCCGTAGCTCACAGCAATGCTGGATACCTAACCTAATGAGCGAGGCCATGGATCGAACCTGCATCCTCATAAATCCTATTCAGGTTCTTAACTCGCTAAGCCACAACAGGAAGTCCAAGGACGTAATCTTTGACTATAACTCCAAGGTCAGGCAGTGCACACAAAAGCGTGGGACACTAATTCCTGTTCTTGACTCAAACCCTTTGCCTTTGCCTCTCATGCACCCAGGGCTTCACTTGCCAAATACCTCTGCCCGGCAATGAAAACTAGACATTCAGTCTGTATAAAATCCACCCTGACAAATGCACAGAGGCCTAAGGTACAGCAGTGGTTGCTTAGGCCTGAAGGTGTAGGGGAGTGAGCGGCGTTGGCTGCTAATACATGTGGCTTCTTTAAGGCTCATGGAAATGTTCTAAAATTAGATGGTGGTGATGGCTGCATACACTCTAAATACACTAAAAAATATTGAATTGTACACTTTAAATGGATGAATTGTGTGATGTGTGAATTCCATCTCAAAAAGTAGTTTTATTTAAAAAGTCCTCCACAATGACAATCACTGTGCCTAGTTTCTAGCATGGTAGGTGAAATAAATGATTGTCAAGCGCTCTTCAAAAAATCTGATTACCGATATAAAATTAAGTTTCTGTCTTCCCGCTGTAACTCTACCACTTGAAAATGACTGAGTGGTTTTCACTAAATCTGGAAAGCATGCTTAGGATAATGAGAACTCTGAGGTGTTCCCCAACATCAGTTCTCCCTTTCAGTTAGACTGACGCCCCCAAAAGTTAGCCAGACAAATAACATTGATACAGACATACTTTGGAGATTTTGTGGGTTCAAATATTAACTGCAATAAAGTTAGTATCAAAATTAAGTGGGTCACATGAGTTTTTTGGTTTCTCAGTGCATATAAAAGTTATGTTTACATTATACTGTAATCTATTTAGTGTGTAATAATAGCATTATACCTAAAAAATGTACATACTTTAATTTGGAAATACTTGTTTGCTAAAAAAAAATACTAACCACATCTGAGCTATCAGCAATTCACAATCTTTTTTGCAAAAGGAACACCAAAGATCATGGGTCGCAAAGCAAATACAATAATGATGGAATACGTCTGAAGTATTGCAAGAATTACCAAAATGTGTCACAGAGACACAAAGAGCAAACAATAGTGGGAAAATGGCACTGATAGCTTGCTCGTCCCAGAGTTGCCACAAATCTTCAGTCTGTAAAAAAACACAGTACTAATGGTACTAAAGCAAAGTGCGATAAAATGGGCTATGCCTGCACTTCCCAGTCTCCCTTGCTGCTAAAGGCGGCCTTAGACCAAGTTTCAGCCAATGAGACAGAGAGAAGTTGATTATATGCAGACTCAGACAGGTGCGCCTTCCTCTCTCTTTCTCCCCTTCCTGTTGGCTGGAACGAGCATATGGTGATAGGCAGCCACACTGGACTATGCAGATGAAGGCAATTCATAAGGGAAGGCAGAGCAACAAAAGAAACATGGGTCTCCTGACACAATGGAGCTACCACACCAGCCCTGGACTGCCCACACACAGAAAGGGTTCTACTATTATGAACTTATTTTAGAACTCTGCCGTAGCAGCCAAAACCTACATTGTTCTAATGATAAAATTTGATGTTCTAGACCAAAACAAAATCTAAAATATATAGCATCAGCTTATTTTGTTGGCCACAGCAAAATTGTTACCATGGCTACCTTGGAAGCAGGCCACTGGCCAACCAAAGCTGTAGCTCTAGGCAAATGGTTAGGAGAATTCAGAACAGGAGCATGTGGCTGTTTCTGGCCACAATACAGAGGAGCTCAGGCAAGGACTAGCCAGTCTGCAGGCAGAAATGGAGGTTATGGTTCTGCCAAGGGAAGTTTTCTTGACTGTGGCTTGTACCCCATTTTGGCCAAGTCCAGCAATGTGTGGCACTGCAGAGTTGAGATGGTGACTATTTGTGTACCCAAGCCACAGCAGCTGAAGCAGAAAGCAGAGCAGAAAAGGCCGTGGCCTCAAATCCTTCCTGGATTCTCAGCCAGACAATGTGAACTAGCCTACCAGCAAAGATCCAATTAAGGATACTGCCTTCTTACCCAGCCTAGCTTTTCCTACTCTTCAGTTATGGAGAAATCAGGGGAGTGACAAAGCACAGAGGCCAAAACATAAAAGCTGAAATTTTCAGACTTCAAAACTCTATCCCACTTAAAGAGGCCAGGGATTAAACTCACATCCTCGTGCATACTAGTCGGGTTCCTTACTGCTGAGCCACAATAGGAACTCCAGAAAAATGCCTATTCTTAAATGCCTTTGGCTCAAAATAACTTTTATGCCACAGTGGCATATTTTGGACCCCTTCAGACTTTACAAGAGCTTTCAGAAGAACAATTTGAGTGGGCTACACCTCCAAGAAAGAAGGCAAGTTTCAAGGATCCATTCATTCTCCCTTAAGCTTCCTTGAACTTGACAGATATACGTAGTCATTCGGTGGCCTCTGGAGCTGTGCTCAAAGTAGAGGATCACCTTTTAAAAATGGCTACTGAGGGGAGTTCCCGTCGTGGCGCAGTGGTTAACGAATCCGACTAGGAACCATGAGGTTGCGGGTTCGGTCCCTGCCCTTGCTCAGTGGGTTAAGGATCCGGCGTTGCCGTGAGCTGTGGTGTAGGTTGCAGACGCGGCTCGGATCCTGCGTTGCTGTGGCTCTGGCGTAGGCCGGTGGCTACAGCTCCGATTCGACCCCTAGCCTGGGAACCTCCATATGCCGTGGGAGCGGCCCAAGAAATAGCAACAACAACAACAAAAAGACAAAAGACAAAAAAAAAAAAAAAAAAAAAAAAAAAAAAAAAAAATGGCTACTGAGTGTGCCAAGTAACTGAGGGCCTACTTCAACTGGGAGGACTTAGAAAAGACTTTTTTTTTTTTTTAAAACCTGGTGTCCTCAAAGAGGATAAACCACAAAAGGGCAGCCCTGGGGGGCTGTTTGGAAAGAGTGAAAGGGGGTGCCTTTGCCTTGGGGTTTTGTTTTCTTTTTAACTTCAGCTGTTGGTATTCTCCCTTCCTAAAGCTTCTCCCAGTCACCACTCAGATGAGTAGCCCTGAATGAACACAGGGAGAACTTGGAGATCAAGTTAGGTCAATAAAGATGCAGTCATGAGTCTGAAACACTTTAAAGAGGATGTTTTCATATTAGAAACGATTTCTTTCCTTGTCCTCTTCATGAGCGCCCCAAAGTATTTCTGAGAAGAAAGGCGACAGGCAGGTGGTGGTACAGAAAGATCTGCTTGACTCGTCCAACCTGCTAGAGATGGTTTCTAGAGCTGGAACCGGGACTTTGGTCTTCTGACATTTCATCCAGTTGAGCTTTTCCATAAATAAGTATATCCCAAAGTACGTAGTTCTGGGGATTGTAATAACATCCTGGCTTAAAAGTTGGGGAAAACTGGACTGGGCAATGTTAAGGAGGACTTTCAGAGCTTTTAATATACAAATGAGTCATGTGAGTCTGCCAGGGGACCCCAGAATGATTTGAGGAACTATCAAGTCCCACTGCCCCGGGGTTGGTATAACTATCCACATGTTTTAAGGATTTTCCAGGTTTAAGTTTGGCTTCTTCTTTTTAAACTGTAGTTAACAACAGGCAAGGAGGGTGAGATCCTGTTTTCCTACACATACATACCACGTGGATTATTTTGGTGACCCAGCCATGCAGTATCTAGATGGCTTTATTAGTCACCAAAATTGATAGAGATAGGTAGATAGATAGATAGATAGATAGATAGATTTGGATATTTTTTGCCTACTATTGAGTGTGATTGATCCCCAAGAAGTACTTTCCTCCCAGGTCACCACCTGCTAGGATTTAGAGGTAAGCATCTGGAGGCAGGATTTGGGGTAAGTGACTTTCCTGCTGAGTCACCATATGGTAGGATCTGAGAGTAAGGATTTGATTCTGAATAAAAGTTCATCTCTTATACCAAACACCAATATGCTTACAAACACCTATGTTGCTAAAGAGTGAGTTGAAATGGTCTCTACGTTGTGTGAGTTCAGTGGGCTTAATCAATGGGGTGAGGAACCATTTGAAAGCTACACCAGCCGGTGCAAGGGTCCCAAACACGGGTGGAGAGCTCAAGATGACCTCAGAGTTAACCGGAATGGTCTCCTGGGATAAGGCAGAGAACACGACAATCCCAGTCTTCATCCACTTGGGACTTACAGTCAAGAAGGTCTGTGTTGGAGGCCAGGTAGGTTATATACGAGCAAACCAACAACCGCTATAAGATACAATCAGTGCTATTATGGGGGTCAGCAAGACAGGCTATTAGAGCAGAAAAGAAGTGCACCTGGGAGTTCCCGTCATGGCTCAGTGGTAACGAACTTGATTAGTATCCATGAGGACACGAGTTCAATCCCTGGCCTCACTCATTGACTTAAGGATCTAGTGTGGCTGTGGTGTAGGCTGGCAGCTGGAGCTCCGACTTGACCCCTAGCCTGGGAACTTCCATATGGCGTGGGTGCGGCCCTAAAAAAGTAGAGGTGCACATGCTTCAAACATGGGGAGCAGGGAAGTGACAACTAAATGCAGACCTGCAGGGGAAGAGGAGAGAACCTCACTGCAGGTGGAACCAGATGTGAGGGAGTAGAACATGTTGACGAGGTAGATTGGAAAAAGCCCAACTCTCCGATCTGCTGTTTCACACTCTGCAAGGAGCAACCACACAAAAACACAACTCTTGTTTTTTATTTTACAAGATAGTTCCACAGGCATTGCTTGATTTCCTCACTAGAGCAAACATTTTGGGTGTCCCTGGCCTGTCATCACAGAGTAAGGAAAAGGGACTGGGAACTGCCCCCTCTGTTCCTAGAATGCCAGAGATGTTGCAGTAGAAAACACAGATACCCCAGGACCCTGTTCCAAATGCTAGATTCCCACTGGGAGTGGCTGTGGGCACTGTCAGCCTGGGCTAAGTTTTAAGCAGTTCATGACCATTTGGAAGGAACCCCCAATTTCCTCCTTTTTCCGCTTGGGCTAATCTAAGTTAGGTTTCTGTCACTTGTACCCAGTTGGGTTCTGACTAACATGGCATCACTCTGTATTGGTGGAGGCCACTGAGGGTTGGAGGAACGTAGGAAAAATGCTGATGCCTATGGACTGGCAGCAGTAATATCTGCATCAGGTTGGCTATGGTCAGCTTGGAGTCCCCATATTAGCAGAACATTGCTTATAAAGTCCTGCCCCCAAATTCATCCTGGGGTGTCCCTACCCATGTCATTCCAAAAGCTTCCAGATGAGAAGGGGCTGCCAGGTACTTTAAAATATGTTGTTTCATTGAATCCTCACAAGAGCCTCTCTGGGTGTGCGTTATCATTTCCAGTCTTCATAGACCAGAGGGGAAAGGATTAGAAATCGAATAACTTGACCAAAAGAACTGCCCCTAACTCCTATGCTTTGTATTCTTTCTGCTTAGAATTCCTTCCCCAACAAATCCACCTTGGACACTCTTATCCTTTAGGTCTCAATTCTGCTGCCACCCCTCTGTGAAGACATTCTCACTTTATCTTCTGCTCCCAAGTACAGCCCGCCATGCTCTTGCCTCTTCAGTACCTGGCACATAGCCCCATTACAACACCTAACACTGTGCTGTGTCTGCTTATCCTTATCGACCTCCCCTTCTGGACTGTGTAATTCCTGAGGGCTGGAATATACTATAACCAAGTACTTAGAAAATGTCTGATAAGAAGTAAGCACATGATAAATGTTTAATGAGAATAAATGTATTGGTCATAAACCATATGCTGGCTTTAAGAACTGGAATACATGTAAGGATATTCCATACACGTCACAATTCCTGATTCAGGACAACTGAACAAGGATTTGTGGAATGCAGTCCCAGGTCCTGCAGAGAGAAAAGGAGTGCAATCATTTCCTCTCTTCCAGAGGTATCTATGGGGAAAGATGACTTAAGGGATGACAGTGGCAGAGAGGGGCTACTGGGGAAAGCTTTCTGAAGATGCTACCTGAATTGCACCAGAAAAGAAGGAGTGGCATATTTAAATTCCTGAGATGTGTGTGTGTTAGAGAGAGAGAAAGACACCAAATATAATTAGAGAGCAGTAAGCTGAGGACAGAAACCCAGGGTGTGGGAAGGGTAAGCAGGCCATGTAGAAACTCTCAAAAACGGTGAGTGGGATCAGGAGAGAGTGATCAAGGCAAGGGAATGAGAACTTTGAAAGAGTACAAAGTGAGCAGTGCCAACAGGAAGGCCAAATAAGATACGGCCTAGACAGTGTTCAATGGATTCCGCAAACACAAAGTCATCAGTAGTCTTGCTAAGTGCAATGTCAGTGGAGTGGTGGAGGACGCAGAAGGCGGACTGCAGTGAGCAGTGAGCTACGAGTGGGAGGTGGGAAATCAGTGCTGGTGGATGCTGACAACTTGAACAAAGATTGGCTACAAGCAGGTGGGGGGCGGGGAGAGCAGTAGGGCAGCAGCTAAAGGGTGATGAGGTTTTAAGAACAGCTATCTTCAGTCTTAACTATTTCTTTCCTTCTGACCCCACGCAATTTTCCATTTGGACCCCTAAGATTCCCATTGTGCTGTAAGCTCCTTAAGGACAAGTCTTGCTTCTGAATTATCTTTTTATTCCACACATTTCTCTGTACATAGCAGAAGCTCAGAATTTGTGGAAGGAATGAATGAAATGCAAGTTCAACACAGGTCCTAAGAAAGACATGACGGGCTCTACCGGGATAGAGCTCTTTGTTTTCCCTGCTGTCTGAAAACTAGGGAGCATAAAGAAAACAAATCCAGACAATCTTCTCTCATGGATGCTGATAAATATTTGACCCAGGGAGGCAAATGTAGATTGGGCCCAGTTTAGATTTAGGAGACTGCTGGAAAACAGATCTTCAGACTTAAGGGTCCCTTCATTCCCAGAAGCTGCGCAAGGTCTTGTAATTGGCAGCTCTGTACTAGATTCTCAGCACATCTCCTGTGTCTCAGGAACTGCAGACACAGTTTCTGTGGAACTTGCCTAAGCGTCAGTTTTCTCATTGGTAACTTGAAGCTGCCCATAATAGCATCGACCTCACAGGGCAGCAGGAAGATAAATGAGATCCGGCAAGCGAAGGGCTTCTCTCACAGGGCTTGGCAAAATGGCACTCAATACGTTAATAAGAGAAATAAAGTACTGCTAAAATGGATTTAAAAAAAAAAATTACTAAAGGGGATGAGTTCCAGAAGAGGTTGAGTGTAAGTCAAACCTTATGTGAAACACAGAAAACCACAACAAAAACTCGTTTGCTAAAATGGATTTAAAAAAAAAAACAAAAACACAAAAAACACATTACTAAAGGGGATGAGTTCCAGAAGAGGTTGAGTATAAGTCAAATCTTATGTGAAACATAGAAAACTACAACAAAAACTCACTAGAAAACTTTTTTAAAACAGTGAGTGAACGTTCAGTCCCCATTTACCTACTTTATAAACCCACACTTTCGCATACGTCCTAGGTTTACTGAAAAATCTGCTTCACTTTCACCTGAGTGGACGTGCCTAAAGTCAGTTAACATCCTCTAGCTGCGCAGGCGGCGGAGGAAGCAAAGGGTTGCGTTAATTTCCTGCCCTGCCACGACTGCTTACGGAAGAGCGCCCTTGGCCAGGCAGTTTCTGATCTAATGAAATTTCAGCTCCAGCCGCCTCTGTGGAACAGATCCAGAGACAACACCGGGAAAAGACGAGCCCTTTCAAAAGCCTGTGCCCCAGCAACCAGGCCGCCTAAGGGCAGAAGCTCGGTCCCAGCAAACCAGGGGATGGGGAACGAGGCTTGGTAACCGCCTCCTCGGATCTGCCCATTGGACCGCTGAGGGGAGGGTGCCCAAAGCCTCCGGCTCGCAGCCAGCGGGAGGCTCCAGTCCCAGACCAGAATAGCCGGCATCCGGCGGGATGCAGGGGGTTCTGAGCAAAGCGGCGGCCTCTAACCTTTCCCGGCCAAGGCGACTGCCCTCTGC
This sequence comes from Sus scrofa, assembly GCF_054392235.1. Lineage (NCBI taxonomy): Eukaryota > Metazoa > Chordata > Mammalia > Artiodactyla > Suidae > Sus > Sus scrofa. The sequence goes on from NC_139388.1 coordinate 153,320,499, forward strand.
TCGGTAACTGTATCTTCGCCGGCAAGAAAGGTTAACGTAAATGTCAGAGGCCAGAACAGCAACGGGGGGGAGGGGAGAGAGGGAGGGGCAGGAGGCGGAGGGTCCGGCCTCCCAAGGTCAAGCCCAGCGCCTCGGCTCGCGCCCCGGGGGGCGGGGGGAGGATGGGAGGAGCGGTCAGAGGAGCGGCTCTGCCCCGCGGGGCGGCCCCTCTCCGGCCCGCGGCCCCGGGCGGGCAAGAGCGAGCGCGGAGGAGCGTGGTGGGTGGAGACTGCGGCGGCCGCGCGCGGAAGTGGCCCCGCGGGAGCGAGGCAGGAGGCGGACGACGCCGTTGACCGAGGACGGGGCGCGTCCCTTACCCCGTTGGCGGCGGCGATGCGGACGATGAGCTGGATGGCCTCCTTCATGTAAAACCTGCCGTCCCCGCCCACCACCAGGGTGGCCTCCTGCCGATGCGCCGGCTCCACGGTGGAGATGATACTCTGGATGAAATTCTCCGCGTAGTTGGCGCTGCTCTGAAACACCTTCACCCGCTTCCGCAGCCCGCTCGTGCCCGGCTTCTGGTCTTGATACGCCTTGGTCTTAACGGTCACGATCTTCACCATGGTGGCGGTTTGCTTTCTGGGGCCGGAGCGGACTCTGCCAACCGGGGGACGGCCGGGACTGTGGCTGCGGCTTCTCTGGGGTGAGGGCGCGGACCGGGTCGGGGCAGCGGCAGCTCCCTCGGCCTTGCTCGTCCCTCCTCCTTAAAGGGACAGGGCCCTCCCTCCGCGGCCAGCCCACCTCCTTGCAGGTCGGAGAGGGAGGGGAATAGGGAGCGCCCACCCCTAGGCCTCGGGTGAGATGGGTGGAGCCTTTCGAGGTACCCTCCCCCCGGTAAACCAATCACTGTAAAGAGAAACCCGCAACACCTCCCCTAAGTGAACGTGCGGAGCTTAGGGTAGGGACTGGGTCACAGGGCAAAGACTTTGAGACAGCGGGAAAAACAGAGACGGGACAGCCGGACTTAGAAGACTTAGGAAGCTTCCACTCACGACTGTTTTCTATTTCGTGATGGTGTGAAAACAATAAGTATTCAGTAGTAACCGTACCTTTCATTTCGATTTTTGATCTTTTCCTGGGCTGGCACTATGCAGTACATGTTCTCTCCGTACCCTCAGATGCAGCTCCCGATCAGCCACCTGATCAGGAGGATAAAGAGCCCCATACACTTAGACCCATTCTGTACCCGTACCATTATTCTATTTTTCCCTTTCAGTACAGTGTTCGATAAATTACATGAGCTATTCAATACTTTTATTATAAAACAGGATTTGTGTTAGATGAATTTGCTTAACTGAAGGCTACAGTATTTTGAGCCCATTTAAGGTAAGCTCAGCTAAGCTACGGTGTTTGTAGGTTAGTGTTTTCCCCTTACGATATTTAGAACTTAGGATGGGTTTATCCAGAAGTAACCTCGTCCTAAGTGGAGGAAGATCTGTATGTTTTCCTGTGGTTTAGCTAGAGTTTCATGCGTAAATAACTTTATGGAAACACTTCTGAGGGATAAAAATGTCAGCCTTAGCCCGATTTTATGACTCCTTATTCTTTCTATTCTCTCTCTAAATATTAAGAGTATTTGTGTTAGAAAAAGGAGTCAACTCCAAAGGTCTGATTCAACCTACTACTCTTTACTGACAGACCACACACTTTATTTCCATTGGGTTTGCATACTAGGGTGGGCATACTAATAGGTAAGATTTATTGAATATGTTTCTGAAGTACAGGTTTTATTTTTTCCCTATTTTATGCTTGCAAAACTGAGAGACGAAAAATGACCTGTCACGGCCACAGAGATAAGTACTTGTAGGAGGCCAGCTCAGGTGGGTGTGGCTCCAAACCCAGGTCTCTTGCAATCATTTGCCTGCCTGTCACCAGATTTGAGAACTAGGAAATGTACAGGTAAGGCTTGATAAGCGTATGTACAAATACAAGGTAAGGGTGAGTATTATTGCCATCAAAATAAGTCAGTTATTCATGCAGTAGAAAATTAGGGAAGAGATCAAAAAGGACCGGGGTGGCCGTGAAAGGTTGGAGCATAGAGTCAAAGAAAGAGACTCAGTTGTTACGTAGGAATCTTCAGTCTTTTAGGTTCAGCGTCTCCCTTGATTTGGTGAGAGTGATGGCCTCCTCTGCTTAAGAAATGTTATCATTTGTAAGATGGGTGAGCCAGGGAAAGCTAGTTAATAATCTGTGGGTACCCATCTCTTTACTCTAAAATGGACATAAACCCAGTCTTAGAGAATTTCTGCAAGAATTAGCAGGGTTTTGTATGTCAGTAGTTCTCAATCATGGATACACAGTAGACTCACCTGAGACACTTTTGAAACTACCCATGTTCTGGTCCAAACAGATTCAGTCACAATCAGCTGATTTAAGTAAATCAAGCAGCATGATGCCTAAAAAATAAAAGCCCAAACACAGAGGTTAAAAAAAAATTAGTGTTCCTTCCCCAGTTCCAAAACCAGAGCTTATGGTTAACCTGTGAATTTGATTATATTCACACCCCTTTAATGGCTAGTTGGTGTATTTTGATTCAGCAGAGAGGCTGAATGATGCAAACAACAGCTGACTCTCAGAAATCGTGTCGATATACATGTTGATAGAGGCATTATGTGGATGTAGAGATGGGTTTTGACAGAGTCATTACAAATACATGACTCTTTGATAGCGTATTTACAAATAAATTTCATGTGAAAACTGAATCCTGGACAGCTGGTGATGATTTCTGTATTTACATAGAAGTTCACAAAGCTTCCAGAGTAGTAGCATCTTGTGAATTAAGTAGTATAAGCAACTCCGTGTATAGACTAGAGCCTTGAGAATAGAAGGGTGAATGTATTCAAGGTAGCCTGACTGCACAAAATGAAAATATAGTATAGAATCGCTGAGTCTTGGCAGTTCCTAGCTCTCAGAGTTGTATGGATTAAATGAGATACTGAATATAGAGCTCCTTACACAGTACTAATACATACTGATAAATGGTCACGTGTTATCATAGAGCAATGAGCTCAACATCAGAGCCCATGCTCTTTCTCTGTTCCTCACTGTCTTTGGAACTGGGATGGAGCTTTTCAGTTTAGGGGAATTGCTCCCTACTTCTCTCAGCTCAGAAGTTGTAACAATTAGCTTTAACAACATAACAAACCACCCTTAAACTTCGACCATCACCATTTATTTCTGGTATTATTGCCTATGATTTTATGAGTTAACTGGATGGTTTCTCTAATCTGGGCAACTCTGCTGATTTTGGCTGGGCTTCTGTGGCAGGTGATCCCCAGGGACCTCGCCTTCCAGTACACATGCCTTTATGTAATGGCCTTATATTACTTTTCTTGCCATGTAACAAGTCAGCACAGGGTCAGTGGCTTTTAAAACAACACTCATTTACTACCAAAGTTCTATAGGTCAGAGGTCTGGGCTGGTTTGGCTGGGTTGAATGTTCATAGTACATGTACAACAAGGCTTGAGACTGAGATACTGGCTAGGCTGGGCTCTTCTTATCAGGTCTGGGAATAATCTGCTCCCAAGCTCTTTCAAGTTGTTGGCAGGATCTATTCCTTGCAGTAGGTCAGAGATCCTTGTTGCCTTACTGGCTGTCAACCAGGCTCCACTCTGGCTCCTAGAGGCTGGCTACATGGAGTCCTTCTCATGGCTGCCATCTCTAATTCCCTCTTCTGCCGTCAGCCAGAGAAATGCCTACTTTGTGAAGAACTTGGGTGATTGGATCAGACATACCTGGATAATCTCCCCTTTGCCGAGTAACTAACATTCATGGATGTGATATCATATCCACAGGTTCTACCTGCACTCAGAAACTGATAGATTTCCAAGTTGTCTTTTTTTGATTCATATTTTTTATGTTCATACAGTATATCAACTTTCATTAATTCTAATAAAAAGCGCATTCAAAGATTTATCGAAAGATATTCTAACTTAGAATTACTTATAATATGGACCTAAGTTAAGTAGTATAACATAAAAGAAACAAACTTGTATATATAGCATTATCCAACTTGAGTGTTTTAAGAAACAGGCACAAAGGACTAGAAGGAAATAGATCGACATATATAACAATAATTACCTTGGGGTTTGGATGGAGTAATTTTTATTTTTTTCCTCTATGCTTTATCTGGATTTCCCATAATTTGAATAGGGACTGTGTATTATTTTTATTTTTTTCTTTTTAGGGCCGTACCTGTGGCATATGGGAGTTCCCCGACTAGGGGTTGAATTGGAGCTGCAGCTGCCGGTCTACACCACAACCACAGCAACATGGATCCAAGCCATGTCTGTGACCTACACCACAGCTCAGGACAACATCGGATCTTTAACACACACTGAGTGAGGCCAGGGATGGAACCCGCATCCTCATGGATACTAGTCAGGTAGTTAACCCACTGTGCCACAATGGGAACTCCTGTATTGTTTTTATAATTAAGAATAATTTTTGGAGTTCCCGTCGTGGCACAGTGGTTAGCGAATCCGACTAGGAACCATGAGGTTGCGGGTTCGGTCCCTGCCCTTGCTCAGTGGGTTAACGATCCGGCGTTGCCGTGAGCTGTGGTGTAGGTTGCAGACGCGGCTCGGATCCCACGTTGCTGTGGCTCCGGCGTAGGCTGGCGGCTACAGCTCCGATTGGACCCCTAGCCTGGGAACCTCCATATGCCGCGGGAGCGGCCCAAAGAAATAGCAAAAAAAAAAAAAAAAAGCCAAAAAAAAAATAATAATTTTTTTTTCTTTTATTGCCTCTTTTAAGCAGTTAACTCATTTCATTTCATTAATGAGCTATCCTTTAGATGGCATGTATTGGTTCATGCACCCTACAAATACTGATTCATGCACTCTACAAATATATTTTGAACTTCTACTAAGCACACTCTTTAAAACGTTACATTAGGTGAACAAATCAGAATGGTCCCTGGTCCCACAGAGCTTGCAATATGTTGGAGGAGACAAATACTGAATAATAAATCATAATTGTGATAAGTGCTACAAATATATAGCAGCGCTTTAAAATGTAACAAGAGGACCTATCATTGGAGGGATTGCGGGGTGATATCCTGGAGGAGGTGATGTATAAGCTGAGGACTATAAGGATGAATAGTAATTAGCTGGGTGAAAAGTAAGGAAGTAGTATTTCATTCCATGGGAGGGAATGTTAAGGGGGACGTTTAAAAGTAAGAAGGATATTCTGTGTCATCAAGGATTTAAAAGGAATCAGTGTAACTATGGTATAGAAACTGAGGGACAGAAGAGAGGGCCTGATCATCTCAGGCCTTCTAGATGGTATCAAACATTGGGATCTTTATTATAATAATAATGAGCAACCCAAGTAAGTTTTTTTTTTTTACTTTTAGTAAAATACACGTAATATAAAAATGACCACTTTAACCATTTTAAAGTTCATTCAGTGGCATTAAATAGATTCATGGTGCAACCATTACCACTACCTCCAGAACCTTTCCATCATGCAGACTGAAACACTGTACCCACAAAATAATAAACTCTCATTCTTCCCTCTCTCAACAGTTGGAAAGCACCATTCTGCTTTGGCTCTATGAATCTGACTATTCTATTCTTATATGTGGACTCTTACAATACTTGTCCTTTTGTGTCCTTTTGTGTCACTTAGCATAATGTCTTCAAGGTCCATCCCTGTAATAGCTGCAAAAAGGGCTCCAAGCAGAGGAATGCTATCATCCTATCACTCTGAGATCAGATCACTCTGGCTGCTGTATGAATGAATGAAAGAGAAAAATGTGGATGAGGGGAAACCAGATGAGCAAGAGGACACTATCGTGGGTTATAGTGGAGCTGTATAGACGTGAATAGATTCAAAATATTTTCAGAAAGTAGAGTCAACAGAACTTGCTGACAGACTATATGCATAGGATAAGTGAAAAGGAGTGGTGTCCCCGGGCACTCTAGGATGGGGACCCTGAGAAATGTGGGGTGAGAGGGTAGCACAGTGTAATCAGGGATTCTTAGACATGCAGAGTCTGAGATGCCGGTCATGCATCCAAGAGGAGTTAAAAAGTAAAGTGTTAGATATAGAGGTCTAGAGCTTAGAAAAGAGATCTGGCCAAGTGACAGGAATTCAAAACTCATTAGCATATAGATGGCATTTGAGAACATGAGAGTGAGTAAGATCACCTCCGGTGAGAAGAGAGTACAGGGGAGGGAAAAAAAAAAAAAAAAAAAAAAAAAAAAACTTTGAGAAACTCCAATATTTAAAGGACAAGAACTGCTGTGTGAAAAAGAGACTTTTCCGCCTTTGAAAGAGAACTTTAGGAACATCGACCCAGCAGGAAGATTTAGATGCGTTTCTCCTATATGCCATCCGGCTTTCCATAAACTTCCATAAATGTTGAGGTTTCATTCAAAGGCAAGGGAGATGTGCTTCTTTTTTATCTTTCTTTTAAAAAAAAAAAATTCTTTGACGGCTCTGGTGGCATATAGAAGTTCTCGGGCCAAGGATCAGATCTGCACAATGGCAGTGATAATGCTGGATCCTTAACTGCTAGGCCATCAGGGAACTCCAAGATTTACTTCCTAAGTAAGTTTAGGAGCCTTCCTATAAACCAAATTATCCAGAATTTTGTTAGGTTTGATCCAGGTCAAGGAAAAAGCAGTTGGCGATTCTGTGAAAGGATGGAGTGATTTCTCTGCCTACATATACTAGCGTATGTATGCATGCAAGAATATGTATAAATGGGAGGTAGGTTAAACTTTGCTAGATAAATGTATAATGTTTGGTTAAATCCCATTTCCAAATACAGTGTTCATTAAAGCTGCTTTACCGTCACCCTTCACAAATCATTTGCATTCCAATGATAATGATTTAAAGAAATGTTTACCATAGGATATCAATCTTGGATGACTTAAGCAAATTGCAAATGGTATGCATATGGAATTTGTGATTAAAAAATATAATACATGTATAGAATTTACAGTGGAAACCCTGGATGGTGAAGTGGGTGATCTAGTGGCATTACCCATGTAACACGTATTGGTAATATGGCTCATACAGAAACTGATCATCAAAATGAAAAGTACTAAAAAGTAATTCACTAATCAGAGACAAAGCCATAGAAGGTACCTATATGGCATACAATAAAAACATGTATCACATTGCTGTTGAAAACAAAACATAACTCTCTATTTGTGTACTCTCACCTTCCTATCTGGTGGCATCTGTCAAGTGATGGTGGAACAATGTGTATTGAGGAATTTTGGAATGGTTTCCAGTTTAGACCTCAAATGATCTCTCAGATCTCTCTCCCAACCTACAAGTTCTACTAGGCCTATAAAATGGTCTCTCAGTTATGAGGATTCTGATGGAATGGGTAAGTTGTAGCTCATCTTCTACAATAATTTTCAAGTATTTGTAGCTGTCAAATAACTAATTGATGATTCCACATCCCCATACAAATTAATATTGGCTAACACTGCAAATGTCATTTTAGTTCCTTTGTTAAACCTAAATTATTGGTTCTTTGTGGCTATAGATTTAATTCATTATGTTAAATTTTGATCTATTTGTAATTTGCTGAAATGACTTGTTTCTACATATGTAAGCAATATGAAACCATTTAATATCTCTTCTGTTTGTATCCATAAGTTATTTGGGTGCTTAAAACTTTTATTTGAATAAAAGTTAATGGATATCTGAAGTCAGTGATTCCAAAATTAAGTTTGTTCAAAAATAATGATAGTTTTTGAACCCAGGTGTCAAATGGTTATTCATGAGACTCTATGTGAAAAAGATTGATATATGATAAATTGGACTTTTTCCTTAGAATTCATTGTTGGAATCTATTATAAGGAATATCAGTCTGAATTAATTTATATGAATATTTGGTATGCAAATATCAATAAGTTAAATGATAAAAGATAAGACTTTTAAAAATACAGGTTATGATGGAAGTTTTTTTAAAGTTTTATTGAAGTATAGTTGATTTACAATGTTCTGATAATTTCTGCTGTACAACAGTGATTCAGTTGTACATATATATACACATCCATTCTTTTTCTGATTATTTTCCCATAGCGATTATCACAGAATATTGGGAAGAGATCCCTGTGCTATATAGCAGGTCCCCATTGGCCAGTCATTGCATACCATGTACCATATACCACAGTGTGCATATGCCAATCCAACCCCCAGTCCATCTCTTCCCTCCCACCTATCCCCTTTGGTAACATAATTTTGTTTTCAAAGTCTGTGAGTCTGTTTCTGTTCTGCAAATAAGTTCATTTGTATCCTTTTGTAGATTCCATATATAAATGATGTCATATGATGTTTGTCTTTCTCTGTCTGACCTAACTGCACTTAGTGTGATAATCTCTAGGTCCATTCATGTTGCTGCAAAAGTGACATTGTTTCATTCTTTTTCAGGTCTGAGTTATATTCTATTGTATATATGTACCACATCTTCTTTGTCTATCCTCTGTTGATGGACATTTAGGTTGTGTCCATGTCTTGGCTATTATAAATAGTGCTTCAATGAACATTGGAGTGCATGTATCTTTGCAAGTTTTGGTTTTATCCAGAGAGATGCCCAGGAGTGGGATTGATGGACCATATGGTAGTTCTATTTTCATTTTTTTGAGGCACCTCCATACTGTTTTCATAGTGGTTATACCAATTTACATTCCCACCAATAGTGAGAGAGGGTTCCCTTTTCTTTGCACCCTCTCCAGCATTTATTCTTTGTAGATTTTTGATGGTGACCATTCTAACTGGTGTGAGGTGATACCTCACTGTAGTTTTGATCTGCATTTCTCTAATAATTAGCGATATTGAGCATCTTTTCATGTACTTTTTATGTTTTTTGTTTTGTTTTGTTTTTTGGCCATCTGTATGTCTTCTTTAGAGAAATATCTATTTAGATCTTTTCCCATTTTTTTTATTGAATTTCTTTTATATTGAGCTACATGAAGTATTAACAGTCTAAAGAAGAAAAACCACAGGATGATGCAGAAAAATTGTCTAACAAAATACTGCATCCTGATTAAAAAAACTTTCAGCAAACTAGGAATAGAAAGAAACTTCCCAAACCTAACAAAGGGCTTCTACAAAAACATCTTCAGCTAACACATGGTGAAGGCCTGAATACTTCAGTCCCTGAGACTGGGAGCAAGGTAAGGATATCTACTTTCATCATTCTCATTCAACATAATTATGGAAGTCTTTTAGCCAGTGTAATAAGGAAATAAAAAGGAAAAGGAACACACACACACACACACACACACACACACACACACACACACACGGGAAGAAATGAAACTGTCCCTATTTGCAGATGACATGTTTTTCTATGTAGAAAATCCCAAGAAATCTACAAACAAAAAACTCCTGGGGCTAATAAAGGAGTTAGCAAGAGTCTCAGGATATAAGACCAAGACACAAAAATCTATCATATTTTTATATACTAGAAATGTACAACTGGAAACTGAAATACTAAAAAACACATTTATAATAGCACATAAAATAAAATATTTAAATATAAAATAATATATAGGATTTGTATGCTAAAAACTATAAAATGCTCATAAATAAAAGAAAACCTAAATAAATGGAGACTTATACCATGTTCATGGATTGGAAGCATCAACATAATAAACATGTCAATTGCCCCCAAATGATCAACACAATAGCAATTGAAATCCCAGCCAGACTTTTTGCAGATATAAACATAATTTCCTTGGAAGGGGAAAGAAACTGGAATAGCTAAGATGATTTTGGAAAAGAACAATAAAATGGGAGGAATCACATTACCTGATTTTAAGACTTACTGTATATAAGGCTACAGTAATCATGGCAGTGTAATATTGGTTAGGGGAAAGACAGATCAATGGAGTAGAATCCAGTCCAGAAATAGACCCACACATCAGCTGATTTTCAACAAAGGCACAAAAGCAATTTATTGCAGAAAGGATAATATTTTCAGCAAAGGGTGATGGGATAATTGAGATATATATAGGGAAAAAAATGACCCTTAACCTAAACCTCACAGCACACACAAAAATTAAAACAGATCACAGATAAGTATGTACAAAATAAAACTATAAAGCTTTTAGAAGAAAACAGGAGAAAATCTTTGTGACCTAGGGTTAGGCAACAACTTCCTAGACTTGACACTAAATGCATGATCCATTAAAGAAAAAACTGATACACTGGACTTCATCAAAGTTAAATGCTTTTGCTCTCCATATGATACAATTAAGAGAATGAAAAGACAATCTGTAGGTCAGGAGAAAATGTTTGCAAATCACACATATGACAAACACTACATCCAGAATTTATAAAGAATCCCCAAAACTCAGCAGTAAGAAAACAACCCAATTTAACATGGGCAAAAGACTTAGAGATATTTCATTGAAGGCAATATATACAGATAGTAAAGAAATAGATCAAAAGTTGCTCAATGCCATCTGCCACTAGGGAAATGCAAATTAAAACCACTATGAGATAACACTGCACATCTATTGGAATGACTCAAATAAAAAAATACTGACAATACTAAGTGCTAATGAGGAGGCAGAGCAACTGGAACTCTCATATATTGTTGGTAGAAATGCAAACTGGTAGGGCCACTCCGGAAAACATTCTGGCAGTTTCTTAAAAAGTCAAACATACACTTAACATATAACCCAGCAAACTCACCTCCACATATTTACCCTAGAAAAATGAAATTATGTTCACCTAGGAACCCGTATCTGAATGTTCATAGCAGCTCTATCAATATTACCAAAAACTGGAAACAGCCTAGCAGAGGAATGAATAAACAAACTGGTATATCCTTCTGATGAAAGACTACTCAGGAATAAAAGGAATAAACTATTGATACACCAGGTTGGATGATTCTCAAAGGCATTATGCTGAGTGAAAAAATTCAGTCTCAATAGATTATATAATACCTGATCCCACTTACATGACGTTCTCAAAAAGAGAAAACCAAAGTAATGGAAAACAGATGAGTGACTGCCAGCGCTATGGAGCTGGGAGGAGAGGAGGATGTGACTTATAAGGGATAGTACAAGGGAGTTTTTTGGTGATAGAACTGCTCTGTATCCTGATTGTCATGGTGGTTAAATGAATCTATACATGTATTAAATTAATAGAAATATACAACCTCACCTCCCCCCACCAAAAAAAAGGTCAAATTTATAATAATTATTTTAATATGGAATTAAAACCTCACAGAAAAGGATTAGTTTTAAAGTAGAAACTCAAGAAATGGAATAGCTTATTCTGGATTAGGGAACAGGTTAAAGGTTTCACGAAGGCTTTTTAAAATTGTTTGTTAAACGCGTGGATTACTTGTTCACAGTCTATCTTCTCTGACAGACTATATACAATGAGAGCAGGAACCATGTCTAGGTTGTTCATCTCTGTATATGCAGTAAATAATTCAGTGCTCTGTATATATCAGGCACTCAATAAGTATCTGATTGACTCACTACCTATGATAGTAATAGGCAGAGATACAATATAGGAAATTCTGGGAAAAGTGAAAAACATGAGTAAATCCTAAAGTTTCCTTCCCTCTCACCCTCCTTTGAATCCCTAAAGTTCTAGTTCATCTCCCTGATTCTTCCAGCCACATTAATCTTTTCAACTTGTCCAAACTGGTTCCGGAAAGCATACTCCAATATTTTAGTGTACTATGTCTCCAGTATTTTAAAGCCTATGACTATTTGCTTTTTTTTCGTGCCATGTCCACAGCATGCAGAAGTTCCGGCGCCAGGCATTGAACTTACACAACAACAGTGACAATGCCAGGTCCTTAACCAAGGAACTCATTTTTTTCAATAGTTATTAAAATGTGCCTTTTTCTATTATTTAAATTTTAAAATACATTGTATTGCATGACTAAAAACAAATCGAGGCACTACTTGGCTTCAAACCATACTTCTTTTATTCTTTCAACCCTCCAAGAGAATTTTTATCACCCCCCAATTGGGCAAATCTTACTTTCTTCTTCTGTTCCCTACCCTACTTCACCACTACTTTATGCTTAATGATCAGTGTTTACTAATTTAAGACAATGTTATCCCTTAATAGGCTAATATGCAACTCATTTCCTCAGGTCTTTCTTCTCCTGAGGACAGAGGTCATGACTACTAACTTCTCTACTATAACTAATGCAACCTGTGGTAGAGATATTTGCTAACTGTACGACTTTCTATAACATTCACCAGTCTACTTGTCTTCTAAAATTGTTACTGCTGCTAAGAAAGAAACAGTTCTTTCAAAAAGCTAAATCCAAACAATTTTGCAAAAGATGCTTAGAAAAGGCACAGAGAAATACACTTTTTGGTAATGCTGCATGTTTCTATCTGTAACTGTCTGAAAGCTGCAGACTGGAACTATTGCCTTTATACTATATGTTGATAGTAGCCTCATGGTGATTGAACTTAAGCTCGTCTTGAATTTATGTTGGATGATCTTGTGTTAACTTGTAAAGGAAAGGGAGGCAGAGCAAGATGGCGGAGGAGTAAGAGGTCGCAAACACTTTCTCCCACAAACACATCAAAAAAACACATCGACATGCAAAGCCACTCGCACAGAACATCAACTGAATGCTGGCAGAAGAACTTAAACCTCCAATAAGGGCAAAAAAACTCTTGACATAAAAGGGTAGAACAAAAGAAAAAAAGAGAGAGAAAAGGAATCAGGATGGGACTAGCATTCCGGAGAGGGAGATTGAAGGAGAAAAGGAACCCACCTCCTGGGAAGCCACTTCACTGACGAAATATCAGCCCAGTTGGAGGGACCTTAAGGTCGCCGAGAAAAGCACAGCAGCTGGATGACAGCAAAGCAGAGTGAGAGTGGCACAGATCATCTGAACCAGCGGCCCGGACACCACTGCCTGAGATGCTTGGGTGGGGGCTGCACGCTGAGACTCAGGCTCCGGAGGTCAGTCCCAGGGAGAGGACTGGGGCTGGCATGAGGGACTAAGGAGCAGTGTGCCACGGGCTAAGGAGGGAGACACCATGGCAGAGGGAACCTGGGAGAATGTCCAGACCTGCAGGAGAGGCAAGGGGCCATTGCTGAGGAGGGGAGAGGAGGAGGAGCATAGGAAACGCCCTGCTCTGCAGCTGCACATGCCCTGCGCTTAGAGGGCGGGGCGGCTCTGCGGAGGCTACGGTCTGGTGGGTCTGGTAGGTGAGAAGCCTCTTGCTCATTTAGGGGAGATCAGACACTTCTGCAGGCTACCAGTGGCCAGACAACTATTATGTGGGCTAAGGGCATAATGGGGCTAAGAGCAACGTGGTGCCTCTTGCATGATCTACAGGTGGCAGGGACAGATGTGGCGGTCCTCTCAGAGGCCAGAGGGAGGCATGGCTTGCCACCACTGGGGGCCTGTGAGTGGGCTCCACCTGGGTACCCAGTCACCTCAGGGGTTGGCAAAAATGAAAAAAAGGGGGCACTGCAACCAAGCACCATACACTGTTGCTCTCATTCTCCTGGGAACACACCCACCCTGCAGCTGCCACTGCCAAATGCTCTGCGCAGCGGCCAGACACTTGGTCACTGTCCCTACAACTAGAAGCAGCTGCTGCAGCACCTCTTACATGGGCTAAGAGGGACAGGGTGCTTCTCTCGTGGTCTGCAGGCAGCAGGGGCAAACCACTGCAGTTATCCCTGATTCCAGAGGTGGGCGTGGCCCACTGCCACTGGAGATACCCGAACAAAAATCACTTGCAGCCCCATTCACCTAGAGGTGAAAGGAGGGCACCATCTTGTGGTGCTCTCGTACCCCTGGGAACACACCCGACCTGCTGCTGCCACTGCCAAATGTTCTGGGCAGTACCCACACGCCTGATCTCTGTCACTTCCCGGGATCCTGCAACCAGCAGCACCCTGTACAGCAACTCATATGTGGGATAAGTGAGAGGGGTTGCTTCATGCCTGGTCTACGGGTGGCTGGGGCAAACCACCATAGTTATCACTGACTCTAGAGATGGTCATGGCCTGCTCCCAATAGGAGTCCCTGAACAGGCACCACCTGCATTTCCAATCACTTCAGAGGAGGGCATTGCAATCAAACACAAGCTGTTGTTGCTCTCACTCCCCTGGGGACTCACACACCCTGCTGTTGCTACTGCCAAATGCTCTGGTCACCTTGAAGATCTGCCTAGAGCTCATTACCACTTCCCAGGGTCCTGCAACTAGAAGTAGCCTGTGCCACCTTCCTGCAGGTCCTTGCTGCTGTTGAGAGCCCAACAACCAGGCACTAACTTCTGGCCCTACCCATTGCCTCCTTCTCCCTGAAAACACACCAAGCAGCCTAGGAATAACAGCACACTCACACCAAAGAAAAAAATAGCAAATATTCAAACTCCCACTCCAAAAATAAATAGTAATCCCCCCAAAAAAATACAAAGGGTTATTCTTGCACAGAAGTAGCCTTAAAAGCCTACAGTTTGGCTTCCCCAAACTCACAGAAAAAGAAAAACAACCAAGCAAGATGAAGAAGCTCAGAAACCATTCCCAGTTAAAGCAACAGGAGAATTCGTCTAAAGCAGTCAACAATGAAACAGACCTCTGCAGTCTGACAGACATTGAGTTCAAAAGAGAGGTATTGAAAATACTGAAGGAATTAAGAGAGGATATGAACAGTAATGCAGATTCCTTTAGGAAGGAACTAGAAAATATGAGGAGTCAAGAAATACTAGAAAATTCATTTGCAGAGATACAAACTGAGCTAAAGGCAATAAAGAGCAGAATGAATAATGCAGAGGAATGAATTAGTGACATGGAAGATAAAATAATGGAAATCACCCAATCAGGATAGCAGACAGAAAACCAAATGAAAAAACATGAAAGAAATATGAGAGACCTATGGGATAATATAAAGTGGGCCAATCTACGCATAATAGGAATTCCAGCAGGAAAAGAAAAAGAAGAGGGGATTGAAAATATATTTGAAGAAATTATGGCTGAAAATGTTCCAAATCTAAAGGATACTGATATCAAGATACAGGAAGCACAGAGGGCCCCAAAAAAGTTGCACCCAAACAGGCCCACACCAAGAATAATAAACATAGCAAAAGTTAAAGAGAGGATTCTAAAGGCAGCAAGAGAAAAGCAAAGTATTAATTATAAGGGAACTCCCATAAGGGGTTCTGATTTCTCTACAGAAACACTACAGGCCAGAAGGGAGTGGCAAGATATATTTAAAGTGCTGAAAGGAAAAACTTGCAACCTAGAATACTCTATCCAGCAAGAATATCATTTAAAATAGAAGGGGAAATAAAGAATTTCTCCAACAAACAAAAGCTAAAAGAGTACAGCAATACTAAACCCATTCTAAAAGAAATACTGAAAGGGCTTTTCTAAATTAAAAAAAAAAAAAAAAGAGAGAGAGAGAGAAAAAGAGAAAAAGAAGAATTAGGATGGAGGAAACCACAATTGGAAAGCAGTCACTTAAATAAGCCAGTATACAGATCTAAACATGAAGACATTAAAAAAAAAAAAAAAAAAAGGAGTTCCCGTCATGGCACAGTGGTTAACGAATCTGACTAGGAACCATGAGGTCGCAGGTTCGGTCCCTGCCCTTGGTCAGTGGGTCAACGATCCGGCGTTGCCGTGAGCTGTGGTGTAGGTTTCAGATGTGGCTCGGATCCCGCGTTGCTGTGGCTCTGGTGTAGGCTGGCAGCTACAGCTCCGATTTGACCCCTAGCCTGGGAATCTCCATATGCTGCGGGTACGGCCCAAAGAAATAGCCAAAAAAAAAAAAAAAAAAAAAAAAAAAAAAAAAATCAAAATCATACAATGTGGGGAAGGAAAGTAAGAAAATATAGATTCTTTTTTTAATTTTAATGATGTGTTTGAGCCTATATGACTATCAGGCAAAAACAAGTAGATATAGGAAGGGCTTAATGTGCTTAAAAAACAGGGCAATCGCAAACCAAAACTGAACATTACATTCACAAAAACTGAAAAGTCCTTAAGCAAAAAATAAATGGAAACCATCCAACCCAAAAAAGAAAAGAAGAAAAGAGAAACATAGAATCAACTGGAAAACAAGGTTTAAAATGGCAATAAATACATATCTATCAATAATCACCTTAAATGTCAATGGACTGAATGCTCCAATCAAAAGACACAGAGTGGCAGATTGGATTAAAAAACCTTCAATCTGCTGTCTACAAGAAACTCAACTTAGAGCAAAGGACACATATAGATTGAAAGTGAGGGGATGGGAAAAGATATTTCATGCCAATGGACATGACAGGAAAGCAGGAGTTGCAGTACTCATATCAGACAAAATAGACTTTAAAATGAAGGCCATAAAGAAAGACAAAGAAGGACGCTAATGGTTAAAGGATCCATTGAAGAAGAGGATATTACAAACATCAATATATATGCCCCTAATATAGGAGCACCCAGATACCTCCAACAAATACTGACAGACATAAAAGGAGAAATTGATGGGAACACAATCATAGTAGGAGACTTTAACACCCCACTCACATCAATTGACAGATCCTCTAGACAGAAAATCAATAAGGCAACAGAGATTCCAAAGGACACAATAGAAAAGTTTAAACTTAACAGACATTTTCAGGACATTACATCCAAAAAAAATCAGAATATACATTCATCCCAAGTGCACATGGAACATTCTCAAGAATTGATCACATATTAGGGCACAAAGCTAACCTCAACAAATTTAAGAGTGTAGAAATTATTTCAGGTATCTTCTCTGACCACAATGGCATGAAACTAGAAATCAACCACAGGAAAAGAAATGAGAAAAAACTTACTACATGGAGATGAAACAACACGCTACTAAAAAAAAAAAAAAAAAAAAAAATGGGAATCAATGAGGAAATCAAGAAGGAAATTAAAAATACCTCGAGACAAATGATAATGAAGACACAACCACTCAAAATCTATGGGATGCCACAAAAGCAGTGCTCAGAGGGAAATTCACAGCAATACAGGCCTTCCTCAAAAAAGAAGAAAAATCTCAAATTGACAACTTAACCCATCAACTAAGTGAATCAGAAAAAGAGGGAGTTCCCGTCGTGGCACAGTGGTTAACGAATCCGACTAGGAACCATGAGGTTGCAGGTTCAATCCCTGCCCTTGCTCAGTGGGTTAATGATCCGGCATTGCCGTGAGCTGTGGTGTAGGTTGCAGACACGGCTCGGATCCCATATTGCTGTGGCTCTGGCGTAGGCTGGCAGCTACAGCTCCGATTCGACCCCTAGCCTGGGAACCTCCACATGCCATGGGAACAGCCCAAGAAATGGCAAAAAGACAAAAAAAAAAAAAAAAGAGAGAGAAAGAAAAAGAAAAAGAAAAACAAAACAAAACAAAACCTAAAGTCAGCAGAAGAAAGGAAATCATAAAGATCAAAGAAGAAATCAATAAAATAGAGATTAAAAAAACAATTGATGAAATCAATAAAACCAAGAGCTGGTTCTTTGAAAAGGTAAACAAAATTGACAAACCTCTGGCTAGATTCACCAAGAAGAGGAGAGAAGAAACCCGAATAAACAAAATAAGAAATGAAAAAGGAGAAATCGCAACTGATACTATAGAAATACCAAAAAACCATGAGAAAATACTATGAACAATTATATGCTAACATATTCAACAACCTAGAAGAAATGGACAACTTTCTAGAGACTTACATTCTGCCAAAACTGAATCAAGAAGAAACAGATCAACTGAACAGACGGATCACTAGAAATGAAATGGAATATGTCATAAAAACACTCCCTACAAATAAAAGTCCAGGACCAGATGGCTTCACAGGTGAATTCTACCAAACATACAAGAGGAACTTATACCCATCCTCCTTAAATCTTTTCAAAAGGTTGAAGAAGAAGGAACACTCCCAAAGACATTCTATGATGCCACCATCACCCTAATTCCAAAACCAGACAAAGATACCACCAAAAAATGAAAACTATAGGCTAATATCTTTGATGAATATAGATGCAAAAATTCTCAACAAAATTTTAGCCATCTGAATCCAACGACATAAAAAAGATCATACACCATGACCAGGTGGGATCCATCCCAGGTGCACAAGGATGGTTCAACATATGCAAATCAATCAACGTCATACATCATATTAACAAAAGAAAAGTCAAAAACCACACGATCATCTCAATAGATGCAGAAAAAGCATTTGACAAAGTACAACATCCATACATGATCAAAACTCTTACCAAAGTGGGTATAGACGGAACATACCTTAACATAATTAAAGCCATTTATGACAAACCCATAGCAAATATAATGCTCAATGGAAAAAAGCTGAAAGCCTTCCCACTAAAATCTGGAACAAGACAAGGATGCTCACTCTCACCACTGTTATTCAATATAGTACTTAAGTCCTAGCCACAGCAATCAGACAAACAAAAGAAATAAAAGACATCCAAATAGGAAGAGAAGAGGTAAACCTGTCACTGTATCCAGATGACATGATACCACATATAGAAAACCCTAAGGACTCAACCCAAAAACTACTTGAACTGATCAACAAATTCAGCAAAGTAGCAGGATATAAGATTAACATTCAGAAATCAATTGCATTTCTGTACACTAACAATGAAATATTAGAAAAGGAATACAAAAATACAATACCTTTTAAAATTATACCCCAAAAAATCAAATACCTGGGAATTCACATGACCAAGGAGGTAAAGGACTTATATGATGAGAACTATAAAATATTCATCAAGGAAATTAAAGAAGATGTAAAGAACTGGAAAGATATTCCATACTCCTGGGTTGGAAAAATTAATACTGTAAAAATTAATATTGTAAACCCAAAGCAATCTACAGATTCAATGCAATCCCCATCAAATTACCCATGACATTTTTCACAGAACTACAACAAACAATCCAAAAATTTATATGGAACCACAAAAGACCCAGAATTGCCAAAGCAATTCTGAGGAACAAAAACCAAGCAGGAGGCATAACTCTCCCAGACTTCAGGCAATATTACAAAGCCATAATCATCAAAACAGTGTGGTACTGGTACCAAAACAGACATACAGACCAATGGAACAGAACAGAGAACCCAGAAATAAACCCAGACACCTATGGTCAATTCATCTTTGACAAAGGAGGCAAGAACATAAAATGGAAAAAAGACAGTTTTTTTTCCAGCAAATATTACTGGGAAACCTGGACAGCTGCATGCAAAGCAATGAAACTAGAGCACACCCTCACACCACGCATGAAAAAAAAACTCAAAATGGCTTAAAGACTTAAATATGACACAAGACACCATCAAACTCCTGGAAAGAACATAGGCAAAACATTCTCTGACATCAACCTCATGAATATTTTCTCAGGTCAGTCTCCCAAAGCAACAGAAATAAAAGCAAAAATAAACCAATGGGACCTAATCGAACTGACAAGCTTGTATACAGCAAAGGAAACCAAAAAACAAAAAGACAACTGACAGAATGGGAGAAAATAGTTTCAAATGATGCAACGGACAAGGGCTTAATCTCTAGAATATACAAGCAACTTATACAACGCAACAGCAAAAAAGCCAACAACCCAATGGAAAAATGGGCAAAAAACCTGAATAGACGTCTCTCCAAGGAAGATATACAGATGGCCAACAAGCACATGAAAAAATGCTCAACATCCCTGATTATTAGAGAAATGCGAATCAAAACTACCACGAGATACCATCTCACACCAGTGAGAATGGCCATCATTAATAAGTCCACAAATAACAAATGCTGGAGGGGGTATGGAGAAAAGGGAACCCTCCTGCACTGTTGGTAGGAATGTAAGCTGGTAAAACCACTATGGAGATACCTTAGAAATCCATACATAGAACCACGATATGACCCAGCAATCCCACTCTTGGGCATATATTCGGACAAAACTTTCCTTAAAAAAGACACATGCACCTGCATGTTCACTGCAGCACTATTCACAATAGCCAAGACATGCAAACAACCCAAATGTCCATCAACAGACAACTGGATTAGGAAGATGTGATATATATACACAATGGAATACTACTCAGCCAGAAAAAAGAATGAAATAATGCCATTTGCAGCAACATGGATGGAACTAGACTCTCTCATACTGAGTGAAGTAAGCCAGAAAGAGAAAGACAAATACCATATGATATCACTAGTATCTGGAATCTAATATACAGCACAAATGAACCTTTCAAAAGAAAAGAAAATCATGGACTTAGGGAACAGACTTGTGGTTGCCAAGGGGAAAGGGAGGGAGTGGGGTGGATTGGGAGCTTGGAGTTAATAGATGCAAACTATTGCCTTTGGGATGGATTAGCAATGAGATCCTGCTGTGTAGCACTGGCAACTATGTCTAGTCACTTATGATGGAGCATGATAATGTGTGAAAATAGAATGTGTACCTGTATGTGTAACTGGGTCACCATGCTGTACAGTAGAAAAAAAAATTATATTGAGGAAATAACAATTAAAATAAGTAAATAAATATAAAACAGAGCATTTTCCATACTCTCTAAAAAAGCTGTAACGGAAAGAATAAAGTTAAGAATATATATAAAATGTTGGATACTTACCAATTATGTCTAAAAATATTGGTTTTAACTTGGAGGGAATGGAACCATACTTCTTAACTCCTTTATTACATGTAGGGGTTAACATTCATATGTTTTTAGAAAGGTATTATATAAAAAATAGAGTGCCTATTCTTAAAATACAAATCAACTGTGGTCAAATATCACAAATATAAGCAATTTGTGAATTATTCATAAGACTGGAGAATGCCTACTCTTCATCTTTCTTAGAAAACAACTAGCCATAGCTAATAAGTATAGATATTTCAAAGCAACAAAAATTCTTTACCCCTTAGACTTTCAGGAACCATTCCTTGTCCCCGGTCCTTACATTGTGTCTCCACATGAATCTCATCTACTTTCCTTAAATTAATTCTATTATTTGCCTTATGTTTCCTCAAATCACTATGAAGTTCTAATTTTTTCCAGAAAGCAAGCGAGGCTGAGTAGCAAATACAGGCTTTATAATCCTATGTAAGCTTGCAGGGCTATCTCTATATGCCCTTATATTATAACTTCATGAGGAAGTCAAAGCCAGTAACTTTGAAAGGGCTGAAGATTTAGGACCTACTTTACAATAAGAAATAATTTTTATATATTCTCTATTAAGAATGGGTGTATATGCCTGTGCATGGATGTATCCACAATATACATTATGTTTCCCCAAAGCAGTCCTAGAAGTCATAAAGGACTTAACTCATTGTTGAGAAACATTATCGGTCAGTTTCTGCCTCTCTCTGGCAAAGGCATGTGCTAATGAATAATGAAATAATATGCACACCCTCTGGTGGTCAAAACTGGAAGTACATTTCCATTTTCCTGGATTATATCCAAAATATGATTAGTGTGGTGTATTAAGTTTCTGCTTCATATTTGATACACCAAAAATAGATCTAAAAGAAGGCCACAGGCTTTAAAAAAATGGCAGGTCTACAACATCTAATGGAAAATCAACAAGATTATTAAATATAGTAATTTAAGAATTACATATGTCAGTATTTGATACTTAACACTAATTTGGTTTTAAAATATTGGAACTGTAGAATTTTATAGTGGGAAGGAATTATAGTTATCTTTTAATCTATCCCCTTCCCATTTAAAACTGCATATTAGATAATGAAATAATTAACATTGCATTTTTAGTTGTTTGTTAGTGACATGAAAAACACAATCTGCATAAATGGAATTGAATAGTAATGAGACCTTTCCTTGTGTTTCTTTCATATATTTCTGTTTTTAATTTACAAATATCCCAAGAGCTAGGAAAAAATTATACTGCATGTAAGTTTCAATTTTCTGCCCACTTTATGCAACTATGCAATAAATATTTATTGCACATCTACCATGATTTCTTTGGTGTGTGCTGAAATTGTAACTATTCCTGCTTTCAGTCTAGCAAAGGGCACAGATAAACAGTAATTCCAGTAGAGTATGATGAATGTGACCATAAAGAGTGAGCACAAAGTAATAGGGCCATCAAAGTAGTCTTGATGGGGGAGTAATCAGGAAAGGTTTCTTGGGAACAGTGACCTATTTGGTGAGACCTGAAGGAACAAGAGGGCAAAGGGAAGAATTATTCTATGGGCAAGAAGAAACTGTTATATCCAAAGGGCCTGAGGGGAGAGAGAATGTGGAAACTGGAAGAAGCTACAGAAATATGGTTGGAAAGAAGTCTGAAAAGGAATGATCCCTGGTGGCCTATTGGTTAAGAAGTTGGCATTGTCACGGCTGTGGCTTAGGTTTGATCCCTGGTCTGGAACCTTCCACATGCTGTGGGCACAGCCAAAAAAAAAAAAAAAAAAAAAAAAAAAATTAAAATTAAAAAATGTTTTTTAAAAAAGGAATGGTCAGAGGTTGGAAAGAATGAATGAGAGTCAAGAAAGTGGGTATAGCAAATGAGGACAATTCTTTCAAGTCTTTTTTCAATATGATGGGAGGACAGAAATAATGATAAAAAAGAGATGGGGAGTGGGAAGTTTCTTAAAGATGAAAAGTCTAGAACATGCATAAGTAATAATAGAAAAAGATCAATCTTGAGAGATTGTAGATAAAATTTATTCATGGGGAGCTTTAATGCAGATATTAAGGAGACAGGCAGGGATGGGACCTGAAGTACAGGAGAGATTCGGGGCATTTAGCTGTTTTTAGGTTAAATCCTTGTACTTTTTAAATTAACATGCAAAGTTACCTTTGAAAATAACACAATCTGCACAAAACTGTCCTGAAAAAGGGTAGCATATCTTGAATTTAAAGAAAACATTCTTATATGTTAGTCAACAGTATTTTAGTTAAATTAATCACAATATTACCTATGAATTTGGTATTTCAGGATTTGAACTAAATTTTTCTGGAAATTCTAGTACCACAGTATTGCAGTAATCCTTTAAAAAAAATCCTTTACTTAAAGGTCTAAAAATGGAACCCACTTTATATTCATTAACTAGTTGGATTTTCATTCCTTGGAAAGAAAGCTTAAGTTAAAACAAAGTATCTTTCCTTTCTACTGAGTAATTAGAAATGGAATATAGGATAGTTTTTTTCCCTTCTAACAAGTGAGTAAAGGCTTGGTATGTCTAAGTGGTAGGAATGGTGGAAGAAAAGGCTTAAGTGCTCACTGTTCTTTCTTGAGGCTCCAGGTTCCGATGATATCACTTGATGCCACCTATCATCCAATTACATCCTTTTTACAGCTTGCGGCAAAGTCAGCAACTTTATTATATGCTTTTGGTAACATAGTCAGATAATTTGTTTCCTGCAACTCAACACTTTGTGAAATAGAATATAAGGCCACATTTATTTGACTTATAAAGCATTTGGCAATTGATAGAATGCTTTCACATTCCATTACTTTTTAAGATATTACCTGAAAATCCAAACTGCTGGATAATGACAGCCCATTTTACAGACATCTAATCAAGGGCCAGAAAGCCAAGTGACATTTAAACTATGTGCCAGCCATGTACTGGGTAAAATAATATACTGCTATTCTGGCATTCATATTTCAAAAGCTGACATTTACTAGCCAAGTATTTTATTACCGATACAGTTACACAGTTCTTAATCGCTTAATATAGTTTTTCACGCGCTGTACTATTTCATTAAATGCCGTTTAGATTTAACTTCTATTATTTCAAAATATATTTAATTATAAATAAACCACAAGAGAAGTTCCTGTCATGGCTCAGTGGTAACGAACCTGACTAGTATCCATGAGGACACAGGTTCGATCCCTGGCCTTGCTCAGTAGGTTAAGGATCCTGCATTGCTGTGAGCTGTGGTGTAGGTCACAAACATAGTTCGGATCTGGTGTTCCTGTGACTATGGCGTAGGCCAGCAGCTACAGCTCTGATTTAATCCCTAGCCTGGGAAATTCCAAATGCCATGGGTGAAGCCTGAAAAAGACAAAAAAAATTTAATCCACAAGTAAATCCACTAAAAAATTACTTCCAGAACAAAATATTCCTACTGTCGTGATTAGATTTGGGCTCTTTCAACACAAAAATGAACTTCTCCAAATTTTGTTTTAACTATATTTTCCCACTGGAAAACTAAATACAGCATGTAATTAAATGTATGTTTCTGCATTCACATTTCCTTTTTTCCTTTTAATGATTTTTAGTGTGTCACAAGTCTGACAGCCACAAATTTGGCTGTACATTGATAACATAGCTGAATACAGTATTTGAAATAAGTTATACAGTGTGGCAAGTTTTAAAATGTCGGCTCTGGAGTTCCCCTCGTGGCTCAGCAGAAACAAATCTGACTAGTATCCATGAGGACGCAGGTTTGATCCCTGGCCTCACTCAGTGGGTTAAGGATTCAGCATTGCTGTTAGCTGTGGCGTAGGTCACAGATCCTGCTCGGATCTGGCATTGTTGTGACTGTGGCATAGGCCAGCAGCTACAACTCTGATTCGATCCCTAGCCTGTGAACCTCCATATGACCGTGAGCGCCCTTAAAAAGACAAAAAAAACTCTGAGTGATGGTGCACTTCCTATGCATTTGCATCTGTACCTCTAAATTGCACAACTCAATCTGTGCTTATCCTCACTGGGTTAAGGTGTATGCCTCAGCTCAGGACAACAGCTGCAGTGCCTTTTGCAAACCTAGATTTTCAAGATCAACAGTTCTGAACTCAGGCATTCCATGCAGCATGTTGGCAACACTGGGTTTTGCTTTGGTTTGGGTAAAAATTCAATTACCGATTCCTGCTTTATGAACCACCCAATCCCCAGGGCTTGGGCTACCATAAGGGGTATTTGAGACCATCAGGTAGTTTTTGCACATGTTTCCTTGGGTGGGTGTTGGGGGAGCAGCTAGAACTGCAGTTTTCCAACATGCTCTCAGTGATAAGAGTTGGAACCAAGATGGAATTTGTAGTAACTCTTTTTCATCAAAGATGTTACACAGTCCAAGCAACAACCTGAGTGCCTTTAGTTGCCTACTTCTTCAAGTAGTCTGGGGATATAAAATCCTTCTGCATAAGGAAAGCTGAAATTCCACAAGATACCTTAAGATATTATGTATCCTTCAAGTAAATAACACACCCATTACCACAAACATGAATTTTGTCCAGAGAGTATCACAGTCTCATCTCCTATATGGCTAAGGCTCCAAGGTCTGTGAGTTAACGCCATTACTACAATGTAATCTGTTTGTTTCATCTTACAGATAACTTCTGGGAAGAAACAGCAAATAATGCTATTACTGTATAGTTGAGGAAACTCTGTACACATTTAGAACATCAGTAGCCATATCTGCAAGGCCTTTGAAATCAAAGGAGATTGTGAAGTTATGGTTCAGGCACTAGGTCCAAGCTTCCCTCAGGGTACTGATCTTCTCATTAGGGAAATTATTCCTGAATCCATAATCTGCTGCTTTTAAGCTTTCTAATTTGTTCAAATGTCAAGTCACACGTCAACCAGTCCCACTGGTTGTTGTATTGATTCGTGCTATCATGCACTAAGACAGGAATCTCCTAAGTAAATGCTTGGAGCCTTAGCCATATAGGAGATGAGACTGTGTCCAACTGTTCCCAGACACGCTGTGACAGGCAATGCCAGAAACTCAGTCCTGGAACTTGAGCAACGGCAGAGCCCAGCGAGAAGGCACATGCTCAAGGCTGAAGAGGTACAGCAGGGGATAAAGGCTGCCAATGAAGAGGCAAGCACTGAAGGGCCTGTATGTTACCAGCTGCAGCAGCAGCAGCAGCAACAGGGAAGAGAAGGGGCCTCAGAGGTCCCCTGGTCCTCTCACTACACCAGTGAGGACAGGAGTCCTGGATCTGTTGGGCTCCCTGGAAGCACAGGGATAAGTAAAAGTCACTCACAGCAGCAAGCCATTTGCATTTTATTTCAGGGTTTCTTTGATGAATAAATGAAAAGTGTATACGATTGTATAAAACTCACTGAGTATTACTTTTTAAAAACTTACCTCTAGGGAGTTCCCATTGTGGCTCATTGGTAATGAATCTGACTAGTGGCCATAAGGATGCAGGTTCGATCCCTGGCCTCACTCAGTGGTTTAAGGATCTGACATTGCCCTGAGCTGTGGTGTAGGTTGCAGACACAGCTCAGATCTGGTGTTGCTGTGGCTGTGGTGTAGGCTGGCAGTGACAGCTCCAATTTGACACCTAGCCTGGGAACTTCCAAGAGTTGGGGCCCTAAAAAGATGAAAAAAAAAGCTTACCTGTAATTTTATTTCAACTTACTAGTCATAAATGAAATGTGCCCAGATTTCCTAGTAAGTCAATAAGAAAGCCACACATTAAAAATTTCTATTTTGGAGTTCCCGTCGTGGCGCAGTGGTTAACGAATCCGACTAGGAACCATGAGGTTGCGGGTTCGATCCCTGCCCTTGCTCAGTGGGTTAACGATCCGGCGTTGCCGTGAGCTGTGGTGTAGGTCGCAGACGCGGCTCGGATCGCGCGTTGCTGTGGCTCTGGTGTAGGCCGGTGGCTACAGCTCCGATTGGACCCCTAGCCTGGGAATCTCCATATGCCGCGGGAGCGGCCCAAGACCAAGAAATAGCAAAAAGACCAAAAAAAAAAAAAAAAAAAAAAAAAAAAAAATTTCTATTTTAATAATAAAGTATATAATATGGACATGAAATGTAAATACATGCAAATTAAATAGACTTATTTATATACATCAGTTAAATTGATTAGCATTTAGTTGATCAAAAAGGAAAAGACTAAACTTGAAATAATTCTTCTTGGTTTGATAGTCTAAAGCAAAATTATTTCCTAAAAATAGTGTTTACAATATAAGGGAATACACACAATAATATATCCATTCTTGTCGTTCATTCAGAGGCATTACGTGTTGACAAACCTGCATATAAAGATAGAAAGCTTTTACTTTCTTTTATATACCATAATTTTTGGGTAATTTTTCAATAGGACAACATTTCTAGACTCTATGTGAAAAGTGTCTCTGTGCAGATAAAATTCTTTAATATTTGTCCTTAATAGGTAACTGCAATCTATGGTCTGATGTCTAATAGGATAATCCAGTCTAAATTCTACTGTAATATAGTAGTTGATAGTTGGAATTTGGGAATGTGGGTAGAGGGGTAGTGGAAAGGGAAGTAGACAGCTAACACCAGAACCTCAGCTATTCCTAGCTCTTGACTTGGTTATCTAAAAGTTAGAAGCATTTTCTCTTTTAGGTTATCTTAGAAAATCATCATGGAGATAAAAATATTTTGAATTATCAAAACTCCTATTACTACTAACACTACTTTATGTTTCTATATAATATTCAAAAGTGCTTTCACATATATCAGTTTATTTTTATGTTTACATTAACTTTGTGAAGTATCTAAAATTGGTGATGATTTTACACTTAAAGAGACGGAACAGAGAGGTTAAGTGAACATCCCATAATCACGGAACCAAACAGGAATGGATTAGAAGCAGTCTCCTATCTCTTGGTACAGTAGGGTACTAATACAAATATCATACTTGAAATAATTTTTGACTCTTTCATATTTATACATTTATTCACAGCATTAATAGTAATTATTTCAAATTGATAAAAGGCTTTAATTAGAAAACAAGGAATTACCATTGTAGATTTTGGTGCCACTTCTACTGCAAATATGTCGAGTCCTCTGTTGTTTATGCAGTTTTTACTCAGCTCATTGTTGATGTGAATAATCACTTTATTATCTGACTATAAGAAAAGATTTTGTAAGTTGCTTCACTAAATATACACACACAAAATGATAACCACAAAACATTTTGCAAGTCTTGGGATCGAGGTATTCACCGGGTTCTACAGAAACACAGGAACACTAACTCGGGTTGGGCTATCAAGGAGGCCCTTATGGAGGAAGGGATACAGATAAGAGATAGTGGATAACAAATAGCCTCTAGGATGGAGAGCAAACAAGTGAAAGCAGAATGGAGCTGATAAAAGAGAGAAATGCACTCCCCTGCTAAAGGAACCGCAATCATGCCCTAACAACTAGGGAAGAGAATATAACATTAGACTACTTGAAGTCCTCTTTCAGCGCTTCTACGACTCAGCTGTGTGAACTTTTGCAAGTTATTTAACATCCTTGTGCTTAGTTTCCTTGCACGTGAAGTGGGGTTAGTACTTACCTCATTGTGCTGTTGTGAGAAGCAAATGTGTTTAAGTACCTGGCCCACGGTAAACTCTAAAATATTATTACTTCATGTTGGTGAAGGGAAAGTTAATTTTCCTTGATGGAAAAGAAGGAGGTGGAGGGTTGAGAAATGAAGATAATAGCAGAGCGGAGGAACTGGGATAAGGTAGTGACTCTCTTCCACCCTTTCAATCCTAATAAAACATGAAGGGTACATATACACACAAAACCAAAAACGAACAAAAAAACAGAGGGCAGAAACGGAAACATGCTGGATCTTAGGAATCCCTCCCCACAGCATTATCATCCATTTGAAGACTGCAATCTACTAGCTGGGTACCCTTTTTTATTTCCTCAAGACTAAACGCCTCTATCTTGTTTTCAAGATAACTTATGTAATCTGGACCCATGCAGTTTATGTAATTTACTGTCCAAATGCTCCTTCAAATAAAGCTCTGTTCCTGCAAAGGAGATACTCTCACTCTTTCATCTATAGTTCATGTTAACTCTCACTCACATTTCCCCTACGTCTAAATGCAGTGTCTCTGCATATCTAAATCCCAGTTATCTTTCCAATCCTATGCCACATGCTCAAATCCCTCATCACAGTTCTCTTCCTCCTAATCATAAACCTTTCTCCAACTTCTATAGGTCAAACTAACATCAACCACGAGAGATACGAATACAGTAATACTCCTATTGTACATACGAACAGTACTATATGATTTAATATTGAACTATTCTCTCTGATCTCTTTCAAGGGTATGAATTTTGTCTTTAAAACTGGCAGAGGCTATAAAACTCCTTGAAAGCAGAGACCATGTTATACTTCCTGGTGGCCCCTACTGTGACTCAGAGAGTTAGTTACATAATATATACTCAAGATGACTCAATACTCAGCCAAATCTTAAGCACTTGAAGAAATTTATGGCAGGCATAAAAACAGTGCAAATCTCAATCCAGGAACTAAAAGAAATATACCAATACTTCTAAAAACCTAGTCATCTTGAGTAAGATTTTATGAAAATTTATAATTTCTGAAAAGCTAGGTATCTCTGACTTTAATAATTTATGTATGTATTCTCTTGACCTGCAATATCAATAGTAGCAGAGAAGACAGCTAAAACTAGAAATAATTGGCTTGATAAAAGCAGGTCCTGGACAATAGAATATATTTAATTAGATAAAGTGATGATAATTTGTAGTTTTTTTGATATTGCAAAATCTGTGTAAGAAGCTGGGCTAAGTTTTTTTCTTTACCTTTTTATACTTCTTTAAAATATGATGTCTATTGTTTAAAATACTATGTATGCATGTGATAACAAAATAAAATACCTTATACACAGATTATGCTCTATCTTCAATAGATCTCCAAATATTTAATTGTCGACAATATTTTAAGAAAATTACAAAGAAACAAAACCCACAAATATCTCAAAAATAAATAAATATTATATACTTTGAAAATACATAAAAATCACCATGCCTAGTTGGAGTTATAAACCTGACAATAAAAAAGAATAAATTGCATATTATAAATATTATTAATGTAATGGCATATTTAATTACTATGCAAGAATAGGATAAGAAAGAAGATGGAACAAATCAGTAAATATTACGACTATGAACCAGCTCATAACTGATACCTTATTTTCAATAACTGATGTTATCCAGGTGTCACGCTTGTAAGTGTGCACAATTACATTTTCGTAGCCATCCATTACTTTGGCATCGCCTTTGTTAACAACAGATTTACAAATGGCCTTCTCAAGTTGCCCACTGCATGCCTCCATATGGACAACTTTAATTCTTGGCTTGCATTTGTCTGCATAGATATTTATGACAAATGGGCACGCCTGAAATGAAACAAAAAGCAAATCTTGTTTTAGCCTTTTGACAGAATTTAAAATAAATTACTTATTATTAATATGTTTATCATATGACTTAAGAGGACATACTATACTTTCTAGCTTGCCCTTCTGATACTTTTAGAGGAAAATTTTAGTACTATGAATTGAGTAATAAAAAACATCAAGTTCTGATTTTTTGGTAGCTTGTTAACTGATAATATTCAGAGAAAAGGAAAGAAAATTGCTTTTAGCCAACTCTACATTTGGTTTAAAGCTAATGCATTAATACAGAGCACCAAAAAGAACTAAGTGTAGAAATTTTAATTCACAGTTTAAAGTTAGTGTAAAGTTAGTATAAAACACCTTTAAAAACTGAGATCTAAAGAAATTTTCTGAATTTGGAAATAGATTTTTCTAAGGTCTACTCTTTAGTCTTACCATATGTAAGTTTTAAAATACATAATGACTCCAACTTTTGGCAATAATAAAAACATCTTTTGAAGACACAGTAGAATGAAAAATCATTGGACTAGAAAGCAAAAGATCTGAGTTTGTGGTTGGGTTTTACCATTTACTAGCTACATGATCTGGGGAAGTCATTTAACTTCTGTGAGGCTTAGTTTCTTCATTGAGAAAGTGGGGAGAAACAGTATATATTCTGCCAAGAGTTGTTGGAAATATCTAATAGGTTATATGTGTCAAAATATTTTACAACAGAATTCTAAAAGAAAGATTATAATAAAATGATTGTGGCATTTAAAAGGTTTATTTATTTTTTCAGTACTAAATAGATTCTGGTATTATTTTGCCATTTTTCAAGTCCTGGTTATCTGTTTTATTCGACCAAAGAGTATAAACATCTTTAAAACGTCTTGGTTGGAATTCCCATCATGGCTTAGTGGTTAACGAATCTGACTAGGAACCATGAGGTTGTAGGTTCAGTCCCCGGTCTCGCTTGGTGTGTTAAGGATCTGGCATTGCTGTGGCTCTGGTGTAGGCTGGTGGCTACAGCTCTGATTGGACCCCTAGCCTGGGAACCTCCACATGCCGTGGGTGCGGCCCTAGAAAAGACAGAAAGACAAAAAAAAAGGTCTTGGTTAAAGGTGTATTCTCTAAAATTTTTAAATAAAAGCTTCCATACTCTAAAAAAAAAGTGCTCATTAACTAAATTACTTTTTTCCATTCTTGGGCTTGATGTTGTATTTACTTATCCTTTTTATCCTACTAAGTTAATACAAAAAACACATAATAAGGGAGAAAACTATTCATTGTAAATTGTTAATTATAAAAATATGAACACTATATAATAAGTAAGAAAGGGAAGACTAGAATAATAAAACCTAGATTAGGGCATGCTACTTAAATTTTGCACAAAATGCGTCTCTAGCTACCTATTAGCCAAGATAGAATGTATTGCATAGCTCTCAAAATCTAGAAAAATGAAATTTTTCCCAGTTCTCAATTCTGAAAGGAATTTATAACATGAAATTACTTTTTAAAAAAGAAGAGAAGAAAAAAAAAAAGGAAAGAAGACTTTTTTTTGCTAATCAACATTCAATAAAAGAGCAAATTATTGTTACGGTGATATAAGGGCAATGCTCTTGCAGGAAGAACAATAAAGAAGCTATGTTGCTATTTGAAAGAGGATATTCATTTATAAGTTTATAGAGGGAATGGATAACCTATAATTCTAAAACAGAATTAGGGAGTTTAATAAGAAAAAACAAAGTAAAGGTGACTGGCTGTGCCTGTGCAGGAAAAAAATAATAAAAGACAAATTGAGAATGTGTAATAACTTACATAATGCTTAAAATAAACTTTGACCTAGTTTACTAAAACCATTCAATTAATGAGATTTCAAACAATCCTATGCCCTTTCCTGCATCCTAATCTGTAACTGATACTTAGCTTACTCTTTGTGACACAATAAGTACTAATTTAATAGGTGGGATCAAAATATAGCTCATCTAGCTATTAGTTTATTTACATAATATATGATTCAAGAAATTACCAGAATCCAGAATGGTTCCAGAATCTTTATGGGCCAAAGACTCTATAGACATATTTAAACCAATTAGAACACAGCTCATAAGATTATAAATGGGTCCTTCCTAGATAACCATAAACTCTTTTTTTTTTTTTATAAACATGAAAATGTTAGGTCATGCTCTAGGTATATTAACTCAGTGACACAGTACATATCAAAAAGCCATTGTCTATCAAGCCAATACCCTAACTGAATAGCCTCTTGGTCTCAGAGCACCTGCAGATTATCAGTTAAAACTAAATCAGTCAAAATATCTTTAGATTTTATATGGACCCTTTAAACAAAAGGTTACCACATGTGTATAACCCCATCACTAATAGAAACACTCAACATTTTTATACCAATTAATGTTACTTTCTCCTTCTTGTATTACCATGTGCTGATGTAATAGTTTCAATCCAACAATTCTATAACCCTTGCTGAATCAGGATGATTCTGTAAATTAGGAGGTATCCATGCCCAGAATAAACTTTCTGGATGCTTCAATACCAAATCCTGACTTAATATCATTTGTTGACGGGGTTATATTAAAAAATAAAACGGACAATACCTGGCTTGACATATACAATAAGTACTCTAGCCCCTATTGTAAAATCTATTTCCTTACCATGAAATAGCTTATCTCAAAGGATTAAATTACGGCTCTCTCTAAGGCACATCAAATTACTAGAAGAAGATAGTAAAATATATATAAACAGCTAGTATGTTTTTGGAATAACTGACTTTTTAAAATGTTATAGAAAAAAATGGGTTTTTTTGCACTTTCTCAAGTATCCTTTAAAAGTGAACAACAAATACATTATTTGATACATAAATTAATTGTTATCATAAAGGAAGAGACAGTAAAAGAATTTCTACAGAAGCTACTATCTATACTATAAATACCATAGAAATACTTTAGAAGTACAACAGTAATACTTTTAATAGAGCATTACATTAAACAGACTACTCTGACTAAAGTCCTTATGTAAAAACATTGTATAAAATAAGAATAATAAAATAAAATCCATGGAAAAGGCCAAAGATTGAATTGTAGACATATAAAATTTGGCCTGTCAAATTCTGAAAAGAAACAATGGGTACAATCAGGTTATAAGAACCATGAGGATTAAAATCTGGCAAAACCTGGACTTTCCGTCATGGAGCAGTGGCTACCGAGTCCAACTAGGCACCATGAGGTTGCGGGTTTGATCCCTGGCCTTACTCAGGGGGTTAAGGATCCAGCATCGCCGTGAGCTGTGGTGTGGGTCACAGACGTGGTTTGGATCCCACGTTGCTGTGGCTCTGGCGGAGGCCAGTGGTTACAGCTCCGGTTAGACCCTGAGCCTGGGAACCTCCATATGCCGCAGGTGCATGCCTACAAAAGACAAACAAACAAACAAATAAAAGGTACTTAGTATATAATAAACATGCTTTAAAAAAAAAATCTGGCAAAACCAGAAGGGCCACTTGGGTACAAGATAAAATCCTCCTCCATGAAACAATTCATTCCAATTGGGACAAACTAGTTATAGTATTAAACACTAAGGAAAATTCACCTTCCAAGGATAATAAAGGATAAAGTCAGTCCATGCTTTATCTGTAACTAAATTAACCTGGAGAAACTGTGGGATATGAATTGAAACTATGCTCTAAAAGACTCTGAGAATTTCCAAGTTGAATTTATAGTTATCTCTCCTGCTATGGTTTATGAATATGTACTACTAATAATAGTACATTTATTTTCAGAATGGATCAAAATATTTCCCTGTTTAAAGGTCACAACCATCGTGACTGCCTAGGACATTCCAAATTACTGATCCCATGACAAGGATACATTTAACTAGAACAATTAATCATAAATTCGGATCATATAAGGCTTTGCTCCTTATTCAAAAATATTTTTGTCTTTATCATTCCCAAATCTCTTAGAAAATGATAAGGGCCTTATTGGAGAGGTATATCCTTTGAAGACCCCAAAGTGAGGTTTTCCAGAGAACCTTTAGAAACCAATAGTCCACAGAATTAACTGCTAACCCAAAAACCTTTCAATGAGCACATGACCATATGAGGTAATCAGCTTTCTCTCTAGACCACTGGAACAAGGTTCTTCCATAGTTCACACTTCTTTTTGTACATTTCTCTCTATTCATAGCTTTCCTCTCTACTGATTTAAAGGTGTATATAGCTGACTTAGCCTATCATATTTTTCTTATTAGTAATAATGACTTGCCTAAGTCTAGGCTTTAAGGAAAATGTGTTTGAACTGTGAGAAATAAAAATGCAGTACTTAATATTTGTCACAGCAACAAGAAACAATACACCTATAATTCTACAAAGGCTGATTACATCTTGTGCAGTTCCTGTGTAAAAAGCAGACTATTTAATGCTAACCTAGAACCAAGGTAAATTATTTTGTACAGCTATTAGGCCATGACAAGGGTATGATTCTCTAACACTCTCAGTGGGTTATATTTCTTCCTTGCATACATTCCAAAAGAATTAAACTCTTTCTGGAAAAAGACTCCTGAACATAGTAAGCTCACTCAAAGCAGTTACACCACTCCACGTGGTCACCAAAAAATTATTTATTTTAGTTGACACAGTAATTACTATAGCCTAAGCCCTGGGGGCACAACAAGCCATTTTAAATTCTTTAACTCAAGCAGTTACAGATAATTAAAAAAAAGTCTTACTTGATTTTCTTTTGAACAATCAGGGAGGAGTCTGCACTAATGTTAATACCTCATGTTGTACCTAAATTAACACTCTAAGTAAAACTATCTACAACTACAAAAGGCTACACGAAGTAGACTCAGGGAGTCCTTGGGACTTTTCTTAGCCAAATCTAGAAAATTTAAGATCATGATTATGGAGTACCCTTTAGCCCTTTCTTATAATACTTCTAACTGTACTAATCTAAGAGCTTAAATGTTGTCCAGAGTCTTAAAATGCTTCTGCATAGTTACTGTCCCAACACATGACCTTAAGACAAAAACAGGATGGCTAGTAGGCACATGAAAAGATGCTCAACATCACTAATTATTAGAGAAATGCAAATCAAAACTATAATGAGGTACCACCTCACGCTGGTCAGAAATGGCCATCATTAATAAGTCTACAAATAACAAATGCTGGAGAAGGAGTGGAGAAAAGAGAATCCTCCTACACTGTTGGGGGGAATGTAAATTGGTAAACCCCTATGGAAAACAGTATGGAGGTTCCTCAGAAAACGAAATATAGAACTACCATATGATCCAGCAATCCCATTCCTGGGCATATATATGGACAAAACTATAATTTAAAAAGGGGCATGCATCCCTGCATTCACGGCAGCACTATTCACAATAGCCAAGACATGGGAAGAACTTAAATGTCCATTGACAGATGAACGGATTAAGAACATGTGGTATATAATACAATGGAATACTACTCAGCAATGAAAAAGAAGAAAACAATACCATTCACAGCAACATGGATGCAACTAGAGATTCTCATACTAAGTGAAGTAAGTCAGAAAGAGAGAGACAAATATCATATGATATCACTTATATGCAGAATATAAAATATGGCACAGATGAACCTATCTCCAAACATAAACAGATTCTCAGACATAGAGAACAAACGAGGTTGCCAAGGAATGGGATAGACTGGGGGGTTGGGGTTAGTAGCTGCAAACTATTACATTTAGAATGGATAAATAACAAGGTCCTACTGTATAGCACAGGGAGCTATGTTCAATCTCTTAGGATAGACCATGATGGAAAAGAATATAAAAAAGAATGTGTATATATATACATATATATATATGTATGACTGAGTCACTTTACTGTACAGCAGAGATTGACAGAACACTGTAGATCAACCATATTTTAATTTAAAATTTTTTTGGATTGGATATTAAGATGTAAAAATCAGATATATAAATATACAGATATTTTTGTTTTTCTTGAGAAAAAAAGAAATCCCAAAAGATCTGGCAACACTTTCCTGACACTTTTTCCTGGTGACAATTGACTGGCACTAGGAATAGGCTGCCGCTGTCAGTCAGTGGACACTCTCCAATTTGCCACAGTCCCCACCTTGCCCTGCCTGCCTCACTCAACAGTTTGTCTATTTGGTCCCCAAAGGATGTGTGCCTTTTGCATAAATCCAATACTCTCACTCTACG
This sequence comes from Sus scrofa, assembly GCF_054392235.1. Taxonomy (NCBI): domain Eukaryota; kingdom Metazoa; phylum Chordata; class Mammalia; order Artiodactyla; family Suidae; genus Sus; species Sus scrofa. The sequence continues at coordinate 153,356,754 of NC_139388.1, forward strand.
GATGAGGTGACCAAGGCCCAGAGGAGAAATTATTTGACTAAGTTCACCCAATAAGCTGTTGGCAGGGCTAGGATAGGAACCTAGTAATTACTAGTTTATTTGTATGGTGGGTCTTTTAAATACTACTGAATAAATGAATGTGTGCAGTAATTAAATGTCCATTTAAAAAAATACAAAATACAAAAACAGGCTGAATCATGATATATGCACAAACTGAAAATTAGACCTCCACAGAGGAAACCTCTTCAGAGAGATCAACAACAGTAGCTGAGTGAATTTTTGATGGTTTCTTCTATAGCCTTGGCTGGATGAAAATCAAAAAGACTGAGAATAAAAAAGTTCCCACAAACATGAAAAAAAAAAGATTATTCTGTTGTCCTGGTAACAAGCAGTCATCCAGGAGTTACCACTGTGGCTTAGCAGAAACAAACCTGATCTAGTATCCATGAGGATGCGGGTTCTATCCCTGGCCTCACTCAGTAGGTTAAGGATATGGTGTTGCTGTGAGCCTCGGTGTAGGTCACAGACGTGGCTTGGATCCCACATTGCTGTCGCTGTGGTGTAAGCTGGCAGCTGCAGCTCCAATTTCACCCCTAGCCTGGGAACTTCCATACGCAACCAGTGAGGCCTAAAAACCAAAAAAAAAAAAGGCATCATCAAAACTTATTTTTTTAATTTATTTAATTATTAAAAATTGACATATAGTTGATTTACAATGTTTTAGTTTCTGGTATACAGCAAAGTGATTCAGTTTTATATATATATATATCTGTGTCATATATATTATTTTTCATATTCTTTTTCATTATAGTTTTTACAAAATACTGAATATAGTTCCCTGTGCTATACAGTAGAACCTTGTTGTTTATCTATTTTTATATAGTTATTTATATCTGCTGACCCAAAACTCCTAATTTATCTCCCTCCTTCTTCTCCTTTGGTAACCCTAAATTTGTTTTCCATGTCTATGGGTCTCTTCCCATTTTGTAAAAAAGTTCATTTGTATCATATTTTAGATTCAACATATAAGTGATATATGATATTTGTCTTTGTCTGACTTACTAAGTATGATAATCTTTAGGTCCATCCACGTTGCTGCAAATGTTATTTCATTCTTTTTTGTGGCAGAGTAATATTCCAGTGTGTGTGTGTGTGTGTGTGTGTGTGTGTGTGTGTGTGTACATATATATAACCACTTTATCCATTTTTCTGTTAATGGATATTAAGTTGCATCCATATCTTGGCTCTGGTAAACAGTACTGCTAACAACACTGAGGTGCATGTATCTTTTTGAATTAGAGTTTTGTCTGGATGTGTGCCCAGGAGTAGGACTGCTGAATCATATGATAACTCTGCTGGTCTTTAAAGGAATCTTCATACTGTTCTTCATAGTGGTTGCACAAATTTACATTCCTACCAACAGTGTAGGAGGGTTCCCTTTTCTCCACACTCTCTCCAGCATTTATTTGTAGACTTTTTGGTGATGGCTATTCTGACATGTATAAAGTAATAACTCATTGTAGTTTTGATTTGCGATTCCCCAAAATTAGTGACACAAAGCATCTTTTCACATTCACGATAGCCACCTGTATGTATTCTTTGAAGTAACGTCCATGTCTTCTGACCATTTTTTGACTGGCTGTTTATTTTTTTTTTATATCGAGCGCATTTGCATATTTTGGAAATTAATCCATTGTCAGTTATATCATTTGCAAATGTTTTCTCCCAGTTCATAGGTTGTCTTTTTGTTTTGTTTATGGTTTCCTTTGCTATGCAAAAGCATTTAAATTTAATTAGGTCCCATTTGTTTATTTTTATTTTTGTTCTGTTACTCTGATGGATCAAAAAAAAATATTGCAGCAATTTATGTCAAAAAGTGTTCTGCCTATGTTTTCCTCTAGAAGTTTTCTGGTGTCATGTCTTATATTTAAGTCTTTAAGCCATTTTAAGTTTATTTTTGTATATGATATGAGGGAGTGTTCAAACTTCATTGATTTACATGCAGCTGCCCAGCTTTCTCAAAACCACTTGCTAAAGAGACCATCTTTTCTCCATTGTATATTCTTGCCTTATTTGTCACAGATTAATTGACCATAGGTGTATGGGTTTATTTCTGGGCTCTCTGCTGCTCCATTGATCTATATGTTTGCTTTTGTACCAAAACCACACTGTTTTGATTACTGTAGCTTTTCAGTATCGTCTGAGGTCTGGGAGGGTTATGCTGCCAGCATTGTTCTTTTTCCTCAGGATCACTTTGGCAATTCTGGGTCTTTTGTGATTCCATATAAGTTTTAGGATTATTTGTTCTAGTTTTGTGAAAAATGACACAGATAATTTGATAGGGATCACATTAAATCTGTAGATTACTTTGGGTAGTATGGTGATTTTAACAATATTAATTCTTCCAAACCAAGAACATGGGATATCTTCTCATTTCCTTGGATCATCTTCAGTTTCCTCTATCAATGTTTTAAAATTCTCAGCATATAAGTCTTAGACTTCCTTGGCCAGGTTTATTCTTAAGTATTTAATTTTTTATGTGATTTTATATAATTTTTAAAAATTAACATATAGTTGATTTACAATGTTCTGTCAATTTCTGCTGTATAGCAAAGTGACCCAGTCATATATATATGTGTGTGTGTGTATATGTATATGTGTGTGTGTGTATTCTTTTGCCCTTATTATCTTCTATCATATTCTATCACAAGTGACTGGATACAGTTCCCTGTGCTATATAGCAAGACCTCATTTCTTACTCATTCTAAATGTAGCAGTTTTCATCTACTAACCCCAAAACCCTAGTCCATCCCACTCCCTCCACCTGCTGCTTGACAACCACAAGTCTGTTCTCCACGTCTGTGTGTCTGTTTCTATTCTGTAGATAGATTCATTTCTGCCATGTTTTAGATTCCACATGTAAATGATTTCATATGGTATTTGTATTTCTCTTTCTGACTTACTTCACTTAGTATGAGAATCTCTAGCTGCATCCATGTTGTGTGAATGGTATTATTTTGTTCTTTTTATGGCTCAATAGTATTCCACTGTATATATGTACCACATGTTCTTAATCCATTCATCTGTTGATGGATGTTTAGGCTGTTTCCATGTCTTGGCTATTGTAAATAGTGCTGCAACCAACACAGGGGTGCATGTATCTTTTTGGGTTTTGTCTTTTGTCTTTTTTTCAGGGCCACACCCACAGCGTAAGGAGGTTCCCAGGCTAGAGGTCTAATCAGAGCTCTTGCTGTTGGCCTACACCACAGTCACAGAAATGCTAGATCCAAGCCATGTCTGCGACCTACACCATAGCTCATAGCAATGCCAGATCCCTACTCCACTGAGCAGGACAGGGATTGAACCCGCAACCTCATGGTTCCTAGTTGGATTCATTTCTGCTGCACCACAATGGGAACTCCCATGTATCTTTTTGAATGAAAGTTCTGTCCAGATATATGCCCAGGAGCGGGATTGCTGGATCATATGGTATTTCTATATTTAGTATCTGAGAAACCTCCATACTGTTCTCTATAGTGGTTGTACCAATTTACATTCCTACCAACAGTGTAGAAAGGTACCCCTTTTCTCCACACCTTCTCTAGCATTTATTTGCAGACTTACTAATAATGGCCATTCTGACAGGTGTGAGGTGGTACAGCACTGTAGTTTTGATTTGAATTTCTCTGTAATAATCAGGGATGTTGAGCATATTTTCATGTGCCTATTGGCCGCTCATGTGCCTTCTCTGAACAAATGCTTATTCAGGTCCTTTGCCCATTTTCTGTTTGGGTTGTTTGTTTTTTGGTGTTGAGTTATATGAGTTATTTGTATATTTTGGAGATAAAGCCCTTGTCAGTTGTTGATGTGGTTTTAAGAGAGATTTTTTTTCTTTTTTTTACTGTCCCTTTCTGGTATTTCATTGTTGTGGTAAAGAAATGCAACAGATTTCTATATGTTCACCTTGTATCCTGCTACCTTGCTGAATTCGTTTATCAGTTCTAGCAGTTTTTGTTTGGAGTCTGACAATTTTACCTCTTTTCTGACAATTTGGATACCTTTTCTTTTCTTTTTTTCTTTTTTTTTGTCTGTGCTCATAGCATGTAGAAGATCCCAGGCTAGGGACTAAACCCGTGCCATAGCAGTGACCTGAGCAACTGCAGTGACAACACCAGATCCCTAACTTGCTGCACCCCCAAGGAACTCCTTTTATTTCTTGTTCTTGTCTGATTACTGCAGCTAGGACTTCCAATACTATGTTGAATATAAGTGGTGAGAGTGGGCATCCTTGACGTGTTTCAGATTTTAGTGGGAAGGCTTTCAGCCATTTTTTTTTTTTCTTTTTAGGGCTGCACCTGTAGCACATAGAGGTTCCCAGGCTAGGGGTCTAATCGGAGATACAGCTGCTGGCCTATGCCACAGCAATGCCAGATCCAAGCCAAGTCAGCAACCTATACCACAGCTCACAGAAATGCCAGATCCCCAACCCACCGAGTGAAGTCAGGGGTCAAACCCACAATCCCATGATTCCCAGTCGGATTCACCTCTGCTGCACCATGATGCAAACTCCGCTTTCAGCTTTTCATCACTGAATATTATGTTGGCTGTGGTTTTGTCATACATAAATTGCTTATTATGTTGAGATATGTTCCCTCTATATCCACTTTGGTAAGAGTTCTTATCATGAATACTTGTTGAATTTTATCAAATGCCTTTTCTGTATCTATTGAGAAGATCATGTGGGTTTTTTTTCTCTGCTTTTTGTCAATGTGGTGTATCACACTGATTGATTTGGATATGTTGAACCATCCTTGCCACCCTGGGATGAATCCATTTGATTATAGTGTACGATCTTTTTAATGTGCTGTTGGATTCAGTTTGCTAATATTTTGTTGAGAATTTTTGTTCATCAAAGATATTGGTCTGTGATTTTCTTTTTTGGTACTGTCTTTGATTTTGGTATCAGAGTGATGGTGGCCTAATAGAACGACTTCATAGACTAAATGAGGGAGTGGTCCTTCTCTTCAGTCTTCTGGAAGAGTTTGAGAAGGATCAGTACAAACTCTTTGTATTTTTGGTAGAATTCCTCAGTGAAGCCCTTGGTCCTGGACTTTTGTTTGGAGGAAGTTTTTTTATTCCAGATTATACTGTACTTCTAGTGACCAGTCTGTTCAAATCATTTATTTCTTCTTGACTCAGTTTAGTGGGCTGTATATTTCCAGAAAGTTGTCCATCTCTTCTAGGTTGTCCAATTGGTTGACATACAATTGTTCATACTATTGCGTTTTTTTTTGTTTTTGTTTTTGTTTTTTATATTTCTGTGGTGTTTGTTATCTTACTTCTTTCATTTCTTATTTTGTTTTTTGGGTTCTCTCTTCTTCTTGATTAGCTTGACCAGAGATTTGTCAAATTTGTTTACCCTTACAAAAAATAACATCTTGGTTTTATTGATTGTTTTCTTTTTCTATCTCTATTTCATATATTTCCTCTGATCTTTACTAGTTCTTTACTTGTGCTGACTTTAGGTTTTGTTTGTTCTTCTTTATCCAATACTTTTAGGTAGTAGGTTAGGTTGTTTTGGATCTTTCTTGTTTTTTTGATGAAGGCCTATATCACTAGGAATTTCCCTCTTAGCACTGCCTTGCTGCATACCATAGATTTTGTGTGGTTGTGTTCTGGCTCAAAATAGTTTTTTTTAATTTCCTCTTTGATTTCATTATTAACCATTCTTTTTTTAGTAGCATGTTGTTTAGTCTGCAAGTAATCTTTTCTCACATCTCTTTCTGTGGTTCATTTCTAGTTTCATGATGTTGTGGTCAGAAAAGACGCTTGAAATAATTTCTGTTCTCTTAAATTTGCTAAGGCTTGTTTTATGTCATAGTATGTGGTCTATCCTAGAGAATGTTCCATGTGCCCTTGAGAAGAATGTATATTATTTTTTGGATGTAATGTCCTGAAAATATTAAGTCTAACTGGTCTGTTGTGTCATTTAGGATTTCTGTTGCCTTACTGATTTTCTGTCTGGAAGATCTGGCCATTGAAATCCATGGGGTGTTAAAGTCTCCTACTAGTATTGTTTTCCCATCAATTTCTCCTTTTATGTCTGTTAACATTTGTTTTATGCATTTAGGTGCTCCTATATTAGGTGCATATATGTTAATAAGTGTAATGTCCTCTTCTTGTATTGATCCTTTTATCATTAATATAGTGTTCTTCTTTATCTTTCTTTATGGCCTTTGTTTTAAAGTCTATTTTGTCTGATACGGATACTGCTACCCCTGCTTTCTTGTAATTTTTATTAGCAAGAAATATCTTTTTCCATTCCACACCTTGAATTTGTGTGCATCCTTCGCTCTAAACTGGGGCTCTTGCAGGCAGTATATTATAGGCTTTTGTTTTATTATCCAACCTTAATGTTTTTTGATTAGAGCATTTAGTCCATTGACATTTAAGATAATTATTGATCAATATGTATTTATTGCCACTTTAAACCTTGTTTTCCAGTTGATTTTGTATTTCTTTGTTCCTTCCTTTCTCTTTTTGTTTTTCTTTGGTGGTTTTGATGGTTTTCTTTGGATTCATGCTTGAATTCTCCTGTTTTCATGGATCTACCATTATGTTTTTGATTTGGAGTTACCCTGTTTTTCAAGTATATTAACCCATTACTATATCTACTTGCTTTAGATTGATAGTTATATAGGTTTAAAAACATTCTTTCTTTTCCACATTTTATGATTTTTAATGTCTTTTTCTTACATCTTCATTTTTATTCTTTTGCTGTTCCTAGTGTTTATCATCACTTTCACAACAAATTTCTTTTTTCTTTTTGATCTCTATACTGGCTTAAGTGATCTACTTTCCAATTGTGATTTCCTCTTTCCTATGTCTTCTTGCTTCTTTTCTCTTTAGAGAAAACCTTTCAATATTTCTTTTAGGATAGATTTAGTATTGCTGTATTCTTTTAGTTTTTGCTTGATGAAAAATTCTTTATTTTTTCCTTTTTATGGCCACACCCACGTCATACAAAGTTCCCAGGCTAGAGGTTGAATCAGGCTGCAGCTGTGATCTATGCCACAGCCATGGCAACACCAGATCCAGGCCACAGCTGCAACCTACATCACAGCTTGCAGCAATGCCAGATCTTTAACCCACTGAGTAAGGCTAAGGATCAAATCTGCATCCTCACAGAGATGTTAGGTCCTTATCCTGCCAAACCACAACAGGAACTTCTAAAAATATTCTTTATCTCTCCTTCTATCCTAAATAATAATCTTGCTGGGTAGAGTATCCTAGGCTGTAGGTTTTTCCCTTTGTGAATATATCTTGCCACTGCCTTCTGGCCTGCAATGTTTCTGGAGAGAAATCAGCTGATAGCCTTATGGGGAATCCCTTGTAACTAACTCTGTTTTTCTCTTGCTGCCTTTAGGATCCTTGCTTTATCTTGGACTTCTGCCACAATACGTAATGATGTAGGTCTGTTTGGGACCCTCTGTTCTTCCTGTACCTGAATATATGTTTCCTTCTTTAGTTTGGGAAGTTTTCAGCCATAAGGTCCTCAAATACATTTTCAATCCCCTTTTCTCTTTCTTTTCCTTCTGGGATTGCTATTACGCTTAAACTGGCTTGTTTTATATTGTCCCATAGACTCATATATTGCTTTCTTTTTTTTTTTTCTTTCTGTCTACTGTGCTGATTGGATGATTTCCATTATTCTATCTTCCAGATCACTTATTTTTCCATATTACTTAGTTTGTTATTTATTGCCATTGCCTTGATTTTAGTCTCAGCAAATAAGTTTTCTAATTTTAGTTGGCTCCTCTTTATAGTTTCTAGTTCCTTGTTATAGTGATTTGCATTTCTATCAATAGCCTTTCTTAATTCCTTCAATATTTTTTATTACCTCCTTCTTGAACTCAGGAGCTAGTAGACTGGAGAGGTCTGTTTCATTGTTTGTCCTTTCAGGAGATTTCTCTCTCTTTTTAATGGGAGTGGTTGCTCTGCTTCTTTATTTTACTTATATTTTTCTGACTATGAATTTAGGAGAAACAGTTATCTATTGTGGTCGTGAAGGGCTGTTTTTATGTGGGAGCATCACTGTGTAGCCTCAGTCTAATATTTTTTCTGAGAGGGCTGTTTTTAATACAGATGCCTGTCATTTCTTTCCTCAATGGGTTCTTGCTGTTATCCTCTTGATGGTGTTGTGATGATCAGAGCCTGCACTGGATGATGAGCAGGACCTCCTCTTTGCTCTGTGGCTGCCACAGCCCTGTTGAGATCGATGTTTGCTCCTCAGTTGTTGGAGTAGAATCCCCCAGATCTGTTTCTGAGCTGCAGTATGTGGTAGGCAGGAAAGCCATTGAGTATTACTCCACAGGAGTTGTCCACCAGCTGTCACCCATTGTGCACTCAAAAAGTACACTGTTGTTGGCATTGCCCTGAGCCCCACCTCAGTCATGGGAATGCAGGCAATTGACCCAAATGCCCCTCAGGTGTCATACTTACAAAGCCATCACACAAATCATCTGCAGAGATCCACCAAAGTCAGACACTGGGACCTGCCATAGTCACACAGAGCTGCACACACCTGGATCCACCATGGGAGTTAGGGAATAAGTGCAGACCCCAGTCCTGCCTCTGCATGCACAGCCTATAAAGTCCACAGCTGCTAACTCCAGATCCACTCCAGCTACAGGAGCACAGTAACTCACACAGATGTCTTGCAGGCACTGAGCTTACAAAGGTATTTGCATCATACATTCACCAAAATCACAAAGCCACTGGACGTGGCTCAAATTTCAGCCCTGCTTCTGAAGTCAAGTGGCCCCTGGAGAAGAGCTCAGATTTCAGTTATGCCTCTGTGTGTAGGCAACAGTAGAGCTTGTGTGCTCACAGAGGTACAGCTGCTCCTGCAGTGAGCTCACCAAAGAACAAAGCTGCTAGGATGGGGCCCTGCCCCTCTCTTTGTGTACATTAACCATGGGGCTTCTATGGCTGACTTGGGCTCCATCTTACATACACCCCACTTGTGGCCCAGGCCACACTCTAGCCCCTCTGGGCTATCTCTGTGCAGCCAACCAGTCCTCTCCCCACATCTGTCCACTAAAGTCTTAGCAGACAGATGCATGTCTCAGGCTAGGTGTATAGTGAGGTAGCCAGGACTGTCTGTGCTGATCTCTCTCTGCTCCACCTGCTGCAAGCCAGTTGCTGCACTCTGCTCTGAAGATCTCTTTCTCTCCTGGCTGGTCCCCCAGGCTGATCTTCCCAGGGCGAGGGAACCTTTCCTCTTTCACAGCTCCCTCCTAGGGGTGTAGGTCTCGTCTTGATTACTTTTTTTTTTTTCTTTTGTCCTACCCTGTTACATGGTGATCTTCCTTGCAGCTTTGGTTATATGAGATCTTCTGCCAATGTTCAGCAGTTATTCTGTGAGAACTGTTCCACACATAGATGTATTTGTGGGAGGAGGTGAGCTTCTATTCTACCATCTTGATCTCTCTCCCCAGAACTTGTTTTAAATCTGTTCAAATGATCTGCAACAAATCACTTCAATGAACACACTTTTGTAAACCAACCAGTGTCTATCCCTCACTTTTGAAAGTTAGGCAATCACGAATAGACACAGGCAAATAAATATACCACTGAGTGCCAACCAATCAAAAGTCCCACCCAAGTAACCATGCTTCCCCAAAACCCCTTATAAATAAGATGAACATTCTGCTTTGCATGGAGAGACTGCACGAGATCAGCATGGCTCTCCTTTGGGGTAAGCAGTCAATTCAGTTTTGTCTTTTTATTTCAGCTATTGAATGGTAGTCTCATCATCCTTTAACATTTTCACTGTATAATTTTTTTTCTATCTTTTGGCACTTTCAATGACATGAATACATTACCTATTCAATAAATAAATAAATAAATAAATAAAATTTAAATAAAAAGATCTTTCTCTCAGAAATCCTTCTTGCCCATAATTTCAAAGGTCAATTACTATAAGGTCAATTACTATAGCAAATGCTATAAAATGTCTTAATTTGCTCTAAACTAATTCCTCTGTTAAGTGAAAGCATGTGTAGCAAACACAATATTACTACATTAGATGCTGATTTTGCACCATGTTTAAAAATGTGAGATTCACTAAATGTCAGGTTAAGGGAGGATGGAAAAAGTTACTGTAACTATTTACTATTATTGAAAATGGCAAAAAAATTATAGAAAATAAATTTATGACAGATTTTAAATGATATAAAAACTAGGAATCAGGAGTTCCCATCATGGTGCAGTGGTTAATGAACCCAACTAGGAACCATGAACACAACTAGGAGGTTGTGTATTCGAACCCTGGCCTCACTCAGTGGGTTAAGGATCCAGTGTTGCTGTGAGCTGTGGTGTAGATTGCAGATATGGCTTGGATCTGGCATTGCTGTGGCTGTGGCATAGGCTGGTGGCTACAGCTCCGATTAGATCCCTAGCCTGGGAACCTCCATATGCCGTGGGTGCAGCCCTAGAAAGGCAAAAAAAAAAAAAAAAAAAAATAGAAATCAAAGTCTCAATATACTCAGAACTCAAAATTTGCTGATGCTAGTGTTACTCTCCTAGGTTAAGTTATTTATAGACACTACTTTTAATTTATAAACAAATGTATCATTATCTAAATGTGTGGCCTAAAACTCTTAAATCCTTATGTTAAACTTTATTAAAGGACACAAAAATATAAAATTTAAGAAATAGGCCTAATTTGCATTATTCCTCTGGTTTATTCCAAGTGTTATTCAACTTTTATACCTTATGTTAATAAATAATAATGATAGCTAATACATACATACTCAGTGCTTTGTATGAGACAAGCACTTAAATGTGTTCTACAAATATTAAGCCAAATATTAACCTTCATAAAAAGATCAGAATTCCACTTCTCATACTGACATGTTTTTCTTTATTATAAGAGTGTCTTTATCCTATTAGGACAAAAAGTCTCCCTACCGAAATGAAATTTTAGCAACTCATCTAGCCATCACTAATTAAGAAATATAATTTTTCAAGGTTCCAATCTTTTTCTTCATATCATATGATCAAACTCCTTTGTATCTGAATTATTAAAATGTTAGCCATAACTAGATTTCAGGTAACAATTTGCATAAACTAGCAGAAACACTGTTGCACCTAGGATTCACTCATATAGTGAAGTTCAAGAATTTGAAAGCCCAATTCAAAGGTTCTGTGTCAGGAAAATGTTCATGGGATAAAATATTGTGTATACGAAACCCACTACAAAACTTGAAGGTTGCTTTACCTCTGTCAGTTCCAGAGCTCTATTGTAGCCCATAGAGTGCAGAGTCACCCAAAGGTCACGAGGATCTCCTTCTCGATCATTGGCTTCCATTAGATTCAGATCCATAAAGCCCTGTCTTGTTAGTTCATTCTTCTTTGTATCAAAATTCTCTGTCAAAACAACCAAAGTTTCTTTCTTACATAACTTAAAAATTCACATACTTAATAAAATATCTATTATATATTATCATTCAAAAATGTTTACTTTAAAGGAGGCCTTAGGAATATGTGAGCACTGTAAAAGTGAAACAAAAATGGCTTAAAACATGTTTGAGAGAAAGTGTCCTAATGTCCACAACTCACCATAAGCACCACCACAGTAGATGATTTAGTTTTTCAACAAAATCCTAAGTGCAAGAAATTTTAATTTTTCTGGGTAAATTCCAACCTGTTTATCTAGAATATATACTGATATACTTCAAAAAATAAAATGCTTCTTATATATTTGCCACTTAAATCCAAATGAATTTGACATAACACCCTCCAAACTACCGGTATTTCAAAAAGAAAAATGTGGATGGTGCCAGATTTAAGGAGACTGCTATATGCTTAATTGCTCTAGTTTTAACTGTTAGATAATGGCAAACACTTTGGAGTCCACGAATGTCCCAGACGTATCTAAGTGTGTCCATTGTAACAAATATTCACGGAGAAATATCTTAGATATAATTCTTGAATATGCCTATAATATAGATAACAAACAGCTACTCATTTAAGACTGTATTCTATTATCTTCCCTACAACGAAAAAAGATACTATTTTCCAACTCCCATCTGTGATATACTCAAGGAAAACAGGTACTCTTACTTGAGATATCTCTTTTGCATACATCATTATGAGAAAAGAGGCAGGGAGTTCCCTTCATGGCTCGGCTGCTAACAAACCCAACTAGGAAGCATGAGGATGCGGGTTCCATCCCTGGTCTCACTCAGTGGGTTAAGGATCTGGCATTACCTTGAGCTGTGGTGTAGATCGCAGACACAGCTCAGATTCTGTGTTGCTGTGGCTGTGGTATAGGTCTGCAGCTGCAGCTCCAATTTGACCCCTAGCCTGGGAACCTCTATATGTCGTAAGTGCTGCCCTAAAAAGCGAAAAAAAAAAAAAAAAAGAAAGAAAGAAAGAAAGAAAGAAGGCAGAGACATTAACTGTTTAAAACTGGTTAACAACTTAATACTTTAAAATGCTTAGAGATTAGAAAATGACTCGTAAGTTGGTTTTTTTTTTTTTTTTTTTTTTTTGTCTTTTTGTCTGTTTTTGTTGTTGTTGCTGTTGTTGCTATTTCTTGGGCCGCTCCCGCAGCATATGGAGGTTCCCAGGCTAGGGGTTGAATCGGAGCTGTAGCCACCGGCCTACGCCAGAGCCACAGCAACGCTGGATCCGAGCCACGTCTGCGACCTACACCACAGCTCACGGCAACGCCGGATTGTTAACCCACTGAGCAAGGCCAGGGACCGAACCCGCAACCTCATGGTTCCTAGTCGGATTCGTTAACCACTGCGCCACGACGGGAACTCCGACTCGTAAGTTTTTTAAGGGAAAAAATTAGACCATAGAGAGAAATGGTAGCCACTAAAATGGAAGTGGACCTACAAAGGAGAAAAGCAAGATGAAAAGCTAATATTTGATACACAACAGAAATAAATTATTACATTCAAGAAAAATGTATCTAGACACTATGCTATACAAAATATCAATAATCTATTTTTGGAACTTAAAATTATCAATCCTCCATTAATTTTTTAAATAATAATTAATAAGTTTAGTAATACCCAACTTCAAGATGTACTTTAAACCCACAGTAATCAAGACAGTGTGGTATTGGTAAAAGCTAAGACAAACAGATCAGTGGAACAGAATAAAGAACTCAGAAAAAGACCTATACAAATATATTCAACTGACATATGACAAAGGAACAAAGTCAATTCGATGGAGAAAGGAATCTTCTTAACAAATGGTGCTGGAACAACTGGATATCCATAAGGAGAAAAGAAACAAACAAAAAAAAAAAAACAAAAAACAGTCCAGACAAGGACTTTACATCTTTAATAGAAGTTAACTAAAATGGGTTATAGATCCAAAACACAAATCTATAAAGCTTCTAGAATAAAAAAGGAGAAAACCTGAGTAATCTTGTGTTGTTAAGTTTTTAGATACAATACCAAAAATATACAAGCCCAAAGTATGGTCCATGAAAGAAAAAAATTGGTGAGATTTCATTAAAATTAAAAACTTCTGCTCTGTAAAAGACACTGTCGCTGTTAAGAGAATGAAAAGACAAGGAGTTCCGGTCATGGCTCAGCGGAAATGAATCTAAGTATCAATGAGAATGCAGGTTTAATCCCTGGCCTCTCGAGCTCAGTGGGTTAAGGGTCCAGCATTGCCATGGGCTGTGCTATAGGTCGCAGACACGGCTTGGATCTGGCGTTGCTGTGGCTGTGGTGTAGGCCAGCAGCTGTAGCTCCAACTCGACCCCTAGCCTGGGAACCTCCATATGCCATAGGTACAGCTCTAAAAAGGCTCCTCTCAAATGAAAACTGACTTGGCCTCTTTCTCAGTACTCTTCTTTGCCCATCTTAGTATTTTTGGCTTCTATACCTCTAAGAACAGACTTTCTTAATTCAACTCAAATACAAAAAATGAAATAGTTCTTAATATATATAAACAACGTCCTGGAAACCTCTGAATTTTTAGTAAAACTCTAGCCTGTTAGCTCTTTGCTGCCCTCTCCTGGGCACAGTTTGGGTTTCTTAATCAGTTTAGTCCCATTGCTGTCAGAGCTAAGGCAAAGCTTTTTACATTCTAACCTCCAAAAAGCATAGATATTATGATTAAATAATTCACTTATTTTTTTTTAGGGTGGCATCCAAGGCATTTGGAAATTCCCAGGGTAGGGGTCAAATCAGAGCTACAGCTGCCAGCCTACACCACAGCCACAGCAACATGGGATCTGAGCCACATCTGCAACCACAGCTCACGGCAAGACCAGATCCCCAATCCACTGAGCAAGGCCAGGGACTGAATCTACATCTTCATGGATACTAATCGGATTCATTTCCACTGTGCTACAATGTGAACTCACACTTCTTTTAACTTGAGTACTACCCCAATTACCAATTTAAAGAACACATATGTGTAACTTTTTATGGGCTACAAACAATGCTACTACTTTTAAACTGCCCTAATTGTTACAATATTCCATGGAGAAGTCTGACATTTTCTTAAGGATGAAAGGGTTCCCTTTCCCTCTCCCTCTCTCTATATGTATATATATTTTACATAGCCATTAAAAAAAAAGAAAAGGAAAGTGCTTACCTCTGCAGACAGCCCAAGCATCTTCATCACATTTCTCACCACTTGTTCTCAACTCAAAAAAATTATATTCTTCAAGGCTAAGAAGACCATTTCCATCTAAATCAATTACTTCGAATATATCTGATAAAGCTGACCTAAAGTTATAAAAAATAGCAAATTATTTCTTGTCTTGAAGGTAACTAGACTGAAAAAGGTTTCGATGAGGATAATTTTCAAAAGGAAGCAACATCAAAGCATTAAACAATACTTGTGATGAACTTATTTATGAAACAGAAACAGACTCACAGACACAGAGAATAGTCTTATGGTCGCCAAGTGGGGAGGTGAGGAGGGTTGGATTGGGAGTTTGGGACTAGCAGATGCAAACTATTACAATAGAATGGATAAACAACAAGGTCCTATTATATAGCACAGGGAACCAAATTCAACATCTTGTAATAAACCATAGTAGAAAAGAATTTAAAATATATAAAAGATAGTATTTGTGAATGATAAAGTTAATGTAGCCAAATGTATATTTTACTCAGTCCAGTATTATATGAAATAAACCAGTTTCTAAAGCCAACCACAGTATCTCAACATGTAGCAGGAGCTCAAAGAATAGAAGTTCCCCTCTTTTCTCCCTTCTCCAATCTACTTCTTCCTCTCTACCTACAGCCAGATTTTACTGTGTACATCCAGGGTTTGGAAGAACTACATAGGTATTCGGACTTCATATCTGACAGTTACCTAAGTCAACAGCACAACTAGCAGGACACATTTCTTTTTGGGGAGAAATCAGTAGATATGTAACTGAAGTTGACTTGCCAAATGATTGGAACCCAGACATGAATGGCAATCCCAAACCTATGAACAGAAGGTAACTTTCAGAAGCCTAATGGATGAGCTGAGCTATTAGCAAGAATCTGGAGTCAGAGGTTGTGGCCAGCCAGAGCAAAGGATGGAAGAAAGGCTGTTGATATATGTCTAGTCTAGATGTTACAGCTTTAACTTTAATACACAAAACTTACCTAAATTCCTTTGTAAGAAATAATTCCCCTGTTTCATCTCTATATACAAGTTGGGCTTCTTCTGTTATTGGTTTTATTTCTTTCCTTAGCCTACAGCCAGTTGTGAAAGGAATCAACCAGTAAATTCCAGGTCCTAGTTCACCAGTCCACCCAAACATCTTTGCTCAAAAGAATTGAAAAAACAAACAAACAACATGAGTCTTAGTGATCTTTAATCTTTTTGATGAAAGAGAATTACTAAAAATAGTTTTTTCTATCAATATTTACCAGTTCTATTATGGTTCTATTGCTTTATAGCCTTCAAAATTTTTTTGTGAATGGTAAGCCTAGTAATATAGACATAGTTCTTTATACATTTTTTTTGTTTGTTTTTTTTTGCTATTTCTTGGGCCGCTCCCACGGCATATGGAGGTTCCCAGGCTAGGGGTCGAATCGGAGCTGTAGCCCCTGGCCTATGCCAGAGCCACAGCAACGCGGGATCCGAGCCGCGTCTGCAACCTACACCACAGCTCACGGCAACGCCGGATTGTTAACCCACTGAGCAAGGCCAGGGACCGAACCCGCAACCTCATGGTTCCTAGTCAGATTCGTTAACCACTGCGCCACGACGGGAACTCCTCTTTATACATTTTAAAAACAAATGCTGGGGAGTTCCGGTTGTGGTGCAGTGGAAACGAATCTGAGCAGTAACCATGAGATGGCAGGTTCGATCCCTGGCCTTGCTCAGTGGGTTGAGGATCCGGTGTTGCCATGAGTTGTGGCGTAGGTCGCAGACATGGCTTGGATCCCAATTTGCTGTGGCTGAGGTGTAGGCCAGCAGCTACAGCTCAGATTCTACCCCTAGCCTGGGAAGTACCATATGCTGCAGGTGCAGTCCTAAAAAAGAAAAAAGAAAAAAGAAAGAAAGAAAGAAAGAAAGAAAGAAATGCCTAATATAACAAGTTAGAAGTTATATAACTTCTAAATCTTCCCAATAACCGTCAAAAATGTTTGGATGAAAATATTGCAACAAGAAGCAAAGAGAAAAATCTTAATAATTTTTCCAAGTTACAGTTGCCTAATTTTTTCAAATATAAACATGATTTATAATTCAGATTTCAATGACACAAAATGAAAATTAAATATATTTTAAAAGAGTTCATTATTTGTATGAATTAAGCCGTATTTGTAAAAATCCAATTATGTGGGCAAAAGCAGTGGAATTTTACTATTACTTATGTAACATGGACTATAAAACAAGACGGCAGAATCTCAGTTAAACCTACCTTACACAAAATTCTTTTCCATCACAGGATATTTATGAGTGCCAAGACATTTGTATAGGAAAACATTTTATTCTCCTGTTCTATAAAAGAAAGCAAAATGGCATCCCTCTATGAACCTTTTAGGTGGTTTCTAGAGCCCAGTGGCTTTCTATAAAACCTAGGGGTTTCTCTGTCAAATATATTAAACTTAAGCATTTTCTAGTTGTGTATAATCTCTAAGCAAATAACTATTTGCCTGTCAGCACAGAGTAACTCTGGGGAATTCTGTATGGTTTTGTGGCCAAAAACTCCTTTCAAATCCCAGGTATATTTTAGGTCATCCTGGGGACTCATATACAAAACAAAGTTGCTCGTCCAAATTCTAGGTTCAGCTTATTTTTTGCCCTCCCAAGTCAGAGGACCATGATCATCCTAAAGTGACCATGTCCTATTTTGATTCAAGAAGCATTCCAATAAAAGTGAGGGCCTTTTTGAGGACTAAAGTTTTTTTGTTTTCTTTTGGTTTTTTTTTTTTTTTGCTTTTTAGGGCCACGCCCGCAGCATATGGAGGTTCCCAGACTGGGGATAGAACTGGAGCTGCGGCTGCCGTCCTACATAACAGCCATAGCAACGCAGGATCTGAGCCATGTCTACAACCTACACTACACTCCAGATCCTTAACCTACTCAGCGAGGCCAGGGATTGAACCTGCAACTTCATGGTTACTAGGAGGACTAAAGATTGATCAAACCTGTCCTTTGGAAACCATAATCTTTTAGACTGGCCAGATGTAGACTGATATCCAGGAGTGAAAAGCAGTCCTTTCTGCTTCCTAATATATGTTATCCAACAAAACTCTCTTATCTCCACATTATAACCTTGAATTGCTACATTGGTTGGCAAATGGAAAGTCTTTCAGAGACACAAAACTCTTTTTAAAGAAAATAATTGTGAAACTAAAACTCCTTTGTAAATATATTACAGATAAACAGAGAGGCCTATATGGTAAAGAGGTAAACAGAAACTCATTCAAATTTTATTATAAGCTTGCTATGTACTAACATTTTTATACATGCAATCTTCTAAGAAAGTAATTTTAACCAAAATAAAGTGGGAAAAGCTACTGTTTCAGACAATGCTTTATCTTGAGCTTAACTTTGTAGTCAGTTCTGAAGAAGAGTTCAGTCAAAATATTAACTTCGGTCATTTTGTTTGTTGCCTATAACTATTCTTGTCTGTTAGGAAGCCTACAATAAAGACTTTTATATAACATTCCATCAGGGAAATGTTTGTCTGTCGTTGGGCCTATATAAAGATTAAATATGATATTGCAGTAAGCCCTTGAATAGTATTATTCCTGTTGTTGTGTAGCAGATGTATTTTGTAGTCCTCATAAAATAAATAGCCACATTTATGTATCTGCCTCACATATTTGGCCTCTGAGTAAATATATAATTAGAAAAGATCAGAACAACCCCATGAGCAATACATAAAATCGTGTGAAAGCTTTTCTTCAGATCAATCTATTTTGGACCCTATAATACGAGTCAAGCCTGAGGATAGTAATCTTGAAGTTATTCTTTTTTGCAGTGGTAGTATAAGACAATATCTAAAGGAACTTTTTCAAAGTCTTGAATTGCTTGAATTTGGGGGCGGGGAATCCATTGGCATCAAATGGATTGATCTGAGAATAACAAAAAAAATATTCACATGTGGGGTTATTGGGGCATTTGAAAACAGGAACATGCAGTATTATATATACCTTAATTGGAAGAGAAGTTTAAAAAGTTTTAAAATATATAGAAAAATGTTATTTTCCCCAAAATTGAGATCATACTATATTTTTAACTAAACATTAGAAAATAAATATGTATACCTCTCTATTTTGTAGTTCAGTAAAACACATGAGCTGTAGATTTGCCTGATTCTCACTCTCCTTAAGAATATACAAGGCAGTATCAACTGATAACCAAGGGGATGGTTTTCCTGTAAACAAACAAACAAAAAACACCAAACATCTTAAAATAAAATAAGCAATCACCACTTATTCTTTCCTACCTGAAAAAGAAGTTAGTGGTTTCTTTTCCCTTTGGATTTTTTTTTAGAAATGCACATCCATTTTTCTAATTGTAAACACAATAGCATTTGCAATAAAGCACATACCTATACACAGTGACCTTGTTCAAAACAATCTGCACATATACACTTTCTAAAAATTGTAACTTTTCTTGAATTCATAAGAGAGCTAAGGTGGCAAGGAAATCACGTGGCCTGAAATACAAGGAAAAACAAACCCTTCCAAAAAAGATGGGATGGAAACATGGCTTACCTGTGAAGGAGCAAAGGAGGAAGAGATGTTAGACTCTTACATCAGCATCTACCACTCTTATATCAGCATATACCACCTATATGCTGATAACTCCAAAATTTCTATCTCCTGCTAGGGCCTTTCCTCTGAACATGGGAGCCATATATCCAAACTATCTGACATTTCCGCTTGGATTTCTATATCTAAAACTGATCTTCCCAAACCCCTAAAACAAACAAACACACACAAAGAAACTATCCATCTTTACTCTTCTCTATCTTAGGTAAGAGAAACTCATTCCTTCCGGTTGTATTCAAACCCAAAATCTTGGAATCGTTTTTAACTTTTTCCTATAGTTTGACCTTCAAAATACATCCAGAAGCTCTACTTCTTATCCCTCTATACCCTAGTTCAAAGCAACATCAGTGCCCTCTTAGCATTCTGCAATAGAGTCTGACTAGACTCCCTGTCTTAGCCTGCCTACCTTTTGATCTATTTTTAATAGGGCAACCTGACTGCTTTTGTTAAAATATGTCAGATTATGTCCCATCTCAACTCAAAATCCTCTAATGGAGTTGAGAGTTGGAAGAATATTGTTCCCATGCTAACAATAAGAAAAAGTGCATAAATTATAAAATCATAACATTTCTTAAACCCATCAGAGTTTGGGCTGCATGACAACCAAGCAGCCTGAAATCCAAGGAAAGACAGATCCTTCCAAGGAACGATGAAGGGTAAGCACTGGCTTTTCTGTGGTGGTGCCAAGGAGAATAGGATGTCAGATATATAAGTGGACAAACAGAGGGGGAAGAAGAAATAAAGATGGAAATTTTGATGGTAGACAACAAGCTATAAATCCAAGAAACCCAGAGAGCCCCAGCAGGATAAATACCCCCCCAAACAAACAACATCCAAGCTCAAACCCCCAAAACCTCAACAATGGCATCAATAAGAAAGACAAAAACACCTAGACAAATACTCAAGCTAATGAAAATTAAAGATAAAATCTTGATGGCAGACTCCTAAGGGTCCTTCATTTCTCTCAAAGTCCAAGTTCTCACTGTGGCCAAAAAAACCCCCAAAACTCTACCTGCTTTTGCCCTTACTTCTCCCTGTCTTCATCTGCTACCACTCTCTTTACTTACTTCAACCTAGCTGCTCTGTTGTTCTTCTAATACAAGGCATACTCTCACTTTGGAGCCTCCAAACAGAGGATTCCTGCTACCTGCCACTTCCTCCACTCTTCACCCATCCCTTCGACCGCCCCTATATCCACAAAGCTCACTCCCTTGCCTCCTGGGGAAGACAGCAAAAATGGCTGTCCTTCTCTGTATCCACAGCCCTTTGCAATGTGACTTTGCAGCTCTTCCATCAAGAGACAAAATCTATCTCTCCACCTTACAAATCTTGCTGTGAACAAAAGAATGTAACAGAAGTAATATGCTGATTCTGACTGAGCCCAGGCCTGTGGTGCTTCTGCTTTCTCTCTCAGATTCCTGTTATACCACAAGAACAAGTCCAGGCTAACTCACTAGAGAATAAAGATAAAAGGCAGCATCAAGCTGTCTCAGCTGAGACCCATACAGAGGAAAGAGCTCAGCCAAGATCAGTTAAAGCCAGCCACCAACTAACCTGCAGCTGATTATAGATGCATGAGTGAGCTTTACAGAGAAAAACCAAGCTCAGACCAAAAGAATTGTCCAGCAGACTTGCTCATGAGAAAACAAATGTTTGTTTTGAGCCACTGAGTCTTGGGGTAGTTTGCTACATAGCAGTTGATAATTAAAACATCTCTTTCAAAGTCTGCTCAAATGTCAACTCCTAATGAAACATACACTAACCACTCCCTTTTAATGGTAACTCATATTTCCTCAGCATTCACAATGCCCCTTTCCCTCTGTTTTTCCCATAGCACTTACTACCTGCTAATACGTCATGCCATTTATGATTTATTATGTTTATTATTTATTGTTTATTTCCCTCACCAGAATTTAAGTTCACAAGGGCAGGGGGTTTTGTCTTTTTTGTACTCTGATGTATCCTAAGCACTTAAAATGATTCTTGGTTTATAAGGATCTCAATAATTATATTTGATAAGTAAATGAATTTTTAAAAAATCTTCATGAGAATACAGAGAATTAACAACTACACTGAATTTGCAGACCTATCTTGATACCTTTACCTGAAAAATGACCATTGTAATTGTCATTTAAAAGTGTCACCCACCAAACGTTGTAAGTGTCCTACAAGACATAGTGAAAACTTTTAGATTCTCTACTTTACAAGGGAAAAAGAATGTAAATAGTGAAGAATCCTCTACTGAGTAAATGTTTATAAGTAAACATAATAAAAGGAAAATAATGATTGATAATTAGAACAAATTAACATTAAAAGGATGTCTAGGGAAAATATACACATAGCCATTTTTCACTAATTAAAAATTATGTAATAATGCTATAGACACTAGGAAATTATTAATTTTTATCTAACTAAAAAGAAAATACTGCCATGAACACAAAGATTATTAATAAGGATTGTCTAAACTGTATGACATAGGACTTTGAAGGTATTAAAAAAAATACCTGTAGTTTATATTTGTCTCAAATCATACTCCCATAGAAGTTTTCTTTTCCTTTCTTTTTTTTTTTTTTGCTTTTTAGGGCTGCACCCATGGCACACAGAAGTTCCTAGGTTAGGGGTTGAATTGGAGCTGCAGATGCTAAGCTACGCCACAGCCACAGCAATGCGGGATCTGAGCCTCGTCCGTGAGCTACACCACAGATCACAGCATCTCCAGATCCCCAACCCCACCGGGCGAGGCCAGGGATTGAACCCGCATCCTCATGGATACTAGTCGGATTTGTTTCCCTTGCACCACAATGGGAACTCCAGAAGTTTTCTTAAACATATTAATTTTTTAAATTGATGAATGGAAAGAGCTAAGAATTATTAACAAAAAATGAATTCAGAGTTCCCATCATGACTCAGCAGTTAACGAACTGAGTTAACTAGTATCCCTGAGGACATGGATTTGAAGCCTGGCCTCACTCAGAGGGTTAAGGATCTGGCATTGCTGTGAGCTGTGGCATATGTCGCAGACATGGCTTGGATCCCGCATTGCTGTGGCGTAGGCCAATAGCTACAGCTCTGATTTGACCCCTAGTCTGGGATCCTCCACATGCTGCAGGCGTGGTCCTAAAAAGACAAAAGACAAAAAAAAAAAAAAAAAGCTAACCCTATGTCAAGAGGAAACCACACAACATTCTGCCGTTCTTTTTTAAATGAATTATAATAAAACATACTTTAAATGTTTATAAAAACAATTTACTTTCTTTGCACAGTATGACAACACAGTCAATGTATAAATGACTTTCCTTCTCTAAATGTATTAAACCACATGTTTCTTAGGCAGATCACTTTCTTCACTAACTAGAACCATCAAATACTTACATTAGTATTTCCAAAGCAGGCACAAATTGATATTTTTTTTTAAATACAGAAAATATAAACTTGCCTTCAGCTTGACTCAGGTTTAATGGCTTAATTGTCAGGTAAACCATGGATCTCTGAGCTATTTGCATCCTATACTGATGACTAATGATTTCACCATCTTCTTCCAAGAAAAAGCAACCTTTTGACTGTACACATTGCCATTCCTGAAATGAAGGAAAAATTTTTTCAAACAATACTTATTAAAAGTTTCCAGCATGCAGAGCAGTGAGGCAAACCCAGGGAAGATAAAACAGAAATGCCAGAAAGAGCCAATGTCCTCCGAGAATTTGCAACGTCATTAAGAAGTAGCGTTTAGATAACAAAAAATTAGGAAAATATATAATGGAGAGAAGAAATATAAAAAACACAGGTCATGCGAGTTGGAGATATACTGAAACAAAGTAATAAATAAACATCTTCCTGCAATAATCAGGGTGAGATTAGTGCTTTGCACATACAAAAAATGAAGACGTAATAAGGATTTTTAAAACTGATATGCTGAAAGATAAAGCAATAGAATTTATACTTAAAAGATAAAATATATGACAACCAAAATAACTATCTCAAGTCAAGGTAACTAAAAAAAAAAAGCTGAATTCATTTCACATAACCAAATGTTCATAAATACCAGCTTTGAGAAAGATCTTTCTCTAAAATGGGCTCTATTATCTCTTGGTCTCAAATTCCTTCTCTGAAGTTCCAAACTAACTTGTTTATATGGGATCTCATAACTAGAACCTAGTAACAAGTGAAGATGGCACCTTATGCAGAAAGTAAAGAATTCTTTATTTAAGGTATGAGAAATTGTTCCATTATCATAGATGTGAGCAAAAATGCTTTCCAATTTATCATGATTAGGCTTGCCTACCTATAACATAAGATACATATTTCTGTTCTACTCCTAATGACTTTCAAAAATAGAATATTAATGAGGTTTTGAAGCAACTTTATAAAGAATGATTTTGAAAAATTATCTGTAAATATATTTAGATAATAAGTTCAAGGTTTTAATAATATTAAGATAACTTTGAAAAGGTATGCATTAGCTATATAATAATAATATAAAAATACTACTGATACACTATAGAAAAATTTACTACGACACTGAAAAGGTAAAAACCAGTATAATTTTCATTAAGATTGATGTCTTACTTTTTAAAGGCTAAATTATCTTAACAAATACTTTCACATCATTTTCTATCATGTAAATTATAATTATATTCATATTTTATATTATTTTCATAGCACCAAAATACATTTAAAATTAGAAATTTTAAAATAGGGGAAAAAATCTTCCACCCTAGTTTGATTCTTATGTAACCATTCCTAATTCTGCCTTATTAAAAAAAAACAATTTTTACACTCTAATTAACATTATTTTATGTTCTACCTTTTTCACTTAATACGAAACATTGTGCTTTGAAAAAAAGTTGGACTCACACTTCCTGATTTTAAGATTTACTATAAAGCTACAGTAATCAAAACAGTGTAATACAAGCATAAAGACAAATATATACACCAATGGCATGGAATAGATAACTCAGAAATAAACTCTTACAAATACGGTGAAATGATTTTCAACAAGGGTGTCAAAACAAATTTCAACAAATGTGGCTGTGAAAACTGGATACCTCTGCAAAATAATTAATTAGGACCCTTACCTTATAACATATACTAAAATTAACACAAAATGGATCTAAGACCTAAATGTAAGTATTAAAACTACAAAATTCGGAGAAGAAAACATAGGGGGAAAGCTTCATGATACTGGATTTGGCAATGATTTCTTGGATATGACACCAAAGCAGAGGCAACAAAAGAAAGTATGAACTGATTTTTCTAAAATTAAAAATGCTTTGTGCATCAAAGGACACTTTTCAACACAGTGAAAAGGCAACCCACATAATGAGGGAAAATATCTGCAAATCAGACATCTGAAAATGGAGTAATGTTCAAAATATATTAAAAACTCCTACAACTCAACAACAGAAAAGCCAAAAAAGCCCAATTAAAAAAAGACCATAGGACTTGAAAAGACATTTCTCCAAAGAAGATACACAGATGGCCAATAAGCCCATGAAAATATGCTTGACATTATCATTAGAGAAATACAAATCAGAACCACGATGAGATATCACCTCATACCCAGTAGTAAGACTATAACAACAGCAATAACAATAATAACAATAAACACCAGAAAATAACAAGTGCTGACAATGATGTGGAGAAATTTAAACCCTCATGCATTGCTGGTAGGAATATAAAATGATGAAACCCTTGTGGAAACAGTTTGATAGTTCCTCCCAAAAAGTAAACATAGAATTACCATGTGATCTAGTAATTCTGTTTCTGGGTATATACCCAAAAGAACTGAAAACAAAGTCTCAAGGATATAAATGTCCATTGACAAATGAATGGACAAACAAAATATGGCATATACCCATTACAGGGTATCATTCAGCCTTAAAAGGAATGAAATTCTGACACATGCTGCATATGGTCGAACCTTGAGGACATTATGCTGACGGAAGCCACACAAAAATCAAAAGGGCAAATATTATATGCTTTCACCAATATGAGATACCTAGGAGGGTCAAACTGAGAGACAGAAAGTAGAACAGAGGCTGCCAGGAGCGGAGGAGAGGAGGAAACGAGGAGCTATTGTTTAATAGGTACAGAGTTTCAAGCAGGGATGATGAAAAAGTTCTGGAGATAGATGGTGGTGGTGGTCAGATGGCCACACAACAACACGGACTTAAGGCCACAGACTCATAGACTAAAAAATGGTTAAAATGGTGAATTTTATGTTACGTACAGTTTGGCACAATAAAAAGATTTGCTAAGCAATATTCAAATTCTCAATTTAAATGGTTCTGTAATTACCCATTGAGTTGGTATACCATTACTTACTTAGCCATTTCTCAAGTGCTGGATGTATAGGTCATTTCCAATTTTTCCTCAGCATAGATTAGTACTAAAGTGAATTCGATTTTGTCTAAATTCTTTTTCTTCTGATTAATTATATTCTTCAGAAGAACTTCTAAGCAAAAAGTATGTATATTTTTAAGACTAATGATTAAGACCTATGTAACACGCCACTTTATAAAATAGTGACGTGATTTTACAATACCACCAATGATGTATAATGTAATAATCCATAATCACTAAAACTTGGTCAGTACTGTTACCATTAAAAAAATTGGTTTGTGGTTGGGGATGATTTCTTAAGCAAGGTGTGGCTACATAAAATATTCATTATAGTATTCTATATATAATATTTTAATGAATTTTATAATAATTTATATCAATGCAATAAAATAATATAATAAAATTAAAATGGCATTATAATAATTTTGCATTGATTTGAATTTTTCTAATTACTAGCAAGGTTAAACATTCCCCGGTATTTATTATTTGTATTCTTTTGTATGAACTGCCTATTTATCCCTTATTGTCACAGATCTATTGTAGACTTTGTATTCTCATGTGTTTTAATAAGTTCTTTTCACTATTTTAGATGTTAACCACCTTTGTAAGCTTTGATGCATGTATCTTCTCTATTTAATTTTAGTTTTGGTTATTTTTCAATTCTGTAAGTTTTCCTCATTTATTTTATTTTTATTTTTATTTTTATGGTCATACCTGCAGCATATGGAAGTTCCCAGCTCAGGGGTTGAACTGGAGCTGCAGCTGCTGCCTAACAGTGATTCTGGATCCAAGCTGCATCTGACACCTACACGGCAGCTTGCAGCAATAAAGGATCCTTAACCCAGTGAGTGAGCCAGGGATTGAATCCACATCCCCAAAGGGACAACATAGGGTCCTTAATCCACTAAGCCACAACAGGAACTCCTTCATTTTTTCCCCTTCATTTTTATATTCACCTTGTCTTTGGAGATTTCTTCTTGAACTGAATTTTAAGAAATGATCATTATTGCTAGCTTTCCATCAGTCATTAGTCACATGCACTGTCATACCTTTGGGGCATAAAAGATATGTGTACTTTTAATTCTGAAAAATTAAAATGTGACCTTAAATTATTGGAATTCATCTTCACAAGTATACTGCCCATGACAGAAACAAGTCATTATACATGATATTTCAACAACATCCCTATGAGGCAATAGTGAGTAGATATAATAGTTATTTTAATAAACATACAAATTAAGATACCCAGAGGTTATATGGGTTCAGAGTTTTACAAAAAGATTGTAGAAATATTAGGTGTAGAGTCTAAGACTTTTGGAGCAAAGCTTTTACCATTAGACCATGTTTCTAAAAGAAAAAATACTCAAGGCACAATTCAAAATTTAAATAACACAGTGAGGTTCATACTTAGGCTTAGTCAGAAGTTCAATTACTAATGATGTATAAGAGCATGTATAGATTTTCATTTAGCCTCCCTGCAAATCTCTGGGATGGGAATATATTATGGACTAACAACAGATGGTGACATCACCTCAAAGCTAACTGTCCTTAATATAACCAACATGACCTTGGACAATGTTGACTGCCACAGAGAAGAAAGGAAAGATACACTCGTGGAATTTACAGAAGTTACCCTATGAGACAGTTTGAACTAAGATTATGACGTCAAATGGAAAACATTTAAAATGCTTTTCCTTTCAATCAATTTTGACTATAGCATTATTAGAGGGAATTTCACCTAATGTACTCTATGAATATATTTTTATAATAACCCAACTGGAATGGCAAAAGATACTAGTTTAGAATTACAGAATATTCAGGTAGAAGTCTAAAAAGCAATTCAGTGCAGAATTCTCTTTTGATTGATGAAAGTATGAAAAATAAAGTGATATGGTTAATTCACAGTTCTTGTTAATTGGAAAACCAGATCTGGAACATAGGTATTTTTGCTTTCTTTCCCAACTACCAGCTATATTCAAAATTCTGTTTTTTTCACAGTTAAATATCTGCCCAAGATTTTTTAAAAAGCTAATATTTAAAGAAAATGCATATTTATGAAATTATTATAATTATGATAAAGCATTATAATTCTAAATGATATATATATATATGGTGAAGATAAACATAATTATTTGGTTTTCTTACTAAAAAATGTAGATTTTAGTAGCTAAAAAATTTCTTAAATTTGTATTGGAATCATGAGGGTATAGCAGCCTCCTACCCTCTGGTTTAAAAAAGTTTAAATGAAACTAAAAAATAATGCAGTCTGGTACACTGATAGCAAACAGAATTGGGAGAATTTGGGAAAGTCAAAGATAGAGAATTTTTCCAAGTGCTTACAGTAATTCTGGCTGAAAGGAGATACCTTTCTAAAATTTAGCTGGGGAGTAAGTTAAATACTTTTATTAGAGCTACTTCCTAAGTTTCAATTCTAGAAAAGGTACAGGCAGAAGGGAATTTAATAAGGATGGAAAACAGTGAGACAACAGCTATTATAAAATAGAAGAAAGACAAATGCCATATTGTTTATATCAACCAAACTTCAATGTGAAAATCAAATTATTTTGAACATTAAATAGCGCCACTAGGAGAATTTATAGCTCTCCTTTTTAAAAGAAAGAATTCAAATTCCTAAGCTCTTCCAGAGGTATTAAATACACAATGCTTATTCAACTCCAAATTTACTTTAAAACAAATAGATTTTCAATCATACCAAGCTTTTTCTCTAGGATCTAGACTAAAATGTTATGACTTAAAAGAAAAAAAGTACTGACAAATTGGCTGGCTCATGCAAATAAATCAATTTGAAAGGATTATAGATTAAGTTGACAGTTTGAGTATTATTAGAAAAATGAGAGAAGGTTGAGTTTTTAAAAATTTTTTAGAATGACAGAGTAAGAAATTCCATGTATGACATAATTTTTGACAATAGATAAAACAGAAATAAAATAGTAGCCTGTAATTCTTATACAGGGCATAAGGTGGTGCTATATTCTACCAATTCAAGTAAATTCATATAAAAGAAAAAAGAACTGTTAATTCTTTTATCATATACAAAGACTATTCATTTCCATTCACAATATATAAGGAAATGCTTAAAAGCACAAATTAAAAATAGCAAAGTTGAAAATTCTAGCTATCAAAAAACTTAAAAATATCAGTAAAGTTACATTTCTCTTGGAACACTGTAGAGAACATAATTTGTTTTGACATAAATTCTGTATTAAGTTTTAGGTGAGGCAGAATTATTAAGCAGTAGATCTGCCACAGACTTAGTCATAGGAGGAACTTATAATCATACACCATAATCATCATCACTGTTGTTTTTTATAATGATACCCTGTGTCACATACTTATTAGAAAGATATCTGCTTTTTGTTAAGAGAATTAGATTACTATTGGGAGTTCCTGTTATAGTGCAGTGGAAACGAATCCAACTAGGAACCAGGAGGTTGTGGGTTCGATCAGTGGGTTAAGGATCCAGTGCTGCTGTGAGCTATGGTGTAGGTTGCAGACGTGGCTCAGATCCTGTGTTGCTGTGGCTGTGGTGTAGGCCAGCAACTGTACCTCCGATTTGACCCCTAGCCTGGGAACCTCCATATGCCACAGGTTCGGCCCTAAAGAGAAAAAAAAAAGAGAGAAGTAGACTACAATTGAATTTTTGTTATTAAAGAATTATAAACTGTACATACTTAAAAACAAAGGATAAAATATATGATTTATAAGGGGAAAATATGATATGGACTGCCACCTAATTGACAAGTTGAATTGATCAACATTTTGAAAATGAGAGATTCTTATGAGAAAATTATTATTTAGAGTCTTCACAAAAATTAATCATTTCAAGTTTAAAATGTTTATGTTTGCATTATTATATATATGTGTAACATTATAACCTACTTGTTACATAGCATATTCATATACAGCACATGTACATATATATGTAAGACCTATGTAGACACATTTTGATTATGAGTCTGGATATAGTATTGCATCTCTGGAGTTTACAACTCATGGCTTTCTCTAATTTTAGTCATGACTGGCAATTGAAGCTATTCTTGTCCCAAAGAAAAATTTCTGACACTCCTTGTACATTTTAAAACCTAAGTAAATGGATAGAATTCAGAATTAAAAAATGAGCAGTAATACAGTACCTACATATGGCATGGAGAAAGTAATACATGCATAGCCCTGTAAAGACTATATTTTCCTCCAGTAATTCAGATCTTTTACCATTGGTGTGGATTTATGGTTTAAAAGCTGGCTTATGCATACTCCATTACAATAATTTTCTAATTTCTGAAAGACCAGTCTTTTCCATACCAATTCCATACTTTTCCACTCCACATGAAATTGAAGTATCCAAACCTACTTAAAATAGATTTAAAGTGTTTGAAGAAAACTGATTTAACGATTCTTTTAGTAACTTATTCTATCAATTTTGATTAAAACAAATTATACAATAACTATACTCATAACCAAGTACTTAGAGTTGTGAAACTTAAGAAATATACAAAATCTAAGAAACGAAAAAGATAACTTCCAAGTAAAATGCAAACGCAGAACTGAATCCTGCTGAATAACAAAAGGGTCACAGATTTTTTTTTTAAAAAATCAGTTCAGGAATTCCCTGGTAGCACATCAGGTTAAGGATCTTCCGTTGTCACTACTGTGGCACAGATGAAATTCCCTGGCCTGGAAACTTCAGCAAGCCACAGGTGAAGCAAAAAAAATCATTTCGGCTCATCTAAGAAATATCAGAGACTACACAACATGTCAGCTCATCTAAGAAATATCAGAGACTACACAACAGTGAAAAAAATCAAGATCAGAGAAAGGACATAAAAAGCAAGTATTATGATAGCTATGGAGTATTTCCAAAAGATACTAAATTTTATATGAAAGTCACAGAATTTACAAGTTGACAGTATGCCAGCTTCTTTTGATCATTAAAATTCCCCTGCTACCTTTCACCTAATTCCTAATTATCAGGAGTACCTTTCCCTGCTCTTTTTGTCTTAGATGTAAAACTGCTCTTTTGT
This sequence comes from Sus scrofa, assembly GCF_054392235.1. NCBI lineage: Eukaryota > Metazoa > Chordata > Mammalia > Artiodactyla > Suidae > Sus > Sus scrofa. The sequence continues at coordinate 153,387,412 of NC_139388.1, forward strand.
TATACTATCACTGTGACCCACAGATTAACTATGGCATTGTCTATTTGATCTGACCCTTCCTTACTATGTTCAGGTACCACCCTCGGCCCAGCTATCCTCACTTGATATCTGGATAATTCTATCAGTCTCTAAATAGTCTCCCTAGTTTGAGGTCTCCATACACAACATACGATACGTTACAGACTTAAACTATACTTTGATCATATCATCCCCATATAAAGACCTACAGTAATTTTTTAGTTTCACAATAATGTTAACAATGTTATTTACCAAAGTAAAACTATGTCCCTGGCATATGCTAACGGGTTATATATGTTTACATGATTTAAATATTTTTAAAACACACTAAATATAATTATTCCCAATTTATAGATAAGGAAACTAAAACTCAGAAAGGCTGCTAACTTACCAAAGGGCACACAGTTTTCAAGGGACAAACTAAAATTTAAATAGAGGTCTGCCTCTATTCGAAGGTCTTAATCAGCACCTTAAAACTGTGCTTGGCATAAAGTAGCCATTCAATAAATATTTGTTGAATAAATGGATGAATAAATAAAATACTATGCTACACTAGCACGGTATATTGTTAACCTTTTTTTTTTTTTTTTTGTCTTTTTTGTCTTTTTTGTCTTTTCAGGGCCACACCCGCAGCATATGGAGGTTCCCAGGCTAGGGGTCCAATCAGAGCTATAGCTGCTGGCCTACGACAGAGCCACAGCAATGTCAGATCCCAGCCATGTCTGCGACCTACACCACAGCTCACAGCAATGCGGGATCCTTAACCCACAGAGTGAGGCCTGGGATTGAACCCGCAACCTCATCGTTCCTAGTCAGATTCGTTTCCACTGCACCATGATGGGAACTCCTAATCTTTATTTTTCAATTCAAGGACCATTATACTAAAAAAAGGAGCTCACATATGTTACCTTTTTAATGAATATTTGTTGAGCTGAACTAAATTAAAGGAACTATATTGGTATGGGCCCAGGTAATAAGAGCATAACACAGAGAAAAAGTTTTATTATGGCTTTAATATAACCCATGTTAATATTTATTTATATCTTTATACTGGCTGAAATTATGTTTATTTACACTTCTGAATCAGGTAAACAACAATGATTTAACTAAGTTGATTTTATTAGCATTTAATTTAGCTGGGAAATACAAAACGCTCCCATTGGTAGAATACAGTATTGTTGGAACAGCAAATGCTGTGTGTGAACATGCTGGACATGCACACCAAATTGCTTAGGGTGTACAGATTTCTAAGCAGTCTGAACAAAATTCCTTGGAGGTAATGTTTTAAAATTTTAATATAGAACAAATGTCACTGTCTAGCAATTTAAAGATATAAGGGACTTCAGAGTTCAATAACAAATACAGAGTTGTTATTTGAAACAAAAATGTAGCTCTTGAGAACAATCAGTTCAGTTTTCTAACAGCAGTTATAGTATGTGGTCATAACCATTTTTCCCCCTTTTACTCAGGTCTCTAGGTACACATTTTTAATGTATCCTAGCACTTTCCAGTTAATGTTTTATATTTCTGGAGCTATTATTTTCTGTTGAAAGAAAACTAGTAAAGGTTGAGTCTAGAAAGGGAAAACAAAGAAAGAAGATCAATATTAACACTCTACAAATACTGACTTAGCAAAGCGACTGTGTTGTCCTTCTCTCAAAGGAACTGATGCTGAATGAATGATTTACTTATAAGAAACATCCATGAAAATATTTGCTAAACACAACGAAAAACTGCTTGGCAAAGTCCATAACTGCATAATCTAGTCATCAAGTTCAAAAACTGAAAAGGGAGTTCCCGTCGTGGCGCAGTGGTTAACGAATCCGACTAGGAACCATGAGGTGGCGGGTTCGATCCCTGCCCTTGCTCAGTGGGTTAACGATCCGGCGTTGCCGTGAGCTGTGGTGTAGGTTGCAGACGCGGCTCGGATCCCGTGTTGCTGTGGCCCTGGCGTAGGCCGGTGGCTACAGCTCCGATTCAACCCCTAGCCTGGGAACCTCCATATGCCGCGGGAGCGGCCCAAGAAATAGCAACAATAACAACAACAACAACAACAACAAAAAGACAATAGACAAAAGACAAAAAAAAAAAAAAAAAAAAAAAAAAAAAAAAAAAAAAAGAATTCAACTCCAATAATTTAAAAAAAAAAAAAAAAAAAAAAAAAAAAAAAAAAAAAAAAAAAAAAAACTGAAAAGTCATTTTCAAACCAAAGACCTTGTAATAATATTCTTATTCATTTTTGCTTTAAATGTATTAGAACTGGCTTAGAGAAAACCTGACGTATTAGAACTGGCTGCGATCCACAGAAAACCAGATGTTTACTTCACAAACTTTACTTGTTCTCTGTAAACACCAAACAGTTATTAATAAACAAGATCAAATTTGCTTTCAGAAAAAGAAATGTCTATTCATTTAAAATACTATACCTTTATTGAGTTTGGCTCAGTTAACTTTGAGTTTTGATTACTATTAGCACCCATGGTAATTGTGAAGGAAACAGATGTTTTGAACTTTCTAGTTGTTGCCAGTAGAGAGCTCCTGGTGTCACCTGTAACAAGTCAAAACTATTTAGTCTCATATTATGAAAAGGTGTCAACAGGAAGCCTGTTCTAAACAGTGTAGTATAAAAGGACCATGTATTAATTTCACTCTCTTTGTTCTTCCAGTGAAATAGAGTCAAAAGTTTTATATTTATCAGGATTTAATGGTTACTAATTTATGGTCTACTAAGATTCTTTATTTCAATATGTCATCTTTTAGCCTGAAATTTTAGTTTTAATAAAATATAATGAGCACAGCCAAGTCAAGCTCCATAATAAAATTTTACTTCAATAGATTTTTATAGCTAAGTGAGTCTAGAAACGGAGCTAACAAAAGTTGGATTCTCATTTGTTTTATCACTGATTAAGCTAAGATGGAAGGAAAAATCTGAATATGATTGCTAATGCCTTTTTTTCTTTTTGTTCTTGAAGTATGCTTGGTTTACAATGTTGTGTTAGTTTCAGTTGTACAGCAAAGTGATTCAACTATAGATATAAATGTGTTTGTGTGTGTATTCTCTTTTTCAGATTCTTTCACCTTATAGATTAGTACAAGATATTGAGTACAGTTCCATGTGCTATACAATAGGTCCTTCCTGGTTATCCATTTTATATTTAGTAGTGTGTTAAGTTAATCCCAAACTCCTAATTTATCCCTCCCCCCCTTTACCTGATCCTTAATTCTTGAACAAAGAAGAAAAAGCAAATACCTTTATTTGAGAATGATTCTTGATCAGTTTTTCTTATGATTCTAGGTGATGGTTTTGGTACTGGCGATGGGCCCCTTTCAGGGGACCCTTCAATGTGGCTTCCAAACTGTTGACGCCTCAGTTTACTGTCAACCTCCAATTTTTCTAGTGCAGTTTTGAGACATTGTTCATTGGTTGTCATATATAATTTACAAAACTATAGGAAACAAAAAGTATTTCAATGGGTAAAACATTCAATCATACATTTGGGAGGAGAAAGAAAATTCACATTAGTAAGCAAGGGATAGACTGATAGAATATATTTCCTATTGAACAGGGCTACTCGTTTTATTTTCTTGACCACCCTCAAGTGACCTAGTGAAATGCAGCCATGATTTAAGGAGGAGACCATACTCTGAGTGAAAATAAAATGTTACACAAAGAGAGGTGATTTATTATTATTTTTTCACAAGACGTGTAGACTTGCATTTGTTCTAAATAATTTTTATGATTCCTCCACTCCAGAAAAGGCATGTTTCTAATGAGAGTGTGTGTGTGTGTGTGTGTGTGTGTGTGTGTGTGTGCATGTATATGTGTATGCACATGTATTTAAACTTGGTTATGTTATTTTTAATGTAATAATCAGATTACAATTGTGGGAATGGAGAGATTAAATTTCAAGTATAATTAGTACACAATATATAAATACGTCACAATGTCAATAGTAAAAAGATGTGCCCCTTTATAAAAATTCTTCTCCTATACAGTAAGCAAATTTACATCAGTATGAGCTTATTTATGTACCTTAATGTAGTCAAATTTGCCATCAGCATTTACATCAGCCAAATTTATTATGGCATTTACTTCTTCTCGAGTCATCTTCTCACCTCTCTGAAAAAACAAGATTTATTTTAAAGGGACATAATTATTATTTTGTTATGCATGAAAGTGGAAATTAATTTTAATCTTTTCTACAAGTTTGAATATATGGTTTCATTAAAAATTCCAGAATGAGTATTACATCAAGTGAGAATGAAACTGTTACATGAAATAAAATTTCACAATTTTATTAAATTTTGTAAAAGTGTACTGAATTTCAAGTTTACTGAATATCAGTAATAACTACTATAAAATTTAGAATAATAATACTTTCTCATGTTGTACCAAGAAAGAGAATTTTTTCCGAATATTATTTATACTTTAGTTCTCTTTTGCTTATCACATATGAACCTATCACTGATTTACAAAGACTGCTGGGCAGGAAAGAACTGCAGAGGAACACAAGAGGATTACAACATGGGTTCAATTTTATACTTATCTTTTATTTATAAAGCACCTTTCATCCAGAAGGATCCTTAAGTACTTTACAAACAACATATATGTGATTGATTTCACCTGCCAGTAAAATAGCTATTTTTGATGTGGACTTCAGTAGCCGATGCTAGATTCCAAGTTGTTTTACAAAATATGCATATTACAAAACTGTTTCACAGCTCTTACCTTTGTTAAAAGTTTATAAAGATCAGTGTGTAAAATACAGCCATCATCATTTACATCTAATTGCTTAAATGATTTTAGCAATTCTGCTTTTGAAGTAGGTTTTTCCTTTCTTAAAATTATACAAAAATCATCAAAATTGAGTTTGGCAGTTTGAGGAGTCCAATACTTATTAATGGTCTTTTGGGATGGATTTCTTCCTGCATGCTGAAGAGCTGCCCAATAAAACAAATATTTGTTACAGTAACATTTGGAATTGATATTTAAGTGTATTTTTTCTTTAAATTGTTACATATTACATTATATAAAAGTACACACATACCATTATATTAACTTTGGTATTGATAATCTAATGACATCAATGAATGCTTGGCTTTCAAAAATGAAAACATACATATATGTTATAAGCTAAATATTCTCAATATATTAATGACAAGATTAAATAGATTTTTTCCTGTTCTAACAGTTGGTTCTCAACTTACATAGTTTAATTAACTGACAATATGTAATTTATCTCATAACAGTGCCTAGAAAAAAAAAAGATTAAAAACAACCATTCACTTGTTTTGAAGACATGAGAATAACCACAAAAAGCATAAATTATTACTTTTTATGGTTAAACAAATATCTTAATAAAATGAGAAATATTGAGAACATTACTGTCAACAAATCATGATATCTAAAATGTTCATCATTGCCAGCTTTTAAGAGTTTCAAGAATAGGAGTTCCTGTTGTGGCTCAGCGGAAATGAATCTGACTAGCACAATGATGATGCAGGTTTGATCCCTGGCCTCGCTCAGTGGGTTAAGGATCAGGTGTTGCTGTGAGCTGTGGTGTAGGTCGCAGATCCAGCTCGGAGCTGGCATTGCTATGGCTATGGTGTAGGCCAGTGGCTGCAGCTCTGATTTGACCCATAGCCTGGTAACCTCCACATGCTGCAGGTGCAGCCCTAAAAAGACCAAAAAAAAAAAAAAAAAGTGTTTCAAAAACATTAATCATGTCCCAAATGTCAACTATATTGCAGTTGGCGGTCCTACTAAAAATCAAGAATATCAACAAACTTTGAGAGAAGTCTATTATAGAGATGCAATGGTCAAATTACTTTCCATTTTTAATCAGTACATTTAAAAATAGTTATTCATAAGACATTCCTTTTTTAAAAGCCACACCCTTATAACTATAAAAGGCAAAGAATTACAATGTGAGAAAGGCTTTGTATATTTGCGTATCATATCACACTAAAATATAACGGTTTTAAACAGTTGTAGATATTTTGTACTGTTGAGTAGAAGTGATTTGGTAATTTGCAAATAGACTAATCTCTGCATATTAAGACTTAACACTATCAAAAATGATCCAATAATAAGTTTCCTAAGCACCACAAAGGGAATTAATAGAATTTTTAAAGGTGTTAACTGTCCTGAATTGGGCTGCAAACGTCTATTATAAAACTTTATGTTGGGCGTTCCCATCATGGCTCAGTGGTTAACAAATGTGACTAGGAACCATAAAGTTGCAGGTTCCATCCCTGGCCTCGCTCAGTGGGTTAAGGATCCGGCATTGCCATGAGCTGTGGTATAGGTCACAGACACAGCTCGGATCCCGCATTGCTGTGGCTCTGGCGTAGGCTGGCAGCTTCAGCTCCAATTAGACCCCTAGCCTGGGAACCTCCATATGCCACAGCTGTGGCCCTAGAAAACAAACAAACAAGCAAAAAAAAAACCACAAAAAAACCCCTGAAACTTTATGTTAGATACTTCCAACTATCAGAGGTGAGATTTCACAGGAGCTATGCATTACCAATGGATAGTCTAGCTATTCTACAGTTTAATGTAATAAAGAATAGTATATATCTATATTATATATATACATACACACACACACACACATATATATCAATTTAACTAAAGAAATATCCTCAAAGAATGGGATTAAGATGGTGGAGTAAAAGGACTGGAGCTTACCTTCTCTCATAAAAGCAACAAAATTACAACAAATTGCTGAACAACCTTCAAAAAAACAAGACCGGAAACTATTAAAAAAGATATCCTACTCCAGAAGACAAAGAGGAGGCCACATCGAGACAGCAGGAGGGGCAATTATGCAATATAAACAACCCCATACCTGCCAGGTGGATGGCCCACAGACTGGAAAGTAACTATATAGAAGAGGCTCACCCAGAGGAGTGAGAGTTCCGAGCCCCATGTCAGGTTCCCATGCCTGGGGATCTGGCATTGGGAGGAAGAGCCCCCGGAGCATTTGGCATTGAGAACCAGTGGGACTTGTGCACAGGAGCTCCATGGGACTGGGGGAAACAGACTCCACTTTTGAAAGGTGCACATGGGCTTTTTCATGTGCATTGGGTACCAGGGCAAAGCAGAGACTCCATCAGAATCAGGGTGAGACCTGCCTGAAGTTCTTGGAGGATCTGCTGGGAAAACAGGGGTGACTGTGGTTCATTGTAGGTGAAGGACACTGGAGGCAAAAGTCTTGGGAATAATCAATAGCATTAACACCTCTAGAGGTGGCAATTTTGGGAAAATCTGGCCCCACCCATCAGGCCAAAGAACAAACTGGGGTGAGAACACAGCCCCACCAATCAGCAAACAGTCTGCCTAAAGACCACCCAGGCACCACCCACCAGCTGCCTCTAATCACACCCAGAGACAAAGCCTCACCCACCAGAGGGATAAGAATCACCTCCACCTACCAGTGGGCAGACACCAGTCCCCATCAGGACGCCTGCAGCAAGCCTCCAGACCAACCTCAGCTACAAGGGGGGCAGATGTCAGAAGCAAGAGAGGCTGCAACCCTACTGTCTGCAAAAAGGAGACCACATCAAAAATCTATACAAAATGAAAAGGCAGAAAATGATGACTCGGATAAACGACTCAGATAAATGAAAAAGAGCTAAGTAATCTGAAGATTACCAACCTCCATGAAAAAGACTTTAGACTAATGATAGTAAAGATGATTCAAGATCTTAGGAGTAAACTGGAAGCAAAGATAGATAAGTTACAGGAAACATGGAGCAAAGTAATAGAAGATTTAAAGATTAAGCAAGCAGAGATGCAAAATACAATAACTGAAATAAAAAATTCACTAGAAGGACCCAACTGGAGAATACAGGAGGCAGAAGAACAAATAAGTGAGGTAGAGTACAGACTAGTGGAAATTACTGACATAGAAGAAAAGAGAGAAAAAAGGTTGAAAAGAAATAAAGACAGTCTAGGAGGACTCTGGGACAATGTTAAAGCACCACCATCCATATGATGGGGTGCCCAAAGGAGAAGACAGAGAGAAAGGGCCAGAGAAAATACCTAAAGAGATAATAGCCAAAAAGAAATCACTCACTCAAATCCAAGAAGCACAAGGAGGAACACCCCGAGACACATATTAATCAAACTGACCAAAATTACAGACAAAAAGGAAATATTGAAAGCAGTTAGGGAAAAGAAACAAATAACATAAAAGGGAACGCCAAGGTTATCAGCTGATTTTTCAGCAGAAACTCTATAAGCCGGAAGGGAGTGGCATGATATACTGAAAGTGATGACAGGAAAAAACCTCCAACTAAGATTACTCTACCCAGCAAGGCTCTTATTCAGATTTGAAGGAAAAATCAAAAGCTTTAGAGACAAGCAAAATTAAAAGAATTCAGCACCACTAAACCAGATTTACAACAAATACTAAAGGAACTTCTCTAGGTGGAAAAGAAAAGGCCACAACTAGAATCAAAAATATTACAAATGGCAAGGCTCACCAGTAAGGAGATACATATAGTAAGGGTAGGAAATCATCCACACACAAATATGCTACCAAAACTAGAAATCATGAGAAGAGGAGGGTACAAATGCAAGATAGTGGAGATGCACTTGCAATTAAGAGACCAACAACTTAAAACAATCTTGTGTATATATAGACTCCTATATCAAAACCAACCTCATGGTGACTGCAAACCAAAAAGCTACAATAGATACAAACACAAATATGAAAAAGCAATCCAAATACAACACTAAAGATAGTCATCAAACCACAAAGAAGTGAAGAAAAAAGATGAACAAAAACAAATCCAAAACAATAAAATGGCAATAAGAACATACATATCAATAATAACCTTAAATGTAAATGGACTAAATGCCCCAACCAAAAGACACAGACTGGTTGAATGGATACAAAAACAAGACCCATTTATATGCTGTCTTCAAGACACCCACTTCAGGGAGTTCCTGTCGTGGCGCAGTGGTTAACGAATCCGACTAGGAACCATGAGGTTGCGGGTTCGGTCCCTGCCCTTGCTCAGTGGGTTAACGGTCCGGCGTTGCCGTGAGCTGTGGTGTAGGTTGCAGACACGGCTTGGATCCTGCGTTGCTGTGGCTCTGGCGTAGGCCGGTGGCTACAGCTCCGATTCAACCCCTAGCCCGGGAACCTCCATATGCCGCGGGAGCGGCCCAAGAAATAGCAACAACAACGACAAAAAGACAAAAGACAAAAAAAAAAAAAAAAAAGACACCCACTTCAGTTCTAGGGACACATATAAATTGAAAGTGAGAGGATGGAAGAAAATATTCCATGCAAAAGGAAATCGAAAGAAAGCTGGAGTAGCCATACCCATAGCAGACAAATAGACCTTAAAATAAAGAATACTGTAAGAGACAAAGAAGGACATTACATAATGACCAAAGGATAAATTCAAGAAGAAGCTATAACAATTGTAAACATATACACACAACATAGGATCAACTCAATATATAAGGCAACTGCTAATAACCTTAAAAGGAGAAATTGACAATAACACAATAATAGCGGGGGACTTTAACACCCCATTTACAGCAATGGACAGATCATCAGACAGAAAATCAACAAGGAACACAGGCCTTAAATGGTGCATTAAACCAGATGGACTGAATAGATATTTATAGAACACTCCATCCAAAAGCAGCAGGATACACATTCTTCTCAAGTGCATATGGACCATTCTCCAGAATAGGTCACATTCTGGGCCACAAATCAAGCCTCCGTAAGTTTAAGAAAAGTGAAGTCATACCAGCATCTTTTCTGACCACAACATTATACAACTGGAAATAAACAACAAGAAAAAACTGCAAAAAAACACCAACATGTGGAAACTAAACAACATGCTATCCAACAAATAGATCATTGAAGAAATCAAAGAGGAAATTAAAAAATATCTAGAAGCAAATGATAACAAAGACAAAACAATTCAAAACCTATGGAATGCAGCAAAAGCAGTTCTAAGAGGGAATTTTATAGCAATACAAGCCTACCTCAGGAAACAAGAAAAATCTCAAATAAACAACCTAACTTCATACCTAAAGCAACTAGAGAAAGAAGAACAAACAAATCCCAAAGTTAGCAGGAGGATAGAAACCATAAAGACCAGAGCATAAATAAATTAAATAGAAATGAAGGAAACAATAGAAAAGATCAATGAAACTAAAAGCTGGTTCTTTGAAAAGATCAACAAAATAGATCAGACTCCTCAAGAAAAAAAGAGAGAGACCTGAAATCAATAAAATTAAAAATGAAGAAGGATCATAAGAGACTACTACAAGCAACTATATGCCAATAAAACAGACAACCTAGAAGAAATTGACAGATTCTTAGAAAAGAACAATCTTCCAAGACCAAACCAAGATGAAATCAAAAAGATGAATAGACCACTCACAAGTACTGAAATTGAAACTGTGATTTAAAAACTTCTGACAAACAACAGGCCGTTTCTATTAAAAATTTAGGGAAGAGTTAATGCCTACACTTCTGAAATTATTTCAAAAAATTACAGAGGAAGAAATGCTCCCAAACTCATTCTATGAGGCCAACATCACCCTGATACCAAAACCAGACAAAAATACCACAAAAAAAGAAATTTACAGGCCAATATCACTGATGAACATAGATGCAAAAATCCTCAACAAAATACTAGCAAACTGAATCCAGCAATACATTAAAAGGATTGTACACCATGATCAACTGGGATTTATCTCAGAGATGCAAGGATTTTTCAATACCCACAAATCAATCAGTGTGATACACTACATTAACAAACTGAAGAATAAAAACTATATGATTCCCTCAATAGGCAGAAAAAGCTTTTGACAAAATCCAACACCCATTTCTGATAAAAAACCCTCCAAAAGTGGGCATAGAGGGAACCGATCTCAACATAAAAAAGGCCATATATGACAAACCCACAGCTAACATCATTCTCAATGGTGAAAAGCTGAAAGAATTCCCACTGAGATCAGGAACAAGACAAGGATGTCCACTCTCACCACTACTATTCAACATACTTTTGGAAGTCCTAGCCACAGCAATCAGAGGAGAAAAAGAAATAAAAGGAATACAAATTGGAAAGGAAGAAATAAAACTACCACTATTTGCAGATAGCATGATACTATACCTAGAAAATCCTGAAGATGCTACCAGAAAACTGTTAGAGCTCATCAAAGAATTTGACAAAGTCACAGGATACAAAATTAATACACAGAAATTGACTGCATTTCTATATACTAACAATAAAAGATCAGAAAGAGAAATTAGGGAAACAATCCCATTTACCATCACGTCCAAAAGAATAAAATACCTAGGAGTAAACCTACCTAAAGAGACAAAAGGACTGAACTCTGAAAACTATTTGACACTGATGAAAGAAATCAAAGATGACACAAATAGATGGAAAGACATACCATGCTCTTAGATTGGAAGAATCAATATTATTAAAATGACTATACTACCAAAGGCAATCTACAGATTCAATGCAATCCCCAACAAATTACCAGTGGTACTTTTCACAGAACTAGAACAAAATATTTTAAAGTTTGTTTGGAAGCACAGAAGATCCAAAATAGTCAAAGCCATCCTGAGAAAGAAAAATGGAGCTGGAGGAATCAGGCTCCCTGACCTTAGGTAATATTACAAAGCTACAGTCATCAAAACCATATGGTACTGGCACAGAAACAAATATAGATCAGTGGAACAGGATAGAAAGTCCGGAATTAAACCCAAACACCAATGGTCAACTAATCTATGACAAAGGAGGAAAGAATATACAATGTAGAAAAGACAGTCCTTTTAGTAAGTGGTGCTGGGAAAACTGGACAGCTACATGTAAAAGAATGAAATTAGAATGCTCCCCAACACCATACACAAAAATAAACTCAAAATGGATTAAAGACCTAAATATAACACCAGATACTATAAAACCCTGAGAGGAAAACATAGGCTGAACACTCTCTGACATAAACCACAGCAATATCTTCTCAGATCCACCTCCTAGAGTAATGACAATAAAAACAAAAATAAACAAATGGGACCTAATTAAATTTAAAAGGTTTTGCACAGCAAAGGAAACTGTAAACAAAATGAAAAGACAACCCATAGAATGGAAGAAAATATTTGCAAATGAAGCAACTGACAAGGGATTAATCTCCAAAATATATAAACACCTCCTGAAGTTCAATACCAAAAAAAATAAACAACCTCATCAAAAAATGGACAGACGATCTAAACAGTTTCCCAAAGAAGACAGACAGAGGGCCTAAAAACACATTAAACACCACTAATTCAACACCACTAATTATTTGAGAAATGCGAATTAAAACTACTATGAGGTATCACCTTACACAAACCAGAAAGGCCATCATCAAAATGTCTACAAACAATAAATGCTGGAGAGAGTGTGGAGAAAAGGGAACCCTCCCACCCTATTGGTGGGAATGTAAACTAGTGTAACCACTATGAAAATAGTATGGAGATTCCTGAAAATAGAATTACCATTTGATCCAGCCATCCTACTCCTGGGCATCTATTAAAAAAAAACCATGACTAGAAAAGATACATGTACTCCAGTGTTCACCTCAGCAATATATACAATAAGCCAAGACATGGAAGCAATCTAAATGTCCATCAACAGAGGAGTGGATAAAGAATAATATGTGGTACATATACACAATGGAATATTACCCAGCCATAAAAAGGACTGAAATAATGGCATTTGCAGCAATGTAGGTGGGCCTAGAAATTATCATGCTAAGTGAAGTTAGTTAGTAGGACAGTGAGACACAAATGTCACATGCTATCACTTATATGTGGAATCTAAAAAAGGGACAGAATGAATTTCTTTGTAGAACAGAAACTGACTCACAGACTTTGAAAAACATGGTTACCAAAGGAGACAGGTTTGGGATGGAAATGTAAAATTAGGTTCTGATGATGGTTGTACAACTATAAATGTAACAAAATTTTCATTGAATTAAAAACAAACAAATAAATAAATAAATATAAAACAGCAACAACACAACAATAAAATACAAACTGTTAGAAAGGAAGGAAGGAAGAAAAGATCCTCAAGGAAATAGAAACCAGATCCAGGTAATAAAATATGGACATTTGTGAACCCATTATATTGAACATTCTTTATGCACAAGAATAATACGGGGTCATTTTTTATTTTCAAAGATACAAGCTTCTTGGTTCCTAAAAAGTTTATAATCTAAATATGAAGTCCACACTTGAAGTGTAAAATTGCTACATAGTCAAAATTAACAGTTAATAACACATTAGAAGTTCATGGACCAATATGAGTATTCCCATTCTTCAGATCATGCCAGTGCATTGTACCTAGACAACTTAAAACTCTGGCACAGAAACAAGCTCATCAACTAGAAGTGACTCTCAGAGTCAACAAAAGTTGCAGATATAGCAACTGCCACATTCCATCCACACAGACAGCCTTTGTGGAAATTTGTAACAGTGGAGACAACGTAATTTTTAAATTTCCACAGGTGTATTTTGGATGTAGACAAAAGTCCTAATTACCATGCTGCCTAGGAAAAAAAAGATAAGTATTCGGCCTAGTGTATAAGTGGACAATTCCTCAATTCATCTATCAAAGAGAATCACCAAAAAAGGGGCATGTGTTTTAGGATTCCATTGCCAGTTTTTTTTTAAATCTAGATTACATGGGAGTTCCCATTGTGGCTGAGTGATAACGAACCCAACTAGTAACCATGAGGATGCAAGTTCAATCCCTGGCCTCGCTCAGTGTACTAAGGATCTGGGGTTGCCCTGAGCTGTAGTTTAGGTTACAGATGCAGCTTGGATCTGGCATTGCTGTGGCTGTGGCATAGGCCTGCAGCTGCAGCTCTGATTTGACCCCTAGTCTGAGAACTTCCATATGCCATGGGTTCGGCCCTAAAAAGCAAAAAAAGAAAAGACAAAGAAAAGAAAAGAAAAGAAAAGAAAAGAAAGAAGAAAGAAAAAGAAAATCTTGATTATCTGAAAGCATTACATATCATTACAATTTTGTAGAATATTTTCACCATACAACCCAAAGTCAGAGAGATAAACAGTGCATTAGCACCCTGCCAGATAATTCTATAAGACTGATAGCACATTAGTAATACATACTCATTAATTTACAAACTAAATGCCATGGTAACAGAAAGCATGTTTAACTTTTAAACTTAATAGATTTCAGCCTATTTTCAAAAGAACAATAAAAAAACTAAAATTATAGTTTTTAATAAAATATAAATTTTAGTCTTTTCAATTTTTATATTTCCCAAAATGGATTTCCTCAAATAGAGATCTTATTGTGTATAAATCCAAGACACTGCTGCAAAAATATATCAGATTTTTTATTTAAGGAAACTGCTTCTGAAGTTGGCAAAATAACTCAAGTTTCTCTACTTTTTTTTTTTTTTTTTCATCTTTTTGCCTTTTCTAGGGCTGCTCACGTGGCATGTGGAGGTTCCCAGGCTAAGGGTTGAATCAGAGCTATAGCCGCCGGCCTTCGCCAGAGCTACAGCAACGCGGGATCCAAGCCTCGTCTGTGACCACGGCAACGCCAGATCCTTAACCCACTGAGCAAGGCCAGGGATCGAACCCGCAACCTCATGGTTCCTAGTCAGATTCGTTAACCACTGCGCCACGACAGGAAGTCCAAGTTTCTCTACTCTTAAAGTTATCAGCCTTGATGAAACTGACATGAGTATAGTGTTATCTGGCATCGTTGTCTACCATTGTCTCAAGTATACAAGTCATTTTATACACCCAGGAAGGACCACATTCATTGGTTTAGAGGATATCTGCAACTAGAAGAATTTAAGAAGACAAACTCTCAACACACCCCCAAAAGCAGGACAAAACCCAGAACCCTTTAACTCTCTTTTAAAATTTCACTTATTTCCTAATACTGCTCTTTTACATTCAACCCATTTTTAAAGTGTCCTTTACATTTTCCCCAGTGTAGGTCAAATTCAAAATCATGATTCAGCTGCTAAAAGTGTTTTAATTCCGTTATCATATATCTTAAAGTACCAAGATAAGAATTTCTAAAATATTTTAAGCAAGTAATTGATGAAACCTCAAAATTACTCATCTGGTCTGTAAAAACATTGAAAGTTTTTTTTTTTTTCTTTCCTTTTTTTTTTTTTTTGGTCTTTTTGTCTCTTTCTAGGGCTGCACCTGCAGCATATGGAGGTGCCCAGGCCAGGGGGTCTAATCAGAGTTGTAGCTGCCGGCCTACTCCAGGGCCACAGCAACGCAGGTTCCGAGTCGCCTCTGCGACCCACACCACAGCAACAGCAGATCCTTAACTCCCTTAGCAAGGCCAGGGATGGAACCTACAACCTCATAGTTCCTAGTCGGATTCGTTAACCACTGAGCCATGACCGAAACTCCAAAAGTTTTATTTATAAACTCCTGGACTGTGTAGCTATATAAAACAGCACAATAGCATAATTTAGTTCTAAGCTTCACTAAGAAATTGGAATAATTTAAAGTGTAATTCTAATTCCAGTCTTTCTGATCTATTAACTTTCAACAAGACAAAGATACCAAAATTAAAAATAAATTACCTAGGTAAAGTTGATCTTTAGAAATAATGTTATCTAAGCTGCTTTTGAAGACAGTTAAGTAGGCAGCTCTACAATTCATATAAAATAACTCCTCTTCGGTTAGTGGAAATTTCTTTGATCGGGAGCTCTCTGAAAGCGTTGACTTCTGACTGGAGAAGGCTGCATCATTTCCTGGACTGATGGCCATTCTATTAGAAAATAACTTAAAATTTTGTTTTAGTCAGTGTTCATCTTAAAATGCGAATGTCACTTTGCCTTTCAAATGAGGGGAAAATCAAGACTTTTAAGATTTATATATGTGGAAAAAAGGTACACATTATAATATGCATATGGTTATACTGTCATATGTTAAACTAGAATAAGTCTTTGGCAGTTGATTTCTAAATGTATATATAAGCACCAAAACAGCAAAGCCAAAACAATGATGTGACAAATACAACAGTCATAGGGCAAAGGAAAAGCACACATCTATTCTCTCAAAATTAGACAGTCCGTAGAGACTCTTCATAGGCTTGTCATAAGGATTAAGTAAATTGATACATGTGAAGCATACAGAACAGTTCTTGGCACATACTAAGTGCTAAATAAATTGTAGGTAATGAAATTCCACCATAAGCAGAAGTTGAACATAATGTGATTAGCAGCTGGCATCCATCTCCACAAGAGGATCAACCAAGTCATTTCACTAATACCTCACCAATGCAGCCCCACATTTTAAAAGGCTGAATTTCAAAAATCCCATTTATAGCAATATCCAATAATAATGTTAATAATAGTAGTAATTTGGAGGAGTTCTATAACACCTCTAATCATAGGAGCTTAAAGAACTGTCTTACATCTAGGAGTTCCCATGGTGGCTCAGTGGATGAAGAACCCAACTAGAGTCTATGAGGATTCCAGTTCAATCCTTGGCCTCACTCAGTGGGTTAAGGATCTGACACTTCCATGAGCTGTGTGGTGTAGGTCAAAGAATGGCTCGGATCCCAAGTTGCTGTGGCATAGATGCAGCTCTGATTGGACCCCCAGTCTGGGAACTTCCATGTGCCTCGGATGCAGCCCTAAAAAGGAAAACAACAACAACAACAAAAAACTGTCTTACATCTTGAATTACAGTGGCCAGTTATTTCTGCTCGTTTTACAGATAAGGAAATTGAGAGACACAGATGTCACCCACCTAAGTAAATAGCAAAAGGCAGTAAATTTCGATAACAATTCTTTATTAATATGAATGAAGGTTTCTTGTACAATAGTTACCACGAGGCACTAAATTGTGCTGGTGGCCTAACAGCTTCCAACATTATTTTATCCAGCTTTGACTTCTAAAAATACATTCAATCTAATAAATTGAATATTTCAAGTTCAACAATAAGACGACACAGGTAGGGTCCCCTTCAGGACTCATTGGATTCTTACTCAGGAGGCCTAAATCACTTGCACCTTCTTGAATTATATAGGTCTTTTACACTTGGGAAAGAAAGATAATAATCGCTTATCATGGATGAAGTACCCTATTTATAATACACAGACCGCCTGCCTGACACCTTCATCTTACACCAGATTTAGAAGGACCCCATAGGGATGTGGTGTCACAGTCTGGTTACTGCAAATTGGTATCACTATAATTAAGCATCAGTTTTAAACACATATGCGTGCACGCTTCTCCTCGTAAATGTAAAAGAAAACTGTTCCAAAAAGAAGGGAAAATAAACGTTCATCTTGCAGCCAGCAATTTTAAAATATATTTTTTTAAGATCGTCCTCGAGTGCTCTTTCCAAATAAGGGAACTCCCTCACGTGTAAATCCCACGGCAGATATGTTCCAGAATTCTTTTTTTTTTTCCCCCTCCTCTCTGTAAGAGAGACTAAACTGAAGCTTAAATAAATATATAATTGCACCCCTCGGGCTTGGAAACCTCCTGCATTTAAAACTCCAGCCTGAGACCAAGACAGGGGCCTAGAGAGTATACTGCCGCAAACGGCTCCATAAATAACCAGTCACACAATAGCAAGAAAAATAAACTGTTAACAAGCGCCTAAGGCTTCTAAAGGGCCGAGAGAAAACAGAGAGCCATCCAGTCTCCGTCTCTACACAGTGAAATACGTTCACAACCCATCTCGGGCAACATCGCTCTATTTTTATATTCCTCTGGGCATAAAACTGCACTTATATGTATATTTTAAGAACAGACATGGAGCAAGCCTAAGTATTACAGAGAAGTAAAAGAAACAGGTGGAGAAAAGGAAGCCGAACGGTGAGGGGCGGAGCAGGCGAAGGGGCAGAGACAGCGAACTGCTGGCTACCTAATTGCGGGTCACAAACGAGGAAACGCAGCCACTTCTCACCAACTCCGCGATCATCTCACCGCAGCAAAAAGGTTCTCTGCTGTCCTTTAATTACCATGGCAACTGCGCCTCTCTGCCACCGGAAACAAGATCCGGGGCACCTCCCAAAACAGTCCGGCTAGAAATCAAGGGACCGTTACTCCAGAGGGAACAGAGGTGGCTCTGTCTCTCTTCCTTAGGGGGCCGTTCTGGTCAGGTCGTGAGAGAGGGTACTGCGTTGCCCTGGCAGGGACCGGGTGTGGTCCTACCCGAAGACTCTTCTCGCCGCTTCCCGGCATACCCTGGGACCTCTTGTCGCAGGGAGACCGTTTCCGGCAGGCGGCATTGAGTGTGGCACAGGGTCGAGTGCCTGTCCGCTGCCGCTTTTCGGACTTCGGCGTTTCCTCTGTGCTTTCCGAGGAGATTGCTGGGCTGTTTAACCCAGCAGCGGGGGTGCGTCCCTGAATGTCAGAATGCCATAGGTATCTCCTCCCCAGGTGTTGCTGTGTGTTGGGCCTCTCAATGGGCAAGAAGAGTAGATATTACATGGCCCATTAACCTTTTCCCTGCTTTGGGGAGTGTAAATTTTCCTGCCCACAGTTCCTCGTCTTTCGTTCCCCGAACCCACCTCTGTTTCTCTTCCAGCCATACTTATCCGGGACTATTTGTCGACTTTAATTCTGATTTTCCAAGGCTTTTGACAGATTTTATATGCTGTGAGCTATATTTGGTGACGTATTGCTTGAAGTGATTCCAAAAATGGTTGACATAACGAGGATAAGACAGTAGATTGAAACACGCCGTATGATTTAATAAAGCACTTAAATGCCGGAGTTCCCGTCGTGGCCCAGCGGAAGCAAATCCGACTAGGAACCATGAGGTTTGGGGTTCGACCCCTGGCCTTGCTCAGTGGGTTAAGGAACCGGCGTTGCTCTGGCTGTGGTGTAATCCAGAGGCTACAGCTGCGATTAGACCCCTAGCCTGGGGACCTCCATATGCCTCCAGTGCGGCCCTGAAAAGACAAAAAAAAAAAAAAGCACTTAAATGCCTAGATTGGTGTGGTGAGTTCATGTAAACTTGTGGCAGAACTCAAGGACTGAGTCCCAAGAGACCAGAATTCCAGCTCTCAATTGAAGAAGCTAAACAATTCTGGAAAAAGCTGTCCAACGTTGGATAAGTCACTTGTCATTTCCAGGCTTCAGTTTTCTTGCTTATCACTCCCCTATTGAAACTCTTTATTTCTTTTCTTTTCTTTCTTTCCTTTTTTTTTTTTTTTTTTTTTTTTGAAGGTCAGTAAAGAACTTTTTCTTTGGAGTGGAGGCGGATAATATATAACACATAAGATTCCCTGGCTGCCTTTTGTCACCAGGGTCCTTTAGGAACCTGTGCCTGTGCACTTTCAGAATAATTTATTTCTCTGTTATTTTCAGATTTGGGTAAATACCAAGTAACAAAGGGTGGAGTGAAAGACATCTCTATCAAACAGGGCTTGACATGTAAGTGGAAATATTTGCAGAAATAATAACCTACATCTATTTAATATTAAATTATGATTTGGTTAAGATGTTTAGCACTTTACCTACATTTTCTCATTGAATCCTAAAAACAGACCTTGGAAGGTAGGAGCTCCTGTTACCTCCTTAGAAGGTTGGTGCTCCTCTACTTTCCAGATAAGGAAACTCAGCATCTAATAAAGTATCCTATACACAGGTATCAATAAATACATGTTTCATGAGTTCCCCTTGTGGCTCAGTGGTAATAAATCTGACTAGTAACCATGAGGATTCAGATTCAATCCCTGGCCTCATTCAGTGGGTTAAGGATCTGGAGTTGCCTGTGAGCTGTGGTGTAGACTGCAGGCACAGCTCAGATGTAGCATAGGCAGGCAGATCCTATCCTGTCGAGTAGGCTGGCAACTGCAGCTCCGATTCAACCCCTAGCCTGGGAACTTCCATATGCTGTGAGTACAGCCCTAAAAGAAAAAAAAAATGTGTTTCACTTATACCTTTAAAAGTTATGGATTATTGGAGTTCCTATCGTGGCTCAGCAGAATGAATCTGATTAGCATCCTTGAGGACGCAGGTTCAATCCCTGGCCTTGCTCAGTGGACTAAGGATCCGGTATTGTCCTGAGCTGTGGTGTAGGTGGCAGACACCGCTCAGATCCTGCGTTGCTGTGGCTGTGGTAGAGGCTGGCAACTGCAGCTCCAATTCGACCCCTAGCCTGGGAACCTCCATATGCTGCGGGTGTGGCACTAAAAAGAAAAAAAAGAAAAAAAAAAAAAGGAAAAAGCTGTGGATTCTTGAAGTGGTTTTCCTTTTCCCAGAATTAAGCAAAAAGACTTGTCTCCCTCCTTTTGCACTAGAAAAATAACCTAGTTAGCTCTTATACAAAGCTGCAAGGATAATGTGTCAAAAATCCCTGCCAAATAGGAATATGATGAAACTGGTGTGTGTTTGCTTAAAAGTAGTGATATTTCCTGAACTACGCTGCTGTTCTGCTATACATTGTAAAGAACTAAAAACATAAATAAAATAAAAAACCTTCAATGTGGACGTTTTAGACAGCTATTTTCTTAACATATTAACAGGTACACGTTACATTAGGAGAGTCTGTGGTAACTATATTCTGACAATAAATACATGACCTTAAAGTTGAGGTTAACATCTTAAATATATAGCAGCTTTGCTGAGTGTATTTTGGCAAAGTGATTTAAGACCAAATTAATGGCTAGGTAATGCCAAAGTATTTCAGCAGAGCATCTCCACAACTGCTGGTAAACATTTATTTTTCAATGTGGTTAAGTCTCAGGGTCACAAATGGTGATGCAAAAAGTTATCTTGGCAATTTACATGTGAAAGTATAGTTTTTAAGTGATACTGGGATGAGGACTTTTGGGTATGACTTGGTACTTTTGGTATGAGGTTGTGGGTTTTACAACATATATAGGCATATGTATAATAGTATAGCACAAAGGACAGAGGGAATGGACAGTAATGTAAGATTCTTACATTTGCGTAAAGTAGTATTGTTTTTACTCTAAATGGACTGTGATGTATTAAAAAGACATTGTAATCCCCAGAGTAACGAATACAAAATCCAAAGAAAAAATACATAGCCAAAAAAAAAAAAAAACCTACATTAAAACAGTAGAAGAATTGGAAGTGGCACACTGAAAAATGTTTAATTAATCAAAAGAAGGCAAGAAAGGAGGATCAGAGGAATAAAAAAATGAGACAAATAGAATACAAGTAGAGGAGTTCCCTTGTGGTTCAGCAGGCTAAGGATCTGGCATTGTTGCTGCAAGTGGCTCTGGTGACTGCAGTGACACGGGTTTGATCCCTGGCCCCACAATTTCTGTATGCCGTGGTTGCAGACAAAAAAATTCTTTTTAAGAAAACTAGGAGCAGGGAGTTCCTCTTGTGGCTCAGCTGCTTAAGAACCTGACGTAATATCCATGAGGATTAGGGTTCGATCACTAGCCTTGTTCAGTGAGTTAAGCATCCAGCACTACTGCAAGCTGTGGTGTAGGTCACGGATGTGCCTCAGATCCCACATTGCTGCTGCTGTGGCCTAGGCTGGTAGCTGCAGTTCTAATTCGACCCCTGGTCTGGGAACTTCCATACACAGTAGTGCCGCAGTAAAAAGAAAAAAAGGGAAAACAAGTAGCAGAATGTAGACCTTATACACCCTATAACTATATAATTACTACATCAAGTCTTAACTGCAATAAGGTGCCAATGAAAAGGTAGAGAATATCAGACTTATTTCTATGGATACATATCCCAACTCGCTTAATCCTATGACACTGATACCAGCCTAACCAGATACAAAATACAATGAAAGGACTTTAATAAAATTGCTGACCAATATATTTCATGAAGATAGAATCAAAAATCCTTAGGAAAAGATTAGCCAACCTAATTCAGCAACTCTAAAGGGCCTGTATGTCATGTCCAAGTGGGGTTTATCCCAGGAATGCACTTAACAGTATTTGAAAATCAATTATTGCCTTTAAAAGGAGACTAAAAGATGGTCCTTATTGAAGCTGCAGCTGCTTTCACATAACTGCTGTGGTCAAAAAAGAGCCCAGGAGTTCCTGTTAGGGCTCAGCCTATTATGAACCACACTAGTATCCATGACCATGTGGGTTCGATCACTGGCCCCACTCAGTAGGTTAAGGATCCAGCATTACCATGAGCTGTGGGGTAGGTCGTAGAGGCAGCTTGGATCCTGAGTTGCTGTGGCTGTGGCATAGGCCAGCAGCTGTAGCTCCAATTCCACCCCTAGCCTGTGAACTTCCAGGCCCTAGAAAAAAAAAATGCTGAAAGGAGCCCAAAGTGACAGTTTTTTTGTGATCACTCTTCTGCTTGGTGTATCTGATTTGTGGCATTTCAGGAAAAGACAGTTTCCATTGTACCTTCTGTTTCTCAGTTGTGTCAGCTGAAGATCCCGGGATGACTAACCTTGAGTGTTCTGGAGAGTGAGGACCCTGGGTTCATGACAGTGATGGAACACAAGAGCCTTGGGACCTGTTTTCCCCCAAATTTTCCTGGCAGTGTCTGATAATAAAGAATCTTGAAGATACCGGCATGTTAACTGGAACGGTGCTTTAGAATAAGACCTGATACCAGTAAAGCTATCTTCATCTGTGATTGTGGAGCTACAGAGTTGGAAGGGAAACAGTATGGGAAAAGGCAAGCTAAAAGAACCATGTACTTCTTTAGATGGAAACATTGACCTTTGTTTTTTGGTATTCTGTTTATTTGTTTGTTTGCTTTGTTAATGTTGGTGCCTGGCACATAAGTGACCAATAAAAGACTCTTGGATGGAAGGATGGATAGATAGATCAATAGATAGATAGATTCTAAAGTAGATCATATTAATAGTTATACGAAGAACACACCCATTCATGATAAAAACTCATCAAACTAGAGTAGAAAGGAACTCATTCCTATGAAAAACTTATGTATATCATACTTATCACTGAAGACTTTTTCTAAGATTAAGAGGCAAGAATATACTGTCTCACAACTTTTATTCAACAAAACGCTAAAAAAGAAAGGAAATGCATAAATACTGGAAATAAAAAAGTAAAACTGATGATCTGCCAATGATAGGATCCTAATCCTAACCCTAACCCTAAAAAAGCTGTAAAACAATTATTACAACTATTTAGCAAAGATGCAGAGCACAAGGTCAGCAATACAAAAATCAATTATATTTCTACATTTTAGCAATGAACACCTGGAAAATGAATTTGTATTATAGTTATGTAAAAATATTTTTAATAAATATGCAAGATTTCTACTGTGAAAATTACAGTATGTTGCTTAGATAAAACAAGGATTTAAATAAACGATTATGCTTATGGATGAAAGACTATTAAAATGTCCTTTCCAATTGATCTTTATCGATTGATTGATTGATTTTTTTAGGGCCGCACTCACGACATATGGAGGTTCCCAGGCTAGGGGGCAAATTGGAGCTACAGCTGCCAGCCTCCGCCACAGCCACAGCAATGCAGGATGCGAGCCAAGTCTGTGACCTACACCACAGCAAATGCCAATGCCAGATTCTTAACCCAGTGAGCAAGGCCACAGATCGAACCTGCAACTTCATGGTTCCTAGTCAGATTTGTTTCTGCTGCACCACGTCAGGAACTCCTCCAACTGATCTTTGGATTCAATGAAATTCTTGTCAATCTTGGGAAACATTTTAAAGAAATAGAAAAACTGATTTTAAAAATGTTATGAAAAGACAGAGCACTTGTGGTAGCCAAAACAATCTTGAAAAACAGGAATGGGAGTTCCGTCGTGGCTCAGTGGTTAACGAATCCGACTAAGAACCATGAGGTTGCGGGTTCGATTCCTGGCCTTGCTCAGTGGGTTGAGGATCTGGCGTTGCCATGAGCTGTGGTGTAGGTTGCTGCTGTGGCTCGGATCCCACTGTTGCTGTGGCTCTGGCGTAGGCTGGCGGCTACAGCTCTGATTCGACCCCTAGCCTGGGAACCTCCATATGCCTCTGGAGCAGCCCAAGAAATGGCAAAAAGACAAAAGACAAAAAAAAAAAAAAAAAAAAAAAAGGAGTCAACTGTATATGCATTTTACATTTTAAAAATACTAGGCAAATACGGGTTAGCACTTCTCAAACTAGTTTCTGCTACTCTAGGCTTGAGAGAATGATAAGTTGATTGCAAATGATGCAAACTAGGTTTCACTGTAGTCTAAGAAATTTAAAATATGTTGCCTTTGCATTGGAGGTATCAATATGAAATTGTAGATTTTTTAATATATGTATAAAGATCCAGGTAGATAGAAAAGTGTGTGTGTGTATGTGTGTGTTTTCTGTTCTAGCTCTGTCCATTGTCTATAAGCAATGACATAAGTAGCAATGAATACATATAGTGCCGAGATTTTGATTTCTAAATACCATTACCTACTAAAAGGAACCATGCGCCTTTGAACCAGAGCCTACTTCCAGTGCTGGAGCAGAGAACATTTTTGTGTGCTAGAAAATAAGGAAGTGCTCAAGTAATTACAGGTACATGGGTACACTGGAGGCAGTGTGAAGGGGGAATGATCCAACTGCCAAATATGGGACAGTTAAACATCGAATAAATGATAGGATTGATTACAATCCATTGGATAAAATAAAATTCCATGACTCAATAGTGATATAAACAGGTGAATAAATAGAGGAGAAAGGAAAGTTATTCCTTGGAATGGAATGCTAATTAATCAGTATAAACGTTAGAATTAGAAAATCATCAATGATTCTTTAAAAGCACTCGGAGAAAGTTTAATAGGAAACAAGATATTTACATACAAGGTTTCTTATTACATGGGGAAAACTGGCAGATAACATCTTAATGATCAAAATGCATATCGATATTGTGACAAACCAGTATTATGTGCCTCAAGTTATCTTGCTCTCAAAGGATACAGCGTCACTTTTGCAATATTTATGGCAAAACTCCCACATGACTTCATCATTGGAAAATATCAGGTAAACCCAAATTGACAGATCTTCTACAAAAATAACTAGCTTATGCTCTTGAAAAATGTCAAGGTCAAGAAAAAGAAAATTGAGAAACCGTTCTAGATAAGAGAGACTAAAGAGATGTGACAATTAAATGCAATGAGTGATCCAGGATTGGGGTGGTGATGGGGGTGAGGATTGACTATAAAGGACATTATTGAGTCCGAGTGAGAACATTCCAGAGAGCTGTTGCGCAGCCATTGGTACCTGTATTGGGAAAACAAAGCATACAAGCAAGAAGCTTACAGCCTCAGTAGCGAAAAATTTTTCATGTCAGAGACCGAGAACTCTTGCAGTCGTTTATGTCACCCCTCCTTCTCCGATAGAGGATACCAAAAAGTTGCAATCAAAGATCTCTTCATCTTACTGATAAAGTCACTAATAAGCCAAAATATCTGTCAATGTCAATCGCAGCATGTCAGACCAGTTCTATCGCTACAAGATGCCCCGTCTGATTGCCAAGGTCGAGGGCAAAGGAAATGGAATCAAGACAGTTATAGTCAACATGGTTGACGGAGCCAAAGCACTTAATCGGCCTCCTACATATCCCACCAAATATTTTGGTTGTGAGCTGGGAGCACAGACCCAGTTTGATGTTAAGAATGACTGTTACATCGTCCATGGATCTCATGAGGCGAATAAGCTGCAAGACATGTTAGATGGATTCATTAAAAAATTTGTTCTCTGTCCTGAGTGTGAGAATCCTGAAACAGATCTGCATGTCAATCCAAAGAAGCAAACAATAGGTAATTCTTGTTAAGCCTGTGGCTATCGAGGCATGCTTGACACACATCATAAACTCTGCACATTCATTCTCAAAAACCCACCTGAGAATAGTGACAGTGGTACAGGAAAGAAAGAAAAGGAAAAGAAAAACAGTAAGGGCAAGGACAAGGAAAATGGCACCGTGTCCAGCAGTGAGACACCACCACCACCAAATGAAATCAATCCCCCTCCACATGCTGTGGAAGAAGAGGAGGATGATGACTGGGGGGAGGATACAACAGAGGAAGCTCAAAGGCGCAGAATGGGCGAAATCAGTGACCATGCAAGAGTTTTAACCCTCAGTGATGATTTGGAAAGGACTGTTGAAGAGCGTGTCAATATCTTGTTTGATTTTGTTAAGAAAAAGGAAGAAGTGGGTATTATTGACTCATCTGACAAAGAAATTGTAGCTGAAGCAGAAAGATTGGATGTAAAGGCCATGGGCCCTCTTGTTTTGACTGAAGTTCTTTTTAATGAGAAGATTAGAGGACAAATTAAGAAATACAGGCACCATTTCTTACAATTTTGCCACAACAACAGAAAAGCTCAACAGTACCTTCTTCATGGTTTGGAGTGTGTGGTAGCAATGCATCAAGCTCAGCTCAGCTCCAAAATTCCACATATCTTGAAGGAGATGTATGACGCAGACCCTCTGGAAGAAGAAATCATCATTAGCTGGTCAGAAAAGGCTTCTAAGAAACATGTCTCAAAAGAACTTGCCAAAGAGATTGGTGTCAAAGCGGAACCATTTATAAGATGGTTGAAGGAAGCCGAGGAAGAATCTTCTGGTGGTGAAGATGATGATGAAGATCAGAATATCGAGGTGGTGTATTCGAAGACTGCCAGCGTATCAAAAGTTGAAGCTGTGAAGTCTGACAACAAGGATGATGACATTGATATTGATGCCATTTAAAGGGGTGGGTGTGGCCCAGCTTAACTGTGTAATGCTGAGAATCTTTTTGCATCATCAGCCTGAAGTGCAACGTGGATGTGCAAAAGCTAAAATGGCTTAACATCATGCTACACTTTCTACTAAAAATGTATTGCTGTGAGTGTCTGTAATTAAACCCAACAAGACATCTAGGGAATCCATACACATCAGTGAGCAGGTGTAGTTTGTTTATTTATAGCATGTTTCTTTTTGAAAAATCAGTGGTGGACACATTTGGATCACATTTATACAGTTACAAAAATAAAGATTTGATTTTGGTCATTCTTCAGATTTGGGGCTCAAATGACTTAAGTTGAAATGGCTCCTTTAAAAAATGTTGCACCATCATTTCACTTGATAAGATTATTGGAGCCTGTTAGTATTGTTAGGTGCTGAGACTATAAAGAGGTCTTCAGCAGAATGTGAACTGTAAACTTATAATTATCTTAAGCCATTAAGAAATAGTACTTTGAAGTCTTATCTTTAGTCCTTCACGTTGGCATGTGGTAATGTCCATTTCTCCCGTGCCAAGCTGGACTGGTTACCAGATGACCATGAAACACTTTACCAAGAAGTTGAAATGACCTGAGTGTCCTATAAATAATTTTAAGAGCAGGTTTTGAAACTTGAATTGTGTTTTTTTTTTTTTTTTCAGTTCTTCTATACTTGCCCCGAATTGTAGTCTTTGAGGTCATGTGCATTGCACATTGGATGAACCAGGGGAATTATTACATTAACATATAAGCATTTTATGTGTATGTAGCTGTTGCTTTATACCGAGAAAACGGAAACTTTGGGGAGTGATTAAATAGCTCTATGATTTTATTTGGGGAAAGCAGGAAAAGGTGCACTTGATCTCTAGCAAAAACTGAGCATAATTTTTCATCATTTACTCTTGTGACACAACTTCCAATTTCAGAATGTTTAGACATAGTGTATCTTTTGTTCAGTGCAGATTTTCCCCTAGATAATATGGTTCTTTGATGCCTTTTACATATTGGACATACAGCTTATGCATTTGAGGTTGTTGTTGCTATCTTGCCAAAATAAGTGTCAGTTGTGTCTTGATTTCTGCCCCCTCTCCCTCAAATGTCTTATTTAAAAAAAAAAAAAAAAAAAAAAAAAAAAAAAACTAAAAGCATACTTCAAAGTCAGAGCCTGTATTTTGGTATAAGATTTGGGTTTTGTTTTTCTATTTCACATTGAACATAGTTACCCAAGAAGTCTGTGACGATGGCAACTGAAAGTAAAAGCAGGTGACTGGGGCCTGACCCAGCCAGTCCTAGGCTTTCTTTCTCTTTGGGCATAATTCTTGTTGTGTTCCTTGTCCAGTTTGCCGATCTAAACTCAGTTGATACCGAGGTTTCTGACTACATCTGAGAAATCATCTTTAAGGTAAAAATATAAAAGGTATACTGAAAATCAAAAATACATGGAGTGAAGAATTTTGTTTGGAGCACTGGCTTATGTCTTTCACCTCTTTGTGATTCATCTCAGACTACAGTGAAACTCTTAATGTAAGTTTTTTTCACATTGAAATTTACAAACAACTGGTATGATAAAACTTTGTTAGCTTGGTATTTTAAGCAAATCCTCGCAATCTTAATGAAAAGGAACAAACTGGTCTCCAGCTGTTCCCCCATCGCCATAAATTTGGATAAGATTGCAGGAGAGCCATATACTTAGAGGGAATGTGCTTTGTCACACCAAAGAGGTTTTTACAAATTCACATCTCACCTAGGTTAAGTTTTTTTTTTTGCCATTATCTGAAATTCTGTAGGGGACACCAGCTGATCTAAGCCTGTTGTATTCAGCGTACCCATGTCGATCTGATGAGGTCCTGTTATGGAGGGGTTCCCCCGCCCTTTCTTTTCTTTTATTTGACAGAAAACAAGTTCAGGGCTTCTAAACACTAAAGAGAAAACTTTGGCTTAGACCAGTGTTTTGTCTAGTGCCAAAAATGGAATTCAAATCCGCATAGTGAGAAATTGATTCATAGCATCCTAATAGAGTAATCCTTCACTTTGCTCTATTCAACTGTCTTAAAATTTCCTGTTTCAAACAGCTATGTTACTCGATTAAAACAATGTTAAAATTTTTAAAAAAGGACATTATTGGAACAAGTGATAAAGCTTGAATATGGACTGTTGATAATATTGTACCAATGATAAACTGCTTGATTTTGATTAATATGGAAAAGTCAGTTGCATTTCTATACACTAATAACAAACAGAAAGAGAAATCAAGAAAACAGTCCCATTTACAACTGCATCAAAAAGAATAACATGTCTAGGAATAAATTTTACTAAGGACATGAAAGACCTGTACCCAGAAAAAAGAAAAAAATTGATGCAGCTAAAGAAGACACAAATAAATGGAAAGATATTCCATGCTCATGGATTAGAAAGATTAATGAGAAAGATTAGATTGTTAAAGTATCCATACTACTCAAAGCAATCTACAGATTCAGTGCAATCCATATCAAAATTTAAATGGTATTTTTCACAGAAATAGAACAAATAATCCCAAAATTTGTGTGGACCCATTAAAGACCCCAAGCCAAAAGCAATCTTGAGAAAGAACAAAGCTGGAGGCATCATGCTGATTTCAAACTACATAATAAAGTATAGAAATCAAAATAGTATGGTATTGGCATAAAAACAGACATGCAAATCAATGGAACAGAAAAGTGAACCCAGAAATAAACCCACACATATATTATCAGTTAATTTACAACAAAGGAGCCAAAAACACACAATACGATACGAAGGAGAATCTCTTCAATGAATGGTGTTGGTTAAACTGGTCCTCCTGGAGTTCCCATCGTGGCACAGTGGTTAACGAATCCGACTAGGAACCATGAGGTTGCGGGTTCGGTCCCTGCCCTTGCTCAGTGGGTTAACGATCTGGCGTTGCCGTGAGCTGTGGTGTAGGTTGCAGACGCGGCTCGGATCCCGCGTTGCTGTGGCTCTGGCATAGGCCGGTGGCTACAGCTCCGATTCAACCCCTAGCCTGGGAACCTCCATATGCCGCAGGGGCAGCCCAAGAAATAGCAAAAAGACAAAAAAAAAAAAAAAAAAAAAAAAACTGGTCCTCCACTTTACACCACACACAAAAAATCCTCTCAAAATGGATTAAAGACTTGAGGGTAATACCTGAAGCCATAAAACTCTAGAAGAAAACATAGGCCAAAAGCCCCTTAATATTGGTCTTGGCAATGATTTTTTGGACCTGACACCAAAAGCAAAGGAGTAACAGCAAAAATAAGTGAGACTGCATCAAACTAAAAAGCTTCCACACAGCAAGGGAAATCATCAACAAAGTGAAAAGGCAACCCACAGATTGGGAGAAAATATTTGGAAATCACGTACCTGGTAAGGGATTAATATCCAAAATATATAAAGAACTGGGAGTTCCCTCAGTGGCACAGTGGAAATGAATCTGACTAGGAACCATGAGGTTGCGGGTTCGATCCCTGGCCTCCCTCGCTCAGTAAGTTAAGGATCCAGCGTTGCCATGAGCTGTGGTGTAGGTCGCAGACACGGCTTGGATCTGATGTTGCTGTGGCCTGGTGTAGGCCGGCAGCTGTAGCTCTGATTTGACCCCTAGCCTGGGAACCTCCATATGCCGTGGGTGCAGCCCTAAAAAAGGCAAAAGACAAAAAAATATATATATATACACATATATATATATATATATAAAGAACTAATACAACTCAACAGCAAAACAAACAAACAAACACTCCGATGAAAATATAGGCAGAGGATCTGAATAGACATTTTTCCAAGGAAGACATACAGAGGGCCAACAGGTACATGAAAATGTGCTCCTTGTCTGTCATCTTCAAGGGAAATACAAACCAAAATCACAGTAAGTTATCACCTCACACCTATTAGAATGAATTTTATCAAAAAGACAAGAAATAAGAAGCACTGGTGAGGATGTGGAGAAAGGGGAACTCTGTGCACTGTTGGTGGGAATGTAAATTGGTGTAACCGCTATATAAAATAAGGAGGCTCCTCAAAAAATAGAATTCCTATATGATCTAGCAATTCCATTTCTGGGTTATTTATCTGAAGGAAATTAAAACACTAACTCAAAAAGATACATGGGAGTTCCCGTCGTGGCGCAGTGGTTAACGAATCCAGCTAGGAACCATGAGGTTGAGGGTTCGATCCCTGGCCTTGCTCAGTGGGTTAACGATCCGGCGTTGCCTTGAGCTGTGGTGTAGGTCGCAGACATGGCTCGGATCCAGCGTTGCTGTGGCTCCGGCAGAGGCTGGTGGCTACAGCTCCAATTCGACCCCTAGCCTGGGAACTTCCATATGCCATGGGGGAGCAGCCCAAGAAATGGCGAAAAGACAAAAAAAAAAAAAAAAAAAGATACATGCACCACCATGTCTATTACAGCATTATTAATAGTAGCCAAGTACTCACCAATGGATGAATGGATGAAGAAAATATAGTGTATATACATTTATATAATATACACAATGGAATATTATTCACCCATAATAAAGACAAATCCTACCATTTGCAATATGGATGGGCCTTGAAGGCATTATGCTCAATGAAATATGTCAGGAAGAGAAAGACAAATACAGTATGATCTCACTTATATTTGGAATCTTTAAAAAGAACAAACTCATGGAAAAAGAGGTCAGACTTGTGGTTACCAGAGGTGGGAGGTGGGGAGGGGAGTACTGGAAGGAAGTGGTCAAAAGATAAAAATTTCTAGTTATGAAATAAATTAAGTCCTGGGGATGTAATATACAGCATGTTTGCTATAGTTAATACTACTATATTGTATATTTGAAAGTTGCTAAGACAGTAGATCACAAAAATTGTCATCATAAAAAAAAAAACTGTGATGATCATAACTTACTATGAAACTATAGCTTACTATGATGATCATTTCACAACATATATGTGTATTGAATCATTATGTCGCATATCTGAAATTAATGTAATATTTCAATCTATTTCAAAAATGTTCCTGATTTTGATCATCATATTGTGATTACATAAGAGAATATCTTTGTTCTTAGAAAAACGCAGAACTATTTATGGATGAAAGTATAAGATGTCTCCACTTATTTTCAATGAATCATAAAAAAATTTTGCATTGTATGTGTTATGTGTGTGTGTGTTTCTATAGAGAATGATAAAATAGCTGAGACAAAATGTAAACAAGCATTAAGTCTGGCTAAAGGGTAATAAACTGTTATTCCTAGAATATTTTTTAACATTAGGAATACATAAAGTAGTTCCCACTGTGGTGTAGTGGATTAAAGATAGCGGTATTGACTCGGCAAGGCTTGGGTCACTGCTGAGACAGAGGTTTGATCCCCGGTCCTGTGCAGTGGGTTAAGGATCTAGTGTTGCCACAGCTGTGGCTCGGATTCAGTCCCCGGCCTGGGAACTTCCATGTGCCAAGGGTACAGCCAAAGAAAGAAAAGAAAAATATATATGATATATAAATTGAAAATTATTCATCCCAGACGAGCCCCCCAAAAAAACCAAAAAATTATTCAAAAATACTCATCAGATTGTTCATTAAAAATACTAACGGATGGATTAAACAGTAAATTAGACACAACTGAAGAAAGAACTGAATAACTAGGAGATAATATCTGAAGAAACTGCCAAAAAATCAGCATAGAGATCAATAATAGGAAATAGGAGTTTAGAGATACGGAAAATTGAATGAGAAAACCTAAAATTTTTTCTAGAAGGAGTCTCAAAAAAGTAGAACCAAGGAGAGCCAATACTTGGAGACATTACGGCTTAGATTTCTTTCCAGAACTGATAAGACAAAAGTCCACATAAGAGACTACCTCAGAGACAAGACTGTGTTAATATGAGATACTTTGGGAACCTGCATTTAAACCACCTTAAGTAGAACTGGAGGATTATGAAAAAAAAAAAAAAAGGAATTAAATATATTCTTGAATTTAAGACTGAGGTTTTAAGTTTAAAAATTAAATCATTTATATGACCCTTTGTGCCAATCACTGTGTCACTTTGGGGATTCAAATGTGAACAGATGCTGTATTCTCTAGAAGTTTTAATTTTAGTGGGAGAGGTAGGTCAACAAAGACTTTTAGAACTCATAATCTACCTGTTAACAGACAAGATGCTAATGATAAAAATATCTTGGAGTTCCCATTGTGGGTCAGCAGGTTAATAACCTAACTAGTATTCATGAGAAATGCAGGTTCGATCCCTGAATCTGCTCAGTGGGTTAAGGATCCAGCATTGCCATGAGCTGTGGTGTAGGTTGCAGATGCAGCTCGGATCTGGCATTGCTGTGGCTGTGGTGTAGGCTGGCGGCTACAGCTCCAATTCGACCCCCTAGTCTGGAAACCTCCATATGCCACAGGTGCAGCCCTAAAAAGCAAATAAATAAAGTTTGCTCTTCTTTATCTCTTCTTTGACTCCTTCCCCTCAATTTTACAGATTTATTATGGATAGGACCTAAAATCTGAGTTTCTCTCCCTCAAGCTATGCAACAGTGGGCAAATCATACCAACTCTTCCCTGTTGGATGAACTAAATGATTTCTCAGATTTCTCCTAGTCTTGTCTATTAAACGTTTTTGTGATTCTTGTAAATATTGCCAGCTTTTCCAGCTTTCAGTTATTAGATGCCTGAATTATCTGAAAGCCACGTTACCCACAACAAATCATGTTTATTTTCTCATTCAACTGTTGAGAGTGGGAGGGGTCTAACTCAGCTCACTTTCTTAATTACTTTTACATATCTCTTTGGCCTTCTTAGATCAACCTAGGACTAAACTGAAAAATTTTAAGTACAAACATTTAGTTTCTCTAAGAATTAACCATCTCCAATAAAGCAGTGATATTTTGAACAGTTAGTATCAGGGTGAGGCTTGTTTTCTTCTAAAAAGTAGTATTGCATCTTAACAGCATTTTAAAACAAAGGCTAAAAAAGGGCTATACTGTGTGTTTTTGGTTTGATTTCTACTTCTGATGTTTTATAAATACAAAAACATCTTAGGAATCAGGTGATTTGTATTCCAAAGCTAAACTGAGTACTTTTTTGGATTATCTGCTATTTTTATTTGTTCATATCTCTATTCTCTTCTTGCTTCATTGAGAATTCACATTAAATTGATTTCAAGTGGACTTCTAATTAGTCTCAGGAAATAATTTTATGTGATAGGCTAATGTAGATAGAATAGCAAAATTAAGTAAACTATTTTAGATTGCGTTTTTGTATTTAATATTTATTAGAGTAATTTTTGTAAATTGTCTATCTCTTCTATTCTTGCTCCTGTCACTTGTTTGAAAGTCAATAGTCAGTTATTTATGAATAGTCATTTTCTAGGATCTATAAATTTTGGGTTTTTTTCTGTAATACAACCTTTGTAATAAAATTGTTTTGCTTTATGATCAAATTTTCTAACACTTTAAATAACTTAATTTCTTCTTCTCAAGAGTAGAGAAAGGACTTTAAACAATGCATTTGTCACTGGGAAAACTAGTTTTAATTTATATTGACCTTTTTCTCCTTTGAGTATTTAGTCTGCATTCAATAAAATGTTGATGACTGCTCTTTAGAAGACAGCTGTACGAAATAAAGTATTATAAATATTCAGCTTTCCTTTCTAAGCATTGTCACCAACAGCTGGGCATCCAGTTTAGCAGAACAGATTTTGCACAGAGAGAGCCTGGCATGTTCCTGAATCAGTTTAGTGAAGGAGACAAAAAATAGTTTCTTATGGATTGGGGACTTATAAAGACATAGAGCATCTGTTCCTCGGTTAAGTCATAGTCTGGTAGCACTGAATCATGTTTAAAGCTAGAATAATGTGCAAAACTTTTTCACCTTGCTCATACCTTTATTTTAGTGCCTAGTGTACTACTTCTGCAAATATACTTTCAACATTTCCATTGAAGGTATGTAAATTATTTTGCTCTTATGTATGTTTTTGTTAGTGGTATTTTACAGTATACAAATACATTAATTTTTACTATGACTATTTTATAGCTTTAATGTTTGAATTGTATTATAGTACATATTTATAGAACCACATATAAAAAATCCATTTAAATATTTAATTATGATTTCATCTTGGTATATGCTATTAAAAAATTTTTCATCATTGAGAAAATTACTTTCTTCATAGCTATTCTACTTTAGTTGGCAAAAGTAACTTAGAATCTTTGTTTATATATATTACTTTTAAATATTTGGCTACTTAAAGTATATTAAATCTAAGATATCTTTAAATACTTTGTTTCGTGTTAAAAGATCATTGAAATTGCATGATCTGCTAAAAGCAAATATAAGTATTTACTTATGGGTTTGTAATTGAATAATAAGATTGTGTTTTTAATTTATTAACATCTATTTTACCCTTATATTAGATGTAGAAATTATCAAAAAAAAAACCATTATGACGTAATCATGATTGGTACACCATTTTCTGCATATAAGATATTTTTTATAAATTTAATATATGGAAATTCCTGGCCAGCTTGAGATTTTATTTACATGATTGGTACACCATTTTCTGCATATAAGATATTTTTTATAAATTTAATATATGGAAATTCCTGGCCAGCTTGAGATTTTATTTAAAGGAAAAATTATTTAAAGCCTCAATGAAATAATTTAGTAGAAATTAATTCACTATTTGTAGAAAAAAATATTCTGCCACTTAAATGCACAAGAAACAAGATGGAACAATGGCCGTGCTTTTATCTGCATTTGATAATCTGCTGAAGTGAAATAAAAACATTAACAACATTTTTATATCAAAAAGGCAATTACTTCCCTTAGCTGGCATAATTAAACAATAAAATACTAACACTGTAATAAATTTCACCATGGCTGTCACAATAAAAATTGTACTGTTGCTGTTACTTTTTGTAAATCTAGTCATAGCACATTCCCAATACCAGCATATCTTGACATATGTTAGTTTATTATCTTTTTATACCAACAATGGATATCGAAATAAACAGTAATACCAAGATAGGTACGGCCTTAGTGATCTTAAATGCAAGTAAATTGGTGAGAAAATAAATTAAAACAAAAAGCTAGTCAATAAATGGGCTCCTACAAAATCCCATATGAGATTGCCATTTCAAGAAATGGGTTTTATATGGAATTTCTCTTTGAAAGACTCACTGATAGTTAACAATTTACCATTTTAAAAACTTCCTAGATGCTTTTTTAAAAAATTTAAACAAAGGTGGCAAAATACTGCAATGCCACTAAAAAAATCATTAGCAGTGTAATTAGCAATTTAGAATACCATTATCCAACTTGTTCTGTACAGAATGCAGCTGTGACTGTAATTTTGCATCTGTTTCTTTGGTCAGAATGGTATTTTGGTAGATGAGTAGTCCAGCTTGAAATGAAATACTCTTCTTTCCTGCCCCAAAACTGTTCTTTGGGAGATGGTAACATCATTTGAACGGAAGAGAATGGCCATTTAGGAATTCATCCTTTTCGTGATGTACAATTGTCATCATGGCAAGCTTTCTACCCATTTTTTTCCCTCCAATTAGGATGTGTCAAGGTAGCCAGTGCCACAGCTAATATCCTATATTGGAAAAATACATTGTTGTGTTTGGCCCAATTCTGTACCTTTAAACCAACTGACTTAGCTTGGTACCACATGGCCATCAACTGCTAAGTACAGGTTCCCAGTATCCTTGCCTGGGGCGTCAACATTTCTTTTTTCTGGCCTATTTCTAATATTTATTATTTCTGATGTTTTCAGCTTTTGTATTTTTGCTTCATCATTTGCAGCTCTTAGATCTGACAGCTTTTGCTCTGGTGCTATGTGTAGGCTTCTCTTCTTAGCTACATTTATGTTTCTATCCACCCAAGTAACAACTTAGCCCTGAAGCAGCCTGGTTCCCAAGAATCTACCCCATGCCAGCGATCCATTGTGGCTGCCTTAGCCCATGCAAAGGAAAATCAGACATTCAAGACATATATCTATAATTCTAAGAGTACCTACTTGCGGTGAAATTACAGAGGAAGTAGTAGTCATTTTGTGCTCATTTTGCCTTACCAATATGATGCTAAAGGAGGAAGACTCTGATGTCCAAGGAAAGGAGATGGCTCTTATATGCCAGCTGGTTGAAGTGGAGCCTGTTCATCCTAAACTGGTGTTTCCTCTCCCAGAGATGTTTAGAACTCCCAAATCCCAGTGTTCCCAGTGTAGCTACAGACCATCATGGAGATTAAGGTTCCATGATGTTAGGGCAAGTCTGCAAAAGTAATTTTCCTTACAGAGGTATGAATCATCCCCTATAATCTTTCTTTGTAGACTATACATTGCAAGTACACTGTGTGCTGAGCTGCCCCCCAAAACTGAGGGGCGGGTAAAGAGGAGTGATGATAGTTTCAGTTTATCATGACCTACAATATTGGGGTTGCTCAAGTTATTGCCTTCTAAGCACTGTATCTAGATGAATTTTCAGAAATGGAGATGAATTATTTATTATAAACTGCTACCAGTGGCAGTCCAGATGTTGTTATAGGGACAACTGGCTACCTGGTCATATACCTAGCCGGCTTAACCTAGTCTCTTAAAGGACTACCTCAGAGAAGGAATGGGAGACGCAGATGCTGTAAATGGGAAGGGAAGGAACACACTTCCTACAAAGACAAACTCAATAGGCATGCTGCTAGAAGGAATGGCAGTGCAGGTTTAGGGGAGGTTTGCTGATTTGGATATGTATACCCAGTTGAAATTACTCCATTACCCTTAGCAGGATACTTCTAAGTCTGATTATTCCCATGGCCTGAACTTATCCATTCTCTCTGAGACCAGGCTTCTGCTCACTCCTGAAATTAGAAAAAATGTGGACTTCATGGCATTAGGAAATTTTTATAGCTTACATTCTATAAGCTTACTTATTAATCTGGCTCGATCTACTCCTTTCTTCTCTCCCTCTGTCCTTCTTCTTCCCTTCTTCCTTCCTTACCTTTTAATTATGGAAATTTTCAAACTGACATAAAAGTAGAGACAAAAATACAGTGAACTCCCATGTAGCCATCACCAGCTTCAACAATTATTAGTATTTTGCTAGTTTATATTTTTTTGCCTGGAATTTTACAAATCTCAGACATGCTATTTCATCAGAATATTCTTCAGTATGCATTTGTAACAGATAACAACTTCCTTCATAACTATAGTGCCATTATCATACCTTACAAAATAAGAAGTAATTCCTTCATAATATCTTTCATCCATGGTTTCCATGACTGTTTCAAAATGTCCTTTTATAGTTGATTTATTAAAATCAGGATCCAAACAAGGTTCACACATTGCAATGGTTCATATGTACTTTGTCTCTTACAAATCTTTTAAAATCATTTTTTAAAAATCTATTATAATAAAGAAAGAGCTTTGCCACACACACACACACACACACACACACACACACACACACAATCTTTTAATATCTTGGAGTTCCCATGAACTCAGCGGAAATGAATCTGACTAGTATCCATGATGATGCAGATTCCATCCCTGGCCTCACTCAGTAGGTTAAGGATCTGGCATTGCCAAGAGCTGTGGTGTAAGTCACAGATGCATTTCTATTTATTTTTATTTTCTTCCATTTTTTTTTCAGAAGTGTTTTGTAGTTTTCAGTATATAAGACTTGCACTTTTTGGTTATATTTATTCCTTAGTGTTTTATTCATCTTGGTACTTAAGTAATTTTTTCCTTTTTTTGGCTGCACCCACAGCATATGGAAGCTCTTGGGCCAGGGATTGAATCCAAGTCGCAGCTACAACCTACACCACAGCTGCAGCAACTCCAGATCCCTTAATCCACTGTGCCAGGCTGAGGATTGAACCCACAGTACTGCAGATACAATGCCAGATCCTTAACCCATTGTACCACAGCTGGAACTCCTGTAAGTGTTTTTATAAGCTCACTTTAGATTGGTCAT
Source organism: Sus scrofa (assembly GCF_054392235.1). Taxonomy (NCBI): domain Eukaryota; kingdom Metazoa; phylum Chordata; class Mammalia; order Artiodactyla; family Suidae; genus Sus; species Sus scrofa. The sequence goes on from NC_139388.1 coordinate 153,426,044, forward strand.
TGCTAGTATACAGATACAGAGTTAATTTTTGTCCATTGATCATGTATTATGCAATTTTGCTGAACTCGTGTATTAGCTCTAATACCTTCTTAAAGATTATTTAGAATATTCTATATATTAGCTCATGTCATCTTTCTTTCCCATCATATACCTATTATTTCTTATTTTTGCTTATTGCCCTGGCCAGAACCTCCAGAACAATGTTGCCTAGAAGTGGCAAGAACACTTGGCAAGTTATCATTGTGTTGTTCCTGGTCTCAGTGGGGAAACACAGATAAATATGATGTTAGCTGTGAGTTTTTTCAGAATGCCCATTGTCAGATTGAGACAGTTCCCTTTTATTCCTAGTTTGATGAATAATTTTATCATGAAAGGACATTGGATTTTTATCAAATGTTTTTCTTCATCTATTGAAATGATCATGCAGTCTTTTTTCCTTTATATTAATATGATGTATTATATTGACTGATATTTTTTTTTGGTGTTGTTTGTCTTTTTAGGGCTGCACCCACGACAGATGGAAGTTCCCAGGCTAGGGGTCTAATCAGAGCTGTAGCTGACGCCCTATGCCAGAGCCACAGCAATGCCAGATCCAAGCCGTGTCTGCGACCTACACCACAGCTCACGGCAATGCCAGATCCTTAACCCATTAAGCGAGGTCAGGGATCGAACCCAAAACCTCATGGTTCCTAGTCGGATTCGTTTCCGCTGTTTCATGATGGGAATGCCTGACTGGTTTTTGTATGTTGACCCAAACCTTGCTTTCACAGGATAAATCCCACTTGGTCATAATGTATAATTCTTATTTATCTCTGGTTCAGTTTGCAGGAATGTTGAGGATTTTTGCATCTATGTTCATAAGGGACATTGATCTGTAGTTTTCCTTTTCTTTTTTTTTTTGTCTTTTTGCCTTTTCTTGGGCCGCTCCTGCGGCATATGGAGGTTCCCAGGCTGGGGGTCGAATCAGAGCTGTAGCCACCGGCCTATACCACAGCCATAGCAACTCGGGATCCGAGCCACGTCTGCAACCTACATACACCACAGCTCATGGCAACCCGGATCCTTAAGCCACTGAGCAAGGCCAGGGATCGAACCCGCAACCTCATGGTTCCTAGTCAGATTCATTAACCACTGAGCCACAACAGGAACTCCTGTAGTTTTCTTTTCTTGTAAGATATTTGTCTGGTTCTGGTATTGGAGTAATGCTGGTTTCATAGAATGAGTTAGGAAGTGTTCTCTCTTTTTTTTTTCTTTTTTTTAAGAATTTGAGAAGAATTGGTGTCAATTCTCCTTTAATTTTTTTTTTTTTTTTTTTTTTTTTTTTTTTTTTTTTTTTTTTGGCCATACCCATGGCATATAGAAGTTCTTGGGCCATGGATTGAATCCAAGCTATAGCTCTGACCTACATCACAGATGCCACAACTCCAGATCCTTAACCTACTATGCCAGGCTGGAGATTGAACTTATACCTCAGCAGTGACCCAAGCTGTTGCAGAGACAACACTGGATCCTTAACTCGGTGTGCCATGGTGGGAACCCCTCAATTCTTCTTTTAATGTTGGTAGAATTCACCACTGAAGCTCTGTGATCCTGTACTTTTTTTATGAGTTTTCTGAGTTAATCTAACTCGACAAGTGACTAATGTATAAAAAATTTCCATTTAATCTAGATTATCTAATTTATTGGCATGTGATTGTTCATAGTCTCACTTTATAATCCCTTTTATTTCTCCAAGGTCAGTTGTAATATCCCCCAACCTCATTCCTGATTTTAGTAATTTGACTCATTTCTTTCTAAAGGTTTGTCAAAGTTGCGTTGGACTATTTGATCTTTTGGATTCATTGATCTTTATTTTATTTTCTATTTGACTTGTTTTTTCTTTAATTCAGTGTTTATTTTTTTTCTTACGCTTCCTTTGGGTTTAGTTTGCTCTTTTTCTAGTTTCCTAAGGTAGGAGGTTACATTATTGATTTAAGAGTTTTCTTCTTTTGTAATTGTTAGTATTTAAATTTCTCACTGAGTACTGGTTTCTCTGCATCCCATAAGTGTTTATGTATGTTGTGATTCACTTTTATTCTCCTCAATGTATTTTCTTTCTTCTTCTTTCTTTTTTTTTTTTTTTTTTTTGTCTTTTTAGGGCTGTACCTGCGGCATTTGGAAGTTCCCAGGCTAGGGGTCGAATCAGAGCTACAGCTGCCGGCCACAGCCACAGCCACAGCCACAACAATGCCAGATCCGAGCTGTGTCTGTGACCTATAACACAGATCACGGCAACACTGGATCCCCAACCTACTGAGCGAGGCCAGGGATCTAACCTTCGTCCTCATGGATACTAGTCTGATCGCTGCACCACAACAGGAACACCCTCTTCAATGTATTTTCTAATTTCCCTTTTGATGGTCATTTCAGGGTGTGTTGTTTAATTTCCACATATTTTTGTATTTTCCAAATGTCCTCTTGTTTTTAATTTCTGATTTTATTCCACCATGATTAGAGAACAATCTTTAAGCATTTACTGAGATTTGTTTTATGGCCTCACATATTTTCTATCCTGGTGAATATTACGTGTGCACCTGAGAAGAATGTATTTCTATTGTTGGGTGGGAGGATTCTATAGATTTTTTTGCTTGTGTGTCTTTTTAGGGCTGCAAACTCGACCTATGGAGGTTCCCAGGCTAGGTGTTGAATTGGAGCTATAGCTGCAAGCCTACACCACAACCACAGCAATGTGGAATCCAAGCCTCGTCTGGGACCTACACCACAGCTCACAGCAACACTGGATCCTTAACCCACTGAACGAGGCCAGGGATAGAACCAGCATCCTCATGGATACTAGTTGGGTTCGTTAACCCACTCCATATAAATGGTTGTTGAATCTAATTGGCATATAGTGTTATTCAAATCTCCCCTTTCCTTGCTGAGTTTCGGTCTAGTTGGTTTATCTATTACTAAATGTGGGGCATTGATGTTTCCAACTATTACGGCTGAATTTTCTATCTCTCCCTTCAATTCTGCCAGTTTTTGCTCCTTGTAACTTGGGGCTCTCTTGTTAGGTGTGTGTGTATATTTACAGTTGTTATATCTTCTTTTCCACTATCAGTAAGTCTTTATTCATTGAGTTTTCTCGGAGAGGAAAGGAGGAAGGGGATAGGATCAGCATATAACAGAAGCATATAGTAAAAGTATAGCAGAAAGGAAAGGAAGCATCTGGTACAACCTAAACACACACGAAGCACAAGGGAACTAAAGTCTTCTGCAGTTCAGAAGTGAAAGGAAGGGATCAAACAAACAGACAGGTTCATGCAATCCTTCCCTCCCTATAAATTCAAAAATTAGCACAAAGCTTTGGTTTCTAGTAGTAAACATGGAGAGTTACATTTGTCTGTCTCCTATTAAACATACATTTTGACTTAAGCTTTTTGTACCTGCAAAAAATTCCCAAATGACTTGGATATACATTCATCTCCCCTTTCTTGTTCTCCCACTCCCTCTTTCTATAACTTCTGTTTTTGTTTTTGTTTTCGCTTTTTAGGGCTGCACTTGCAGCATATACAAGTTCCCAAGCTAGGGGTTGAAACAGAACTGCAGCTGCTGGCCTACACCACAGCCACAGCAGGTCAGGATCTGAGCTATGTCTGCAGCCTACACCACAGCTCATGGCAAGGCCAGATCCTTAATTGACTGAACAAGGCCAGGGATAAAACCCATATCCTCACGGATTCTAGTCAAGTTCGTTACCACTGAGCCACGATGGGAACTCCCCGACTCCCTCTTTCATTTGAAAGCTCCCCCATTGCTTCTCCCTGTCCTGTGAATAGGTTTGGTCCATCCATACGCCAATGTAAGTGTTTGGCATGAATCACATCAAGGAATAGTTTTGACTCACAAGGTTAGGCACTAAGGATGACATATTCCTAGCTTCTTCAGGTTTTTCTTTCTTTCTTTCTTCTTTCTTTCTTTCTTTCTTTCTTTCTTTCTTTCTTTCTTTCTTTTTTTACACAGATCATTCAGGAGTTATAGAGACACTCAAGAATCAAATGAGTATGTATAGTGTGGGAGTCATGTTTTTAGGTCAGAATATCTGATCTAAAATAGAAAATAGGGAACAGAGAACAAAAAAGAAAAGATGGTTCAAGGCTTCCGCTCTTTTTCAGCTTTTTTGAGATTTACTTGACCTAACTGTAAGATATTTAAAGTGTACAACATGATAATTTGATTTATATATTGTTGAGGTAATTGCTATATTGATTCAGATATACACACATTGTGTGTGTGTGCATGTATACACATGCATTGTAAAAAGGAGTCCTCCTATCAAATTAACGTATCCACTGCTTCACATTTTCCTTTTCTTTTTTTTTTTTTTTAAGGCCGCACCTACAGCATATGGAGATTCCCAGGCTAGGGGTCTAGTCGGAGCTGTAGCCGCTGGCCTATGCCACAGCCACAGCAACGTGGAATCCGAGCTGTGTCTGGGACCTATACCATAGTCGAGGCAATGCCAGATCCTAAACCCACTGATCAAGGCCAGGGATCGAACCTGTGTCCTCATGGATGCCAGTCGGAGTCTTTTCGCTGAGCCACGATGGGAAATTCCACATTTTTCTTTTTCTTTGTTGGTGAGAACATTTGAGTTCTACCCTCTTAGCAAATTTCAATTACTATGCAATAATACACTGTTATATTGAGAGTTCCCATCCTGGCTCAGTGGTTAACCAACCCGACTAGCATCCATGAGGGTGCAGGTTTGATCCCTGGCCTCGTTCAGTGGGTTCAGGATCTGGCGTTGCCTCGACTGTGGTGCAGGTCGCAGACACGGCTCAGATTCCATGTTGCTATGGCTGTGGCATAGGCCAGCGGCTACAGCTCTGATTTGACCTACAGCTCTGATTTGACCCCCAGCCTGGGAACCACCATATGCCATGGGTACGGCCCTAAAAAGACAAAAGACCCCCCCAAAAAATACACTGTTATCAATTATAGTCACCTTGTTATACATTAGATTCTCAGACCTTATTCATCTTATAACTGAAGGTTTGTACCCTTTATCAAACTCTCCCTATTTCCCCCATCCCCCAGCCACTAATAACCACTTTTCTATGTTGCTGTGAGTTGGACTTATTTATTTATTCCCCATATAAGTGATACTATGCAGTACTTACCTTTCTCTCTTTGTCTTATTTCACTTAGCATAACGTCCTCCAAGTTCATCCACGTTGTCACTAATAATAGAATTTCCCACTTTAAAGAGAGCAGCTCCCAAGATGATGTTTCAGATCCTTTTGGCTGGTGCACAACCCTCTGTAAGATACTTCGACTTTCCTGCTTTCAATACAAAAGGAAATGTATTAACAATTAAAAACCCAAAAGAACATTTAGAAAGAGTAATTCATTATATTCACATGGTCTAAGTAACCTAATAATCACTAAATTGGCAACTGCAAATCTCAGATGAATAAAATAACTAGAGAAAAACAGCACTGGGGGAGATAAGAAGCCAGAGCCCGACACTCATCACCCAGTGCATTCTATTGCATTTGCTCGCTTTCAATACAGTGATGTAATTTCACAGTGATCTTACAGCACGTAAATTAAACCCCCCCTTCTCCTTCAGCTAATATGGCACTACAACTGCTCTGCATTAGGGCATGACACTGGCTCCAGGTACAACTCTAAATAATTCTAACTAAAGGGTCTCTCTCTAGAAGCCAAGCAAGAAAAGTCCAGGATTTTGAGAAGTTAAGGCTTTTAGTTCTTGCTTTCATACATCCATTTCTGAGCAGCACAGATGGATAGAGATGTATCATTTTTCAATCTTTGCTCACCAACTTAGATCTTTACACACACACACACACACACACACACACACACACACGTATGGTAAGCCTAGCCTAATCCAGTGCAGGATGGATCTGGGTATGAATCAAGTCCTGTGCTGGATGATTAGAAATTTAGAATTAGAATTTTTTACTATGTATATGGACAACCTTCACCTAACCTTGACTTCTTCCCTAGGCCCATCACCTGGCCCAGCCTCTAAGTTCTCTGCAGCAGCTTTTTATTCATACTCATCTCTAAACTTCCTGTAGAAGGAGATCAAGTCATGGGGCAAACCAACTAAAACTAAGACTCCCATGAAACATTTTCAAGGTGAAGAAGTTTCAAGAGAGCACTGTGGTAGAAAAATTCGGTAGTTCAACAGGCTATATGCCCCAAATAGACAATAGATAGAAAAGCCCTGCCTTACCTCCGGGAGATTCCCTGACAAAGAATATAATCTGGCTTTATGAACAATCTTTTCACTCTGACATAGGAAATATTATTATACATCTTTCTTTAAAAGGGCAACAACTTCCCTGTTCAGGCTCCTTTCAAAAGCTTAATACTGTGAGAGCAGAGTCTCAGATAAAGCATGCAGGTTCTAGTGAGAGTTTTCTACAAAAGCCCTCACTTGGAGTTCCCATCATGGTGCAGTGGTTAACGAATCCGACTAGGAACCATGAGGTTTCGTGTTCAATCCCTGGCCTTGCTCAGTGGGTTAAGGATCTGGCATTGCTGTGGCTCTGGTGTAGGCCAGTGGCTACAGCTCCGACTAGACCCCTAGCCTGGCGACTCCATATGCCATGGGAGCAGCCCTAGAAAAGGCAAAAAGACAAAAACAAGCAAACAAACAAACAAACAAACAAAACCCTTGTGTTTAACTAGCAGCATTAGCATTCCTTCGTCTTACTCCTTCCCCTCACCCAGAGAGAAGGGGGTGATGCTGTGGATCCTGAGAAATATAGCAGTGCCAGCAGCCCCCTACCCACCTTATCTGTCCTGCTTTCTCCACTCTTTGCCGATTGATGTCTGCTCCTCGAAATTTCCTGAGTGCAAAGAGATAGCCACCCATTCATCCTGGCAAAATTCTGTGCCTCTGAGAGCAGGACAGGGCTCTGGATTTCTTCTTTCTCCAAAATGGGTTGGCTTTCTTTGTGAGGTGGGGTCGTGCTAGGCCTTCAGTGGATATGAGGCCACCACATGGCTGATGCTCTGGCAGAAGTGGTACTTTTGGGGCTAGAGTGACAGCTTGCATCCTTTGGCATGATGCTCTCTAGCTCCACAGTTGTAGCACCAGTCTCCTTTATATCTGCTTCTACATGTTCTCCTCTGTTGGCCACTTCTCACTCCTAGTTCCGAACACCCCACCAGATCTGGATACATTGCAGGCCCTTGGCAGACTTCTTAGAGTTGAATTCCACTGCCTTACTTTCCTTGAGGCTCCAGAAGCCCTCCATGTGAAGTAGGCATTATCTTTCTAGTTATATGTTGGATAGATGGAGAAGGCTGAAGTGCAGAGTGAGTAAGTGATGTACCCACAATAGCACAGTTAAGAAGGAGCAAAATCACTATAAGAGTCAGCACATCCTGATTTTAAGGATAATGCTCCTTCCATACAACACAGCTATTTTTCCTTTACTGGAACTATTAAAAATAATTGATGGTTCTTCACTCTTCGGGAAAAAATCTTATTTCTAATACTATTTGGGGGTCATATTATCTTTACAGTTGACTAAATTTATAAATGTTTTAAAATATTGGCTTAGCTCAATAGGAAAAAAGAAAGTCTTTTACATAGGAAAAAAGTAGCCTCAATCCTTATCTCGGATGATAAACAAAAATTAATTTGAGGAGTATCCTAGACATAAAGTAGAAGCCAAAAACATAAAGTTTCTGGAAGGAAACATAGAAGATTCATTAAAAGACACCATTATGAAAATGAGTAGTTTGGAGTTCCTGCTGTGGCTCTGTGGGGGAACCAACTAACATCCATGAGGATGTGAGTTTGATCCCTGGCCTCGCCCAGTGGGTTAAGGATCTGGTGTGGTCATGAGCAGCAGTGTAGGTTGCAGGCACAGCTCAGATCTGGCATTGCCGTGGCTGTGGCAAAGGCCAGCAGCTGCAGCTCTGATTTGACCTCTAGCCTGGGAACTTCCATATGCTGTGGGTGTGGCCCTAAAAAGAAAAAAATACAAAGAAATAAAGAAAGTGAGTAGGCAAGCCATGGATTGAGAAGAAGATATTTGTCATGCATCCATCTGACGAAAGCCTTGTATCTAGACTATATAAATAATAAAAAAGGACAGTGCAATTTAAAAAGTACCAAAACTTGGACACTTTGCAAAGAAAGATTTAAATGGAAAATTGCCACAAGAAAATGTGTTCAACATCATTAATCATTAGAAATGCAAATTAAAACCGCAAAGGGATACCATTCCCACTCACCAGAATAGCTAAATAACAACAAAAGAGACTGGCTTGGGGAAAAAACCAGCACTGGAATGACTAAAGGAACCTAAAGGCTGCAGCGCCTCTCTCATTGGTTGATGGAAATTGAAAATGACACAGAACTTTGGAGAACTATGTAGCTTTTATTTTACACATAGAAAATAAATCTATATCAATCCTATAGGCCGGCAATTCTATCCCTAGGCTTCCCAAAGAAATAAAAATCATATATCCACAAAAAGACATGTACAAGAATGTTCTTAGCAACTTAATTCATTATCACCCCAAACTAGAAATAATGCAAATGTCCTTCAACAGGAGAGTAGAAAAACGAATTCTGGTGTATTTATACAAAGGAGGAGTACAATCAGAAGGAACACACTCTTACCACACACAACAGCAGAGATTATCTCAAAAACACGTTGAACAAAAGAAGCCAGATACAAAGGTCCTGTATTTAATTTATATGACGTTCAAGAATAAGCAAAACGATAGTCGCAGGAATTAGAAAGCTTCTGGGCTGTGGAGTAGGAATTCAGTGGAAGTGGGTACAAGCGAATCTTCTGAGATGTTTGAAATTTCTGTATCTCGGGTGGTGGTGAGTTTATGCAATTGTCTGAAATCATCAAGCCAAATACTTAAGATCTGTGTATTTTATTGTAAGTAAATCATACTTCGGCAAAGAAATAAAAATATATCTGAGGTAGAATGCACTTTATATTCTGAAAAATATGAGGATATATGAAGGAATGACAATAGCCATGAAAACACATCATTAAGGACTTCTTGAGGACTCTAGTGCCACAGAGTAACTAAATAGTGATATCTTCAATATTAATATTTTGATATCTTAAAATTTCAGAACAGTAATGAACACAAATGGAAACACCAGTGTTTCAGCGTTTTAGCCAGTGTCTTATTTTTCCTGTTAAAATCTTTTATCAAAGTAAAATTTATATGTTGCGAAATTCCAAGATCTTGAGTGTCTAGTTAATGAGTTTTAAAAAATATATCCCTGCGTATCAAACACTCAGTCGAAAAATATAACATTTTCATCACCACAGATCTAGTGTATTGGTTATATCCTTTCCTTGAAAACTGTAAGATCCCTTAGATAAGTGTAAAATGCTTTTGTTCTCCATAACCATCATTAAAAATAACAAAACCCAAACATTATTTAAATCACTAAGAATGATATTTGTGGTGGCTAATAAAAAGTTAGTTGATATCTAGAACTCTTCTAGGAACCCTAGGCCCAAATTGTGAAAAATCCCTGAGACATTTAGTATTTAGAATTTCCTAATGTTAATTTCATAAGTACTAGTTACGCACAGTAATATCTTAGGTAAGACATTCCAATAACACAATTAAGCAGTATAAGGGTAAAAGATTTATCTCCCTTTAGCTACTCTAATTTTTCTTTTGTTTCTGGTTGTCCAAATACCTACAGTACCTGTATTTTAAATATTTCAGTGATGGCATAGACTAGTAGTTCATAATAATAATAGCAGATCCATTATATCCCATATTTCATCCTGAAAGAATCCTTAGTTAGTACTTTCTAGACTGTTTATAATAGGTAAAAATCAATAAAATACAGGCACCTTTTTGGTAGAATATGCTTTAAAAAAGGTGATGAAGCAGGCTACAATTTGTGAAGAATATTGAAGGAGAATGTCATATATATTTGAAATTATGGAGAGAACATTCATTTCTTTTTTCTGGACAGAAAAAAAAATCAATGTCCAAATTTTAGCTTTGCTAATGTGTGAGGCTTGACCTCCTTATAAAAGTACAGTGGCATTTGGACTGATCTTAGAATCTTTTTTTTTTTTTTTTTTTTTTTTTTGGTGTGGTGTTAAATATCTATAAGGAGTTGTAAATTATTATAGAAGTAGTTGTGACTTACCCGATTTCTGTTTCCTTACATTTTGTTTGCATCTTGAATTCTTTCCCTTCTCTAGCCAAATCTTTTCTTCTCACCTTTTCTTCTTTTTGCTAAAGGATCTGGTAGGTAGCACTTATCATTGCTGAGTGGAAAGAGTGCCAGCCTTCTCAATTAGTAGCCCAGTCTTCTCTCAGATCTCAGGCTTCTTAACTCTTCCTGTTGTGGGAGATTAATGAGCAGGCCAAGCCCTTCAACATTTGGGATTTGGCAGAACGGAAATTCTTTTTTTTTTTTTTTTTTTAATATTTTCAGGGCTGCACCCACTGCATCTGGAAGTTCCCAGGCTAGGAGTGGAATAGGAGCTGTAGCCACCGGCCTACGCCACAGCCACAGCAATGGGATCCCAGCCACGTCTGCAACCTATACCACAGCTCACAGCAATGCCAGGTCCTTAACCCACTGAGCAAAGCCAGGGATTGAACCTGCATCCTCATGGATGCTAGTTAGATTTGTTTCCGTTGAGCCACGACAGGAACTCCCGGAATGGAAATTCTTTTTTGTTTTTTTGTGTTTTTTGGTTAAGTTATTTTTATTTTTTTTTAAATGATTTTTATTTTTTTCCATTACAGCTGGCTTACAGTGTTCTGTCAATTTTATACTGTCAAATTTATACAAGGTGGCCCAGTCACAAATATGTTATACATTCTTTTTTCTCACATTATTATGCTCCATCATAAGTGACTAGATATAGCATGAAATAAATGGAAATCATCCAACCAAAAAAAGAAAGGAACAAAGGAGAAACATAGAATCAACTAAAAACAAAGTTTAAAATGGCAATAAATACGTATTTATCACTAATTACCTTAAGTGTCAATGGTCTGAATGCTCTAATCAAAAGACACAGAGAGGTAGACTGGATAAAAAAACAAGAGACTCACCTTAGGGCAAAGGACACACAGATTGAAAGGGAGGGGATAGGAAAAGATACTTCATGCCAATGGACAAGACAGGAGAGCAGGAGTTACAGTGCTCATATCAGACAAAATAAACTTCAAAATGAAGGCCATAAAGAAAGACAAAGAAGGCCAGAATGGAAATTGTTAAATGGACTCTAGGAACACTTTTAAGCATGTTCAGGATTTAAAAATTAGAGGACCTTGGTAAACCTTTGAGAGAAAAAGAATTTAAAGAAGTAAGATTATGCATTTGTGTATTTCAGTAGGAAGATATATAAAAATGCATTATTTATTGAAGAATATTTAGTGGGACAGTAGGCAAAGGTAATTTTCTTTTTGCCCTCTACATATAGTACAATTATAGACAGCATTTTTTCCTTTTAATCAACACAGATCACCCAAAAAAAAAAAAAAAAGCGAAAGAAAAGCTTTAGTATTTTTAAACTGAGGGGGAACTTTTTATAAATATATATGTATGCATATATATATACATATATACATATGCACACACATGTGTACATGTGCGTGCAGGGCATACACACAGATTTATTCTAGGAAAGCTAGAAAATTGTTGTGTGATCTACAGTTGCAATGTTTAGATATTTGGCAATTGGAAAAAATAATTTTTTGGTGAAAATAGGAAAACAGATTGACATAAATGTACATTGGGTAGTGACTTTCATTTCTTGTCCATACACAGTGAAATAGTTCTGGGCAATAAATTCTTACAAGAGTAGGGTAGGATTGGATAAATGTCATAGTTTATGACTGAATACGTATAAACAGGTGCAAACTCAAGATGGAGAGGTAATAATAACCACCTGATAAAGAGACTTAAAACCCTTTCACCTTACAAAAAAGATTGCTTTGGAACTATAGCTTGATATTATAGTTTGATTTTTTTTAAAAGTTATTGGTTACATTTGTGGCTACTGTGGATATATAAAATAAAGAATGGAACGCCTTTTGTTCCCTCAATACAAAGAAGTATTTATCATTTAAAATCTTCACTTAAAAAAAATTGATGCTATAGATTCTAGAACTAATACCAAGATTATTGAAAAAGGTGACATAGCCACTATTTCTGCCATGGTGTCTTAAAAATAAAGAAGAGTTGACAGTGGAGAATTATATAACTATTTCAAATCAGCAACCAAGCGAAAGTTTAATTCTACATTGTTGGCAACATATCACGAGCCTTCAGACCTTTCCTTTATCCCTCAAATCCGCTGTGCTGTCTCTTTCACCTCTAGATTTCAGGTTTTCAGTACCTTTTATTTTCACTTATCGAAGCCTCACACTTCCTCCTCACAAGAATCCTTCTGTGAGATTTCTGCAACCCACTTTGATTTTCCTCTCTTCTCGGAATTTCTGTAGCACGTGTCCTGCCTTTAGACCTGTTCTCTGATGTTTATGAGGCCAGAACAGTTTGCTCTACTTCTATTACACATTGGTTAGCAAATGCTGAGTGATTAGTAAGCATTCTAGGAAACAGGTTTAAAGGGAATTCAGAAGAGCAAGTAATTAACAGCGTGATAATGGGTGTTTGTTGGAAGTGGATTATGAATGAGGCCCCAAACCAAAGAAAGACTAGCTGAGGCCCAAATGTGCATAGCTTAAGTGACCGGAACTACAGCTCTTGTTTAATAATGGGTGAATGAACCAACAAACAGATGAGTATATTCTGAGTAGAGTGGTCTGGCTAAGTTTACCGGATTGTTCTTTTTAATGGTTGCACCCATGGCATATGGAAGTTCCCAGGCCTGGAGGTGAATGCAAACACAGCTGCGACTTACGCCACAGCTATGGCAACACCATATCCTTAACCCACTGTGCCAGGCTGGAGCTCAAACCCCTGCCACCCAGAGACAGACAACACCACCGCTGGATAATTAAACCAGCTATGCCACAGTGAGAACTACTGGACTGCTGCTTTTAAATCATTCATCATACATTTTTGATTTCTATAGTACAAAGATGAAATAATACTTATTTTCAGAAACTCAAACTCTAATGGGGTAGACAGAAATGTAAAAAAGTATTAAAATTTACTAATTCCAGTAAGAGTATGCAAGAGATCTATGGGAACACAGAGGAAGAAACTGCAGAGAGGATTCATGTAGAAATAGGTCAAATTCTCAAAGGCCTTAAATGCCGTACTCATTTGTTTGAATATTATTTTGGTTATCACTACCACAAGACACCATGTCTGAACAACTTTGTGAAAGTTAAGGGCGCCAACGGTCCTTCCTAGGATTTCCTTGCAGTCCTTACTAAGAGACACTTCTGAGAATTTCCCTGACCTAGGCTCCTAATTACATTTCAGGTTCACTTGACAGCAAATGTCAGGATCTAAAACTGGGAGAGTCCACCATCTCTAACTTGTTTGAAAATACTATCTCAGAAGGTAGTAACTCTTTCTTGTTAAAATATCATAAACATTAAATTGAGATGCCCTAATTCATTTGGAGACCTGAAAAATGTACATACCCTGAAAGAATACTACTCACTTTGAAGGTAATAATTGAGTACACTTATTATCCAAAAAGAAGGAACAAGGGAAAGAGTATTGGTTTGAATTTTACAAGTTTACAAATGTAAAAAAAAAAATCTATAGATCAAAACAATCTACAACTACACATAAATATTTTTGTCCCAAATTAATATTTATTTTTAGCTATTTGATTCTCCAAAAATCATGAGGAACAAAATGTTATGGCCTGTTCTCCAAACCTTAAACTTGTCAAATGAGCCCATTTACTTCTCCCACAATCTCTAAAGAAAGACAAAAGTGAACCACCAAATGGTTAGTTGAATATTCTTTTCCAAGTATTGTAAGATTTTTCTAGTTATTAATTAAATCCAAATTTTGATTTAGTAATATATGGACCTTGATGCAGCCAATTTTTTCTTAAAGAATTCAACAGAGAAAAGACTAGAATATAGGTATCACTTTGGACATGAATGTAAACTTTCTGGCAGTTATTTTAAAATGCTACTGCAGACTTTGTTCCCTTACTATCCCAGCCATTAAACAGAAATTATGGCCTGACTGCCTTCAGCCACTATCAATTATAACAGTTACAAATATGCCCCTAACAAGCTATCCATCATGTGCATAAATTAAAGGGCACATAATTCAGGTACTACTACACTACAATTTCAGAATGATATTTCCAAGTGTTATTTTTTTATCTATGTTATCCATTTAGTTTTAGCCACATTCCATGTGTCTTTATAGCTTGCTTTTATTTACTATATTTCACTCTCTTCCTTTACTATTTTAAGTGCATTTGCAAAAGGTTTGTAGAATTTTCCATTGGAGAATAACCTAATTTTAATGTGAAATTCTTTATTTTAAAACATTGGGGAGGAGTTCCCATTGTGGCGCAGTGGTTAACAAATCTGACCAGGAACCACGAGGTTGTAGGTTCAAACCCTGGCCTTGCTCAGTGGGTTAAGGATCCGGCATTGCCGTGAGCTGTGGTGTAGGTCGCAGAAGGGGCTTGGGTCCCGAGTTGCTGTGGCTGTGGCATAGGCTGGCGGCTACAGCCCCAATTGGACCCCTAGCCTGGGAACCTCCATATGCCACGGGAGCGGCCCTAGAAAAGACAAAAAAAAACCAAAAAACAAAAAAACATTGGGGAGTTCCTGTTGTGGTGCAGTGGAAATGAATCCTACTAGGAACCATGAGGTTGAGGGTTCAATCCCTGGCCTTGCTCAGTGGGTTAAGGATCCGTCATTGCCATGAGCTGTGGTGTAGGTTACATATGTGGCTCGGATCCTGCATTGCTGTGGCTGTGGCATAGGCCTATAGCTCCAGCTCTGATTCGACCCCTATCCTGGGAACCTCCATGTGCTGCGTGTGTGGCCCTAAAAAGCAGAAATAAAATAAAATAAAATAAAATAAAATAAAATAAAATAAAATAAAATAAAATATTGGTAGGTTAACTTTGACCATACATTTCCTTGGTCTCTGGTAGTTTATTGCTAAAATATTTATTTAAAAGATATAGAAATCTAGATTTCATAGGTTTAATTTTTAATATGGTAAAAGGTCATGTATCAATGACATGTCAAGTTTCTATTACATAAAATATTAAGTATGCTTAAATTTAATAAAATATATTTTAGATACGCTGTGATTAGCCTGATTCATATTTACTGTTTAACATTTATTGAGTGCTGAGCATACATGAGAAGCTACCGAGAAACAAAGAAGTCTCCTCATTTTACCTAATTTGTTGTAATGAAACCTATAATGAGATCTTAAACTTGCGAATGACTTTTATTTTACTTTAATCAAGTGCTTCTTATGTTAAAGCTATCACTATTAGGTTTGCTTTCACAAAAATATATGAAGATGTATACATTTTCTTCAAGCTCTACAGTTCTGGGTTTTTTATCCACTCGATATATCTTTTGTTTAAAATTAAAAATTAGTGCCTTAGAGATGGCATATCTCTATACTATACTGAAATGTGAATAGATTTTAAGTGGATACGTACTCAATTTCCATATTGAAATTAAATATAGACTTAAGGGGACATTTCTTTTGCCCATAAAAAGATCAGTCACATGATCTCGGTTGACATTTAAGCGGATAATTATCACAGATTATAGTACTAGGTAAGCTCTTTTTTAAAAAGTCATATAGCAAGGGTTCCTGGGATGCTGGTAATATTCTATTTCTATATGGTGCTTATACTAGTTCACTCTATAATTATTCATTAAACTGTACATATGCATTTTATATATACTCTTTGATATGTAGATATCACATACAGAACCCTGAAAATAGAATTCTGTGTAGGATCTTAAATTGGACTATGTTATTTGTAATCATTACATTGCTTGTCCTAATATGTCATCATATGTGTGTGTGTGTGTGTGTGTGTGTATACACATATATATATATAGTCTTTTTAGGACAGCACCCATGGCATATGGAGGTTCCTAGGCTAGGGGTCGAATTGGAGCTTAGCCGCTGGCCTACACCACAGCTCACAGCAATGCTGGATCCTTAACCCACTGATCGAGGCCAGGGATTGAACCCCCATCCTCATGGATGCTAGCTGGCTTCATTAACCATTGAGCCACCACGGGAACTCCTATATGTGTTTTAGAAACAGGAAAACTTGACTCTTAAGAAGTAATTTAAGTTCCAAATGAAATCATAACTTCTACTAAGTCTCATTTTAAAAATATTATACAAAGCATAAGGTAAAATTTAAATAAGCACTTTTACTTAAGATTTTTAAGCACATTTTAGGTGCTACTCACTTCCTATCACACTTAGGGTATAATTCAAAACTTTATCATGATTTTTAGAGCCATACATCACCTCATCTGCCTCACTTTTTACTATCCTTCCTATGTTTACAATATTTTAGCCCTTCTTACTTTCTGGCTATTTGTCAATCATGTTGAGCCCATTGCCTCCACTACATCTCACTTGTAGTTCTCTCAAACTGGAATATTCTTCCTCCAGGTATTTATACATACTTTCTATATATATTTGAACCACATACTATGTTTACATGTGACAACATTAAATTTAAGTCTGGAGTTCCTGTCATGGCTCAGCAGTTAATAAATCTGAGTAGGATCCATGAGGATGCAGGTTCGATCCCTGACCTTGCTCAATGGCTTAAGGATCCAGCATGCTGTGAGTTGTGGTGTAGGTCACAGATGTGGCTCAGATCTGGTGTTGCTGGGGCTGTAGCACAGGCCAGTGGCTGTAGCTCTGATTCGACCCCTAGCCTGGGAACCTCCATATGCTGTGGGTGCAGCCCTAAAAAGCAAAAAAATAAAATTAAATTAAATTAAACCTATTTGTAGTCATAAAAGGAAAAAAAGTATGGCTGTAGGTCTTCCCTCTGCTTAGACTCCACACAGCCCCTAAATAGGGTGACTGCTTCCAGTGTATACATTTAAGACACACGGCAACACATATACACTCTCACACACACTTATTTATGATTTGTCATCACATATTTATTACATTTATACATTTGTGTGTCTATCATTATATTACTATCCCCTTCCCTACCCCTTGGGAAATTTTTCCAAACTAGTATCCTTTTCAGAAAAGAGGAAAGGTGTTAATATTTTCCCCTCCTTTACTCCCAAGATTGCATCAGACTTACTTTTTAATAGTTGGGATAGAAGGATAAACAATAAATATTCAGAGAGTACGTGTAAATTAGACATCAGATCTGTAGAAATCACTCATACTATAAAATGTAACAGCACAGGAAAGAGATAGAGAATATAATAAAAGAGTAAAGAGAAATAATGGCTAGAATAAGTTCCAACATATGTCAAATAGGAGTTCCACAAGGAGGAAAGAGAGAGAAGGCAGTAGAAGCAGTATTCTAAGATATATAGACAGACTATCAGTTTTTCATAATTGAGGAGACAGGCATTTCCAGATTAGAATAGCATGTAGCATGCTTCATCTGAGCCGATGAATTAAAACAAAGTAAAACAAATTCACACCTAATCGTGTCATGGTAAAACTGCAGAACATCAAAAAGAAAATTTTAATGACAGACTGTCAGTAGACTTCTGTATCAATAGTTTGCAACAGGAAATGAAATAATAATGCCAGCTAAAAATCACAGCTGAATTTTTTTATTCAGGAAGAATGAAATAAGGAGTTCCCGTCGTGGCGCAGTGGTTAACAAATCCGACTAGGAACCATGAGGTTGCGGGTTCGGTCCCTGCCCTTGCTCAGTGGGTTAACGATCCGGCGTTGCGGTGAGCTGTGGTGTAGGTTGCAGACGCAGCTCGGATCCTGCGTTGCTGTGGCTCTGGCGTAGGCCGGTGGCTACAGCTCCGATTCGACTCCTAGCCTGGGAACCTCCATATGCCGGCGCAAGAAATAGCAACAACAACAACAACAAAAAAAAAAAGACAAAAAGACAAAAAAAAAGACCAAAAAAAAAAAAAAAAAAAACAAAGAATGAAATAAAAGTATTTTCAGACAAAGTCTGAGGGAATTTACCACTCACAGATACTCCCTGAAAAGACTACTAAAGAATGTACTTCTATCCATACATGCTCATAACATGCTCATAACTGAGCCTTAAATAAGGGAACGTAATGCAAAGAGCAATGGTTAAAAAAAATTAGTAAACATATCGGTAAATCTATAAATCTAGTTATAAAAATGTGATTATAAATTTTGCTGACTATAAAGCAAAAGAAAAACAATTTTGGGAGGGAGTTAAAAACAAATACTAAAAGACGATAGTAGCAGGGAAGATATATGAAGAAGCAGAAAGGAATTACAAGTTTTAAGGTCCTTGTAATTTTCAGGGAGCAGATGGAATATATGTCAATTGACTTTTTAATTGCGTTTTTGTTTACTTGCCTGTGAAATGGAGAAAATAATATCTACCTCAAGGTTGTTGTGAGAATTAAAAGAATTAATATACAAAAAGCACACAGAACAGTGCCTGGCCTATAGTAAGTGTTCAATACATATTTTAGGTATTTTTCATTAATCTTATTGTTATTTATACTTTAAGAAAAGACATTGGATGATTTGATCTAAAGCGATAGAAAAAACAAACAATCTTTTTTTAAAAGTTCAGAGTTGGTATAAGAATATTAATATAGACCAAAATAGACTTAAGACAAAAGGCTTTATTGAAGATAATAGGAATGTTTACATAACAGGGGAAGGAAAGATTCACTACCAAAAAAGAATCCTGAACCTATGTGCCTCTAAAATAAAAACTCTAACCAACATGATGAAAGAGGACAGGATTACAAGGAGAGACTCACAAATCCTGAATCATAGGAGATTTAAAACTACCTCTTTTAAAAACTGATTAACATAGATTAAAAGTTAGGGAGGGTATGTTTTTATCATCATTCACAATATTGATTTTTTCTTCCAGTTTTATTGAGATACTGTTTCATCGACATACTGCACTCTTTAAGGTATACAGCAAGATTTGACTTACATACATCATGAAATGATTACCACAATAAGTTCAATGAATGCCATCATTTCATATGGATACAAAATGAAATGAAAAGGAAAAAAAGGGTTTCTTTGTGATGGGAACTCTTTCAAATTTACCTCAACAACTTTCACATATAACACACCACAGTGTTAGTTATGTTTATCATGTTGTATGTTACATCCCTGGTACTTAGTTATCATATAACTGAAGCTTATACCTTTGGACTACCTTCTTCCCATTCCCCCTTTCCGCCACCCTGTGCCTCTGGAAACCACAAATCTGATCTCTTTTCCTATGAGTCTGTTTGGTTTTGAGGTATAATTGACATACAACACTATGTTAGTTTCTGGTGCATAACACAGTGATTCAATACTTCTATACCTCACATAATGATCACCACCATGAGTCTCATTACCATCTGTCACCGTATAAAAACATCCCATTATTATTGACTGTATGCGCCAACCGTACATTTCGTACCTGTGATTCAGTTATTGTATAACCAGAAGTTTGTACTCTTAATCTCTCTGACCTATTTCTCTCATCGCCCCCATTTTCCTCCCCTCTGGCAAACCACTTGTTTTCTGTGTCTATAACTCTGTTTCTGTTTTGTTGTTTGTTCATTTGTTGTTGTTGTTGTTGTTTAATTCCACATGTAAAAGAAATCATATATGGAGTTCTCTTGTGACATAGCGTATTAAGGATCCAGCATTGTCACTGCAGTAGCTTGGGCTGCTGCTATGGCACAGGTTCATTCCCTAGCCTGGGAACTTCCAGTTGCCTCACATAGCATAATACCTTCTAGGTTCAGCCATGTTGTCACAGATGGCAAAATTTCATTATTTTTAAATGAGTGATGTTTCATCGTATATATCTACCACAGTTTATCTATTCACCTATTGGTAAACACTTAAGTTGCTTTCATATCTTGGCTATTATAAATAATGCTTCAATGAACATCAGGATGAATATATCTTTTCTAACTGGTGTTTTCATTTTCTTTGGATAAATAGCAGGAGTAGGATTGCTGGATCAAATGGCAGTTCTGTTTTTACCTTTTTGAGAAACCTCCATGCTGTTTTCCATAGTGGCTGCACTAATTTACATTCCTACTAAAGTGCACAAGTGTTCTTTCTTCCACATAATATTAACACTTATTATTTCTTGTCTTTTTGATAACAGCCATTCTGACAGGTGTGAAATGATTTCTCATTGTGGTTTCAATTTGCATTTTATTTTTTTGTCTTTTTGCCTTTTCTTGAGCGGTTCTCATGGCATATGGAGGCTCCCAGACTAGGGGTCTAATCGGAGCTGTAGCCACTGGCCTACGCCAGAGCCACAGCCACACGGGATCCAAGCCGCGTCTGCAACCTACACCACAGCTCACGGCAATGCCGGATCGTTAACCCACTGAGCAAGGCCAGGGATCGAACCTTCAACCTCATGGTTCCTAGTCAGAATCATTAACCACTGAGCCATGACAGGAACTCCTCGATTTGCATTTTCTGATGATTAATGATATTGAACATCTTTCATGTGCGGTGTTGCCATTTGTATATTTTCTTTGGAAAAATGTCCATTGAGATCCTCTGCCAATTTTTTAATTGGGTTGTTTGATTTTTTTTTTTTTTGATGTTGAGTTGTATAAGTTCTTTGTACATTTTGTGGGGTTTTTTGTTTGTATTTTTTATGTCATACCACCCCATGGCATATGGAATTCCCAGGCCAGGGATCAGATCTGAACCACAGTTGCAACTTATGCTGCAGCTACCATAATGCTGGATCCTTAACCTGCTATGCCAGGCTAGGGATCAAACCTGCAATCTGGTGCTGCAGAGATGCCACCAATCCCATTGTGCCACAGTGTGAACCCCTCTTTGTGTATTTTGGGTATTAACTCCTTATCAGGCACATCATTTGCAAATATCTTCTCCCACTCAGTAGATGGCCTTTTTGTTTTGTTGAAAGTTTCATTCACTGTGCAAAAGCTTTTTAGTTTGATGTTGTACCATTTATTTATTTTTGCTTTTATTTCTCTAGTCCCAGGAGATATGTCCAGAAAAGTATTACTGAGACTGATGTCAAAGAGCTTACTGCCTGATTTCTTCTAGAAGTTTGATGGTTCAGGTCTTACATTTAAGTCTTTAATCTATTTTTTTTAAATGATTTTTGCTTTTTCCATTATACTTGGTTTATAGTGTTCTGCCAATTTTCTACTGTACAGCAAAGTGACCCAGTCACATATATATATATATATATACAATCTTTTTCTCACATTATCCTCCATCATGCTCCATCACAAGTGACTAGATATAGTTCCCAGTGCTATACAGCAGGATCTCATTACTTATCCATTCCAAATGCAATAGTTTGCATCCATTAACCCCAGATTCCCAGTCCATCCCACTCCCTCCCCCTCCCCCTTTTAATCTATTTTTAATTTATTTTTGTGCATGATGTGAGACATTAGTCCAGTTTGATTCTCTTGCATGTAACTGTCCAGTTTTCCGGCACCATTTATTGAAAAGACTGTTTTCCTCATGTATATTCTTGCCTTCTTTGTCATAGATTAATTGCCCATATAAGTGTGGGTTCATTTCTGGGGTCTCTCTTCTGTTCCATTGATCTATGTGTCTGTTTTGGTGCCACTACCATACTGTTTTGATTACTGTAGCTTTGTAGCATAGGTGGGGTTTTTTTTGTTTGTTTTGTTTTGTTTTTTTGTCTTTTTGCTTTTTCTAGGGCCACTCCTGTGGCATATGTAGCTTCCCAGGCTAGGGGTCTAATTGGAGCTGTAGCTGCCAGCCTACGCCAGAGCCACAGCAATGCAAGATCCAAGCTGCGTCTGTCACCTACACCACAGCTCACAGCAACGCAGGATCCTTAACCCACTTAGCAAGGCCAGGGATCGAACCCACAACCTCGTGGTTCCTAGTCGGATTCATTAACCACTGAGCCATGCTGGGAACTCCCATGTAGTATAGTTTTAAACCAGAGAGCATGAACTCTAGTTCTGTTCTTTTTCCAAGATTTTTTTGGCTATTTGGGGGTCTTTTTTGTTGAAAAGTATAAAATATTTAGAATTGAGTGATGATAAAAACATGTCAGCACTTAGTGGAAAAAATTTATACCTAAACACTGCATGGTACTAAAAGAGTTCTTAGTGGAAAATTTATATTCATAAATGCATACATTTTATTTTATGTTATTATTTTTTATTTTTTGGTCTTTTTGCCATTTCTTAGGCCACTCCCACAGCATATAGAGGTCCCCAGACTAGGGATTGAATTGGAGCTATAGTCACTGGCCTACGCCAGAGCCACAGCAACATGGGATCCAAGCCACGTCTGCAACCTACACCACAATTCACGGCAACGCCGGATCCTTAACCCACTGAGCAAGACCAGGGATCGAACCCGCAACCTCATGGTTCCTAGTCAGATTCATCAACCACTGAGCCATGACAGGAACTCCCACTGCATACATTTTAAAAGGAAGAATGAATGAGAACCAATGAGCTGAGCATTAAACTCAGAAAGACAGAAAAAAGAACAATAGAACAAACCCTAAAAAGTAAAAGGAAATAGTAAAAGATATAAACAGAAATTATTACATAGAAATGGTTAGTTAAAAGAATAACAGGATCTCATTCGCATATACAGGCTCCATCTTAATCTGGCAATAACTCTTGAAAAAAAAATTTATTGTGTGATACCTTAGACAAATCATTTGAACCTCTCTGGGTCAAAGTTTTCCTTAATTCTTAACTTTAGTT
The DNA here is from genome assembly GCF_054392235.1 of Sus scrofa. Lineage (NCBI taxonomy): Eukaryota > Metazoa > Chordata > Mammalia > Artiodactyla > Suidae > Sus > Sus scrofa. The sequence goes on from NC_139388.1 coordinate 153,448,913, forward strand.
TGGAACCAAATGATGCCTGAGATGTGTGCCAACTGCAAAGTATATCTAGAAACAGCACGATACTGGCCTAAATCTGTTTGAACTTCAGATCAGTCTGTTACTAAACAAGCATAACATCATGGTTAATAGCACAGTCTGCAGCCAAATGGCTGGGTTTAGATCCTAACTCTGCCACTTACTAGCTTTGGGGCTTTAAATAAATTTTATGACCATTTTGAGCCTTTGCTTCCTCACCTGGGAATAAGAATAACTATCTTAGAGTTGTGCAGATTAACTAGTTAATATACATAAGACATTTAAAAGTGCCTGGCCCTAAAGTCACTTTATAAGTGTTAGCTAGCGTCATCGTCATCATCATCATCACCGGTTATACTTCTAAATGTTATAATTTATTGAAAGCTATCTTCATTAGAGAAAGGGGTTCTGGGAGCATTACCAGGAAGCCCAAATACAATTTTGAAAGCAGTTCAGATTCAGTGATGGTACATTTATCTCCAGTGTTCTTTGAAACTGCATTTGAAAGGAGTCAAGGAGTTCCCGTTGCGGCTCAAAGGAAAACGTATCTGACTAGTAACCATGAGGTTGTGGGTTGGATCCCTGGCCTCGCTCATTGGGTTAAGGATCCAGCATTGCCATGAGCTGTGGTGTAGGTCACAGAGGCTGCTTGGATCTGGCATTGCTGGGGCTGTGGCATAGGCTGGCAGCTGTAGCGCCAATTAGACCCCTAGCCTGGGAACCTCCATGTGCAATGAGTGTGGCCCTAAGAAGAAAAAAAAAAAGGGAGTCAAGTACACAACTATTTATCATATACAACCTAGCAAGAAAAAAGACTATGTGTTAACTGCTCATAGAATGCAATGAAATAAAGAAAAGTGATTATAACTGGAAAACTCTTGGTGATATATTAAAATCGACTCAACAGTCTTTGATAACTGATCCAAATATTATTCTTTGAGACATTGAAACTCCTCCTATTTAACAACTGGAAAGTGTATTAAAAACATAAGTACCTCCTGAGAAGATTGAGATTAATGCTATTGATTATGTTTTATATGATGTGATATCTGACTAATCCTCTTAAAATAATAATAATATTTAGAAAGGCTTTAAACACCTGGTGAAAACTCAGCATTCTTTTGCTGGAGTTCCCATCATGGCTCAACGGTAACAAACACGACTAATATCCCTAAGAACACAGGTTCAATCCCTGGCCTTGCTCAGTGGGTTAAGGATCTGGCATTGCCATAAGCGGAGGATTAGGTCACAGATGCGGCTCAGATCTGGTATTGCTGTGGCTGTGGCTGGCATATGCAGCTCCAATTTGATCCCTAGCTCAAGAACTTCCATATTCTGCAGGTGCAGCCATAAAAAGAAAAAAAGACTTTAAATTATTTCTATATGTTAAAAGTCATCTCCTTTCAGTTATCCAGTATATACTGATTCTTTGCCTGTTTATGCATGATCAGCCTTAAAACTATTTTCTAGTATTTAGACATTAAAACTGACTTGCCCGTTAGCAGGTTTTCCCTAAGAACTGAGTGTGTGTTAATACAAAGGGGAGACTCTATCACTAAATAATACTTTAAATTTTCTAAAATGCACTTATTATTAGTTGCGGTTTAAATGAAAATTGAACTAAGATGTATTAACTATATAATATCTATATAATATCAATTATATAGAAATATATATTAAATACATGTGAATATGTCATTTGCCATTTCTCTCTCTCTTTTTTTTTTTGTCTTTTTGCTATTTCTTGGGCCGCTCCCGCGGCACATGGAGGTTCCCAGGCTAAGGGTCCAATCGGAGCTGTAGCCACTGGCCTACACCAGAGCCACAGCAACGTGGGATCCGAGCCGCGTCTGCAACCTACACCACAGCTCACGGCAACATCGGATCGTTAACCCACTGAGCAAGGGCAGGGGCCGAACCGCAACTTCATGGTTCCTAGTCGGATTCGTTAACCACTGCGCCACGACGGGAACACCCCATTTCTCTTTCTTGGTGAGGGCTACATTAGCTTTTTATATTTACTGAGGTATTTAAATCATTAGCTTTTCAACTTTTTAAGGTATCATTGCCTAAAAAATAGATTGAATCTTTTTTTAAAAAAATTGTTTTACCTAAATATTTTTACTGAATGCTTTTACCCATTTTTTCCTCTGGTTCCTAATATGTGTATTTTTTAATTTTGGTGGGATTTTTTTCTTTTCAATTAAAGGTGATGCACACCAGGAGTTCCTGCTGTGGCTCCATGGGTTAAGAACCTGACCAGTATCCATGAGTACGTGGGTTCAATCCCTGGCCTTGCTCAGTGGGCTAAGGATGGGGCATTGCTATGAGCTGTGGTATAGGTGGCTCAGATCCTGCACTGCAGTGGCTGTGGTGTAGGCTGGCAGCTACAGCTCTGATTGGAACCCCCAAGCCGGAGAACTTCCATAAGCCACACTCACAGCCGTAAAAAGCAAAAAACAAACAAACAAACAAAACAACAAAAAAAGAGATGATGCACACCCAACACACACACAATATATGTAAGTTTCTTTGCTAAGTTAACTTTTACCCCCTTCTATTCATACATTCATTTTATAGGACTCTGTTAATTTATTTTGACAGTTCAGACTGATTTGCTTTATATATTCCTTACGTGGGGATCTAGCCTTCAGCTTTTTATAGAAATTTCCATGTTATACTTTTCTTTTACTGTGCTATTACCCAGAATTAAACTTTAATACCATAAATTATATACTTAGAAATTACATAATATAAAAATCAGCCCCAGAATACATTTTGGATTTTTTAGGTAATTATGAAAATGAGAATAAACAAATTACTTGTTTCACTAGAAAAAGAATGTTCTTCTGATTTTTTCCCTTCAGATTGTTATAAAAATTTCCTAGAATAGTTAAAAGTAGATTGTACCAGGAGAATTCCAACATTTATGCTGTTATTGCCCCTTTGACTGGGCCTTTAGTTCATTTATTCTTTTTATTTTAGCGCTAGTTTGTTTAGCATCAGTTGCAGTGTTTATTACAGACAGAGGGGTATAATTATAAAGATAACACTCTAGTGTTTTAAATAAATAGACATCTGACACACATTCTTAAGTCTTTATACAATCTATTTAAGGGAAGTTTAAGACATCCACAATAACATGAAAAGGTCCACTGAGATTCCTAGTTTTCAGAACTGGACCTTGCAAATCAGGGAAGCCCGCGTAGAGCGTAGGAATAAAAGAGGATGTCCTCTCCTAAACATACGTTTCTTAAACAAAGAAAGGCTTCTTTTTTTCATTTACTTAGGAAGTAATTCTAACTTCACTTTCCTTAATAATATTGGCTTTATGACTATTAGAAAATAGTGAAATGAAAGATTCTTTTTCTGTTATATTTGGATGTGAATTTTCAACATTATTTTTAATTTGTTATGCTTAAGATCTAAAACATATGACCATTCAGTGGGTTGATACAGATGGAATGTCACATTATCATCACATGGGAAGGCATGAAATTTAGTTACTTTATATAATAAACCTCTACATAAACCAGCTTGATACAAATATTCCTAAGTCAATAGATGGCATTATATTGTACTTAGTATTTTCATTTTTTTCTGGAGATATTAGAAAATACCATCATTGTTTGACAATGACTAGTATTTCCAGTAAACAAAATGTTTTTCAAAAGAATGTAAGCAAATTGTAGAGCATTTGCCAAGATATGAAATCTAGACACTTAGCTTCAGTCCAAAACATATTTATCTGTTTTGAGAATAATTGTGTAGGTTGAAATATGCATATTTTAAGTGAAATGTAACCATGTGAACTTTGCATTGTTAAGAAACGTTGTTTCAGCTGTTTGTCATACAAAATATTCCAGAATTTCTAGCTCAGGCCTTAAAAAGAAAAAAAGCGCAAGCTTGTAATGTCTTGGTTTTCTTTAGCTAACTTACTATCTTCTTACATTATAAAAATTCATCTCGGTTATAGGATTTTAGAGTTTTCAAATTCTTGGAGCCCAGGACAAATTTGAACCTCCTTCATATCAACTATACTTTAATAAATTCTAAAAACAAAGAAACAAAAAGCAAAAAAAAAAAAAAAAATCCTCCTTCTGTTCTAAAACAGTTTGATACTTCCTTTCATTATAAGCAACATCTGCAGCACATGGACGTTCTCAGGCTAGGAGTGGAATTGGAGCTGTAGCTGCCAGATTACTCAGCCACAGCAGCAAAGGATCTGAGCCGAGTCTGCAACCTACACCACAGCTTAAGGCAATGCCAGATTCTTAACCCATTGAGCAAGGGATCGAACCCTCATCCTCATGGATAGTCAGGTTCGTAACCTCCTGAGCCACAATGGGAACTCCTGAAGTATTTTTTAACTTAAAAATATGTTGTTCTTTTCCACACTCTAGTCTTTTTTTCTTGGGGGGGGGGGGGCACGCCTTTGGCATATGAAAATTCTCTGTGCCAGGGATCAAATCCAAGTTGCAGCTATGACCTATGCCACAGGGCAATGCTGGATCCTTAGTCTACCACACCGGGCCGGAGATCGAACCTACACTGTCGCAGAGACAATGCCAGATTCTTAACCTGCTGCATCACAGGAGAAACCCCTCCCCCACTGTCTTGAAAAAATATTCATCATATCAGCTAAAAATTTTTATTCCTAGAAAACTACTACCCTTTTATTTTTTTCTATTATATCAACATTAAGCAATATCTTTTTTCAAACAAATACTCCAGTTATAAAAGCACTGAGACTTGAAGTTTAGACATGATGAATTTTAGGAGAAACAACAAAAAATCCCCTGTGCTTTAACATTTTTAGTTTATCTGGAGATAAAAAAATTAGAGATATTAGTTATGGTGACAAAAATACACATTAATGTACAACTACCGTCCTCAGCTCTTTATAAGGATTCAGTTGTCACATATGCTCTATGTGGGTCATAACTTGCCTTTTAATAATGTTAATGCTTTTATTTTATACTATTTATCACTGTTTGGGGGATAGCTACTTTTCGACTGCTTACTTGAGATTTGTCTAAAATTTAAGGAAAAACAAACTGGTTTATTACTTTTCAAAGTCTTTTAAATAATTTCTTCCATCATTTAAATTTTTTACACTTTACTAGAAGTATGATGCTTTTGTCTTTTAAATAATCAGGAAAAAAAATTTAAACCATAGATTTGCACTCACTTAATAGCAATTATGTGTTTAAGGTGTAAATAACTTGCTATCAGACATTACAAATATCCAGGTGCTCTGTATGTGCTGATGACAACAAAATTGAAACGAAAGACTGTAATAATTCTGACTGGTTTTCTCTGCAGAAGATATTGATTATTTGTGTGTGGTGAGAGATTTGGAAAATTCAATTAAAGGAGTTGTGCAAAGGTTTCATAAATTTTCCTTCTACAGCGTGTACACAGACATTGTTGCGTATTAAATCAATGCAGCACTTCACAATATATTTTCTTTGAAACATAAAAATAAATAACATTTAAACAGTTCTGCTTACTACAGAAACAAATTTTATTTTCTGTGAAGCATTTAGTCATGTGCTATCACTGACTCATACACATTTGCCAGCTGTAACAAATTTTATAGACATTTTCTCCAGAGACATATCTCACATACTATGAATTTTTAAATGAGCAAATGGTGAAGAAGGGATGTCAGCAATATAAAAATTGATCAGTTAAAAGATAAAAGCATAAGTAAAGAGATTTGTATGGTAGTCTTAATAGGTTTTATTAAATAAAAATACTATAAAAAGACAGTAATGAACAGACTGAAGACTAACTGTTCTTGAGGTGGAGAAAAATTATTCTGGCACATTTAGTAGAAATTGGTTTTATGTCACCTGACAGGTGAACATTTTTTTCCACTTTAACTCTTAGTCTGAAAAGCTCTTCAAAGTGTTAGATAAAATTCTCTAAGTGGTTTTTGTATTTTAAACACATCTATGTAATAATAAAGTGGATATTTATAGTGTTACCTAACGAATTATATAAAGAGCGGGACTTGGGCAATCAGTAAATATTGTCATTTTTTTTTTTCCTCCAGCACAGACCTCACATAGAAGGTCTTTTTAATTCACACAGTTCAAAAAATACGCTTGAGCCCTCTGGAAACTCTCTTTCAGGACTTCAGGCCTCCCTACCTGGGTTGTACTTTCTTCCTTTTCCATCTAGCAAACTCCTCCTCATTCTTTAATGCCAGGCTTCTCTGAAACTCTTCCTAGCTCACTTAGGTAAACAGCTAAATTGCTTCAGCTTCTAGGCTCCTACAACCCTTGTCTGAATGTCTATAAATGTATCATGTTGTGGCGTGTTCTAATTATCTGGTTACTGTGCTCTTTCTGCACTTCTCCTTGGCGAACAGTCTTATCTCTCTACTGTAGCCCCAGAGCCTGGGGCTGGTATAGAACCTGGATAGAAGGTCTTCAGTGCATGTTCACTGAATGAATAAAAACAAAGGGCACTCTGAGAATTTTTTAAAGGAATTATCTAGATACTTTCAAAAGCTTATAAATTACTATCTCTTTAACAAGCCTCATTCGTTTACCATTTATTGAATGCCTACCAGGAACCAGGCACTGTTCTAGCACTGGGTATACACTAATAAACAAGACAGACATAGCCCTGCCCTCAGGATTATAAAATCGAGCACAAAAGTAACTATAATAAAGCATAAGCACACATTATAATAAGTGTCTTGGCAGTTTTTATCCTCAATTTTTAAATATATATTCTGAAATGGAATCAGGCAAATCTGTAGGGTGTTGAAACAAGAGTTTATAACCCCAAGGCTACCATGTATAATGTAAAATAAAACTTTATGCTTAGGTTCTTTATTTTAATTTCATTTTGATTCAGCATTTATTCTGCATCATATACTATGACTACTTACTTTAAACTGTTTTTGGAAAAAAAATCTTTTTTCTTTCATGTAGAGTTATGTGATCTTGAAAGCTATGAATTCCTTAAAACCATTTTAAACTAAGGTACTGTTTCACCTTTATAATTAAGTTTTAGCCTTGTCAAATTTCACTATTTTTTTTTCGGGTGGAAACATTTTAATTACATCATCAAATTTGATATCGCCTATAAAGAACATAGGGACATGAGCTTTGGCCTGTTAGTTGAAACTGTATTTAATATATCCTTATCAACAGTAGGAGAGTCTGACAAGATCTGTCAGTTAGAGGCTAATTGAAAAAGAACACTGCTGAGCTTACCAGGCTAGCTTTCAAAGAGAACACATTTTTTAGTGAGTATAAAGAGAATCCTTAATTGAGTACCTTTAGTAAAATTAGCTAAGGAGTTCCCTGGTGGCTCAGTGGGTTAAGGATCCAGCATTGTCACTGCTGTGGCTCTGGTCACTGATGTGGATTGGGTTTGATCACTAGCCTGCACTGCAGGCACAGCTAAAAAAAAAAAAAATAGGTTAACTAAATACTAACAGGTAGGTTATAGTTTCTATAGGCACATCTGACTGAACAAGATATAACAAGTTGGTGAATTTGGAAATGTGCTAACTTGATTAAGTAAATAGTTACATGTTAATTATATTAATTGGTTGTACCTTTCCTTCAAAACAATTCCTGTGGATTCAGCAATACAAGTAAAATAATATATTTATAAATAGCTTACTATAACATAGTAGCTAGAAGCACTGTGAGGCATGATGTAGTATTAGTGTTTAGTGTACCCACAACTGAAGATTCACATTAAGAACTAAACTTATCCCAGGGGTTCCCATTGTGGCTCAGTGGTAATGAACCCAACTAGTATCCATGAGGACATGAGTTTAATCCCCGGCCTCACTCAGTGGGTTAAGGATAGTGTTGCCATGAGCTGTGGTGTAGGTCACAGACATGGCCTGGGTCCCATGTTGCTGTGGCTGTGGTGTAGGCCAGCAGCTGCAGCTCCAATTTGACACCTAGCCTGGGAACTTCCATATGCCACATGTACAGTCCTTAAAAAAAAAAAAAAAGAACTAACATTATCCCATACTTAATGGTACCAATATCAAGAATTTTTTTTTTTTTTTTGGCTAATCCTAGGCATGTAGAAGTTCCCAGACTAAGGTTCAGACCTGCACCACAGCAGCAACCCAAGCCACTGCAGTGACAACGCTGGATCCTTAACTCACTGAACCACAGGAGAACTCCAGTATTATGATTCCTAGAAGCTAACCAGATGTTGCCTGCTTTCTCTCAGAAAAAAAAATTAATGCAAGATGAAAAAATTCTATTCTATACTGAAAATACATTTCTTTGAAAATGGTATCTCAGAGTTCCCGCTGCGCCACAATGGGACTGGCGGTGTCTCTCCAGCACCAGGACAGAGGTTCAATCCTAGGCCCAGCACAGTGGGTTAAAGGATCCAATCCCTGGCCCAGGAACTCCATATGCCCCAGGGCATCCAAAAAAAGAAATAAAATAATAACAGCCAACATTTATTGAGCACTTTCAATGCACCAGGCACTGTTATTACCGCTTTATACATATCCCATTTTAACCTCCACAACAACTTATGTGAAGCAAATAGCTATTATCTTTATAGGAAACTGAGTCACAAAGAGGTGAAGTATCTTGTCCCAGAATCACTTAAAAGACAGACCACGATACTAACCTGAGCAGTCTGGTGCCAGGACCTGTGCTTTTGCCCACAACGTGGTAGTAACCTTTCACAACTGGTTTGAGACATACAAACACATGTACATATTCATTCATTACAGGATTGAATATTTTATAAAATTTCTAACCCATGGAAATCCAACAGAGAACTATTAGATGGTGATCATAAATACAGAATCAGTTACGCATTTGACAAATGAACATACACATTTAGTATACAACAGTCTCCTTAATGAACTTTTGGGAAACAAGAGTAATGAGAGCAGCATTGTGTTCATGGATTCTAGTAAAGATTATCCCATGTTAGGGGTGTTCTTCTGAATCTTTAATTTAAGTAGTACTTTTAAAAAACTTGAAAGAATTAAGGTTGACCCCTCAGTCAACTTCCCTTTTATTGGGAAGCAACAAAGAGCAGCAATAACGGTGAAATGAACTTGACTCTACCTTTGAAGCATTTCCCTGGGTTTTTTGACTGTGTTTTCTTCTCCCTTTGGGCACTTTCTTCTTGATCTCATCCATGTCTTGATTTTAGTTCTCACCTTGTGTATACGGACGGTTTCCAAATGTATTTGTGACCCACCTCCTGAGCTATAAACCCATAATCTCAGCTCCCATTCATTATTCCAATATGCTGATTTCATCATTTCCCCCCAAACTGACCCTATTGTACCTTTCTTGGGATTACATTCATCCAGTGATAAGGCTCAAAACCTTAAAATTCTCTTACTGTTCCTACATCCAAACTGCCGTCAAGTCCTATCATGTCCCAAAATGCTTACTTCTCCTTTCCATGACCACTGCACTGGTTTATTCCTTCATCACCTCTCATCCAGACTATCTGCAACCTCACTGTCATCTGCCTCTCTGCTCTTTTGGTCTTATTCCCCTGCTACTGAACAAATTATGTTTTTGAAAGTATCACTCCACCATATTCTTGGTAAAATCCAAGCGCATACCAGCATTCAGAGCTCTCCCTGACATGACCACAGCTTACCTTTCCAATTTGTCCTTGTGCCCTAGTCACTCCAGACTCTTTGCCATGCATTCCTAGACACATTCCTCAGAAAGTACCTTTCTCATTTCCTTATCTTTGTTCTTGTCTTCTGCTTGGCATACCTTTTCTCATATCATCAAAAGTTTACCCATTCAAAACCTGCTTATAACTTACTTTACACTGGGCTTCTGCAGACCCCTCTCTTCCATGCTCTTCTTTTATGCTTTTGTCACAGCTGCCCAACTTGTATGACTAAAGGAGGATATTAAACACCCTGATCTTGTCCTACGCCCCAGAAACCTGGCAGTCACAATACTCCAAACACCACCATGGCCAGATTCCCTGTCTGCACATCAGCTGCTGCCTTCTCATGCTTCAGTGATTATTCCTCCCCACCATACTGTTCAGTGGGGGGAAGCCTTTAAAAAGTGAAGCCTTTATAAAATCATGTTAGAATAGGAGAAACTATGCATAAAGGAGGCAGCAAACCATAGGCCACAGACCAAAAACCAGAAAAGGGATGGCGAAAACATGATTTTTGCTAATGTTAGCAGGGGATGCTGAGATACTTTATCTAGAAACAGTATGGATGATTCACTTGTTTAACAAAAGTGTGAGACCTATTATAAACAAAGCCCTTTGGAGTTCCCTCCTGGCTCAGCAGGTTAAGGATCCAGCCTTGTTACTGTTGTGGTGTGGGTTCAATCCCTGGCCTGGGGACTTCTGCATGCCATAGGTGTGGCCAACCCCCACCCCCACATAAAAAAAAAACAAAAGAAAAGAAACAAAAGCCCAAAGTACTTTGCATAATGCCAACCTAGTATTCGAGCTAAGGATAGATTTATATTATATACATGAAACAATAATAATATAAGGCAAGCTGGGTTAAGCGATAGAAGTTCAGACCCTTCTTTCCAGGATTCTGGCCAATAGCAAATACAAAAAAGGATTATGAGTCCAATGAGGATCAAAGTACCAACTTGAGGAGTTCCCGTTGTGGCGCAGTGGTTAACGAATCTGATTAGGAACCATGAGGTTGCAGGTTCGGTCCCTGCCCTTGCTCAGTGGGTTAACGATCTGGCGTTGCCGTGAGCTGTGGTGTAGGTTGCAGATGTGGCTCAGATCCTGCGTTGCTGTGGCTCTGGCGTAGGCTGGTGGCTACGGCTCCGATTCAAACCCTAGCCTGGGAACCTCCAGATGCCACAGGCGCAGCCCAAGAAATAGCAAAAAAAAGACAAAAAAAAAAAAAAAAAGTACCAACTTGATTAGGGGAGGAAGTAATAAACCCCGCCATGGCAGGCCCTCTGGTAGAAGCTTGGGGAACTAATGTGGTCTGTGCCTAAGGCAGAAATGGAACTTCCTCTCTCCCACACTGACTCTGAATCTTGAACTCATGCCCTCTCCTGAACCTGAGGAGAAAGCTGGATCTTTGAAGCAGACCCATGTCCATGTGCCTCCATAGCAGTAAAGACCATAGACATGCCTTACATGCTTGGCTGCAGATGAGATAGGATGGGCTGGTCTCTTTACAACATGAAATTAAGAAGCACAAAGGCCCACTGGACTTGAGAGTAGACAGTGAAAGGGAAATTAAATAGTGGGGAAGAATATTAAGTAAGAATGGTGACAGAATATATCTAGTCAAGTGTGGGCTACTGTTTGGACTTCCGATGGTCGAATTTGTCACTCCTCCATGGACTACAGGCAGCAGAAGAGTTAACAGTTTCTTCCACTTCAGACTGAGGAGTATAGATATTCTTCTCTAAGTACCAAGTGAAGAATAAGCAGTCGTATAGGAATACACAGCACAGACCACCTCAGGATGGAGTGATTAGGTCATTATTTAAGGGTTCACGATTTTAAAATCAGTTCTAGTTATTCCACTCTACATAATCGCCAACAGAGGGCCATCCAGACCCTAGTAATGGAAACTTTGTATTTTACTAGGAAGCTGGAATTTGAAAAATGGGTAATTTTAATGGGCTGTATAAACATACTAGGCGGAGAGAACAAAACGAACAAAAAAAAAGCAGAGATGAGAATGATTCCACAGTAGATTCTAGCCACATCATTGACAGCTATGATCACCAGGCTAATAAGGTTCAGACTTTATTCATCAGACAGAAATGGACCAGTGAAGATTATTAGGGAAGTAACAACCCAAAATATATTTTAGAAAGAATGTAATTGCTATATGAAGGATGAATTCTGTTCTAATACTGCTCATGAACTGCATCATTATATCTAAATTTCTTTTCATTGTATTCTGAGATATTCATCTCCAGAACCAGGATGACAGAGTAGAGACAACATGCTCTATGCTGTTGCTCCCTACTCTTGTGCTATGATGTACATCACATTGGTGAAAGTATTTATTTTTGCGGGATCCTGCATTTGGCCTCAGCATCTTTCTCTACACAACTGTCCTGGCAGCCATGATCAATTGATGAGACTTCTTTGTAGGGTCTGGCATTTTAACAGAGAATGGGATTTGGATTAATTGTCCAGCAACAGGTCTGTCTACTTAGCTATGTGGCCTTAAACAAGGCACTCAAAACCTTAATTATAAAATGGGACTGATGATATTTACCCGTAGATTGTATTAAAAAGTACCTACCCGTGGTAACAATTTAATAAATGGCTCTTCCTCTACTCCACAGTATTATCATTAGTTCTGATGTGTATCAGTAACCTATAAGGATATTAACACTAGAATGCTTAAAATCTACTACAGGTATGCAGACCAGACTCAAAATTAGTTGGCAAAAGTTGGTTGTCAAGTTGGCAACCTCTCTTCTTGTAGGACAATATATGCAGGCTGTCATGAATAGGGGCCCACCAAATATTACTCACGCATAGCTGCCGGTATAAGCGAGGAAAAGGTATTTCAGCAAGTTAAGTGTTCACATGCCCCATGGGAATACATGCTATTAGTTGCCATTGGCTACTTTTTTCAAAGGATTCCTCTCACACAAGAGCCCTAAGGCCAAAGAGACAAGAACTTCTACCACCACTAGGAGTCCCCAGAGGGACATACTCTGAATAGGAATGTCAGTAAAGATTGTCTCTTTTTTGGGGGGGCAGCTGTTGGAGGAAACACCTGCTGAAAGGCCCTGAAGGCTTAGAGACAAAAGGCATATTAAGATTTGGCGTTTTCAGTAGGTCATGTTGGAATTTTAGAACTCTCTCAGCAGAATCTCATATCCATCTTCACATAAAGTGAGGAATGCCATGTCAGAGCAGTCATATTGACAATTATTTGTGAAGGTGAATCTTGCTTTGAAGACTCAAAAAAGAAACAAATGAGAGATTACCAGTGTCTAACTAAAGTAGGTACCAAATTACATCGTAAATGGGTGTTTAAATCATTTCTTAAGTTATATATGAGATGTATGTTAATTTGGAAACAAATTCTTGATGATTTAATAATCGTCTTTTACATCCCACAGGCATTTAGAAGAAATGCACTCACTATGAAGGCCAACTTCTGTATCTGCCTGATATCATATTTAAAGGAACAGAAGAAATGTTTGTAATTAATCTGCCCAGTAAATACCAGATCATAGCACCAGGCAGGTGCATGTCTAGATAAAATTTCTTGCAGCTAATTTAAACTTTCTACACACACCAGAGGATAATCTCAATGTAAATAATACATTTCTTCTTGACTCTTTAAAGTAAGCCAACATATAGAAGAGGATCTTGACTTATATTCTGTACCACATATACTTCTATATACTTTTAGCATTTGCGGACAGATTTAACAAGGTGTTTATGAAAATGGCATCTTTGGTAGAGCTATATATTTTAAAACTCAAACTAAATCTAATGGTGAGTGGAATTAGTTATCAGTTTTCCCATTTAAAGTCATACACACACACACATACACACATAAATTAGATTCTTTTTAAAACTTAAAAATTTTTATCTATAAATTTATTGTGGAGCTACTACCTCAGGGAAGAGTTTTCCTTATATTCTAGTGTTTCCTACACTTGTAGAGAAAAAATGTATTTTTTCAAAGTTTTAAATTTTTCACATCTTTTAAAAATATTGGAATGCATTTGTCAGTACAGACATTTAAACAGGAAGTTGTTTTCAAGTTGAACTACAGACTACTAAATTTAAAGAAAAGACCTACCTTATGGGCAATATGTGATCCCCTTCAAATTATTTTGAAGATTATTTTATATTTCTAATTTTTTATGGTGTTGTCTTGTATCATCACCTGCTTGTGCTGCCATAAAATAAAGGGGAAGAGGGAATCACGGAGTGTGTAATATCGCTTGATAGCACTTTCAAAAAAACTTCTGTACTTTTCTTTGACAATTTCTGCAAAGAAAAAAAGTACTGTTCCCTTGGAACTCACCCTAAGTCTTGAAAAAACTTATATAAGATATTAGCATGTCATTTAATTCACTGTAACATGAAAATAAAAACACCATATGAAAAAATCTTTAACAAAATTTAACAAATTAAGGTTGAAAATAACTTTTTTTTTCTTTTAGAGAAATTTCAGATTCACCTCTTAAAATGAGTTTTTTTAAAACTACTAATTGAAATGATACTAAACAGTACCCCGTTAATTAATAATTCCTTCACTAGTGATTTTATTGGTACTATTTAAATAATAATACTTCGTGAAGAGTCCTCATAATAGAACATTACCTAAAATATACCAAAATGGATAATTACCTTAGATTGTAAGCGAAAACACATAAAGAAAACTATGTTAAGAAAATGAAGGGTTAAGAAGTAGCTTGGTTTCATACATAATCCAAGTTATGTAGCTATGTGCTTAATGCTATTAAATCAGTTACTGTATGTTTGACCTCTTGATATACTAAGTTTTGCCTTTCAGAACAGCTGGGTCTGCTAAGAATCATTTCCCAGTTCTCTTCATTGTAGATCGGATGACTCTCGCTTTATCACCCTTGGAGGCCACATGAAGGACAAAGCAGAAAGATCCACTCACAAAACTAATGTTTATATGGGGTGGGAGGGAGGAACAGAAGGAGGGGGATACACTTGGCCCTGATCTTCCAATGAACATAACAGAAGAGAGAGACCAATTGAGACTTGAAACCATTGTGTTACTCCAACCATTATTTAGTTACATCCTATCCATCTCTTACTCTCTTTCTATTGAACAGAGAGGCTCCTTTGGCTGCCTTGACTTTTGTAAATGTTTCACTCACTTAGTTGTGGTTTATCATTTAGACAGAATGCTACATCGGGGATTTTTCTCCCCTCCCTAAGGCTTCAAGGGAAAATGACTTCTGTTGCCTCATATTTGATACATGAACATACACACTATTCTCTTCATTTTAAGAAGCAAACCTAAGTTTACTGGCAACAGAGAAAACTGCATTTTTCAGAAACAGCTCTTCCTTCTAAAATGAACTTGAAAATAACTTAGATCATTTTTTGACAGGTAGATTAATAAAGTCAGAAATCTTTAATATTTTTGTGTAAGTTAAGCATTTTTATTAAAATATCCCTATAGTTGTGAATGTAGCTGAAAGAAATGCTTTGGAATTGCCTATTTCTGGGATCTTAATTCATCACTGGACATTTTTGTTATTTTGGTACCTAATCCCTCAGAGTTCAAAGTGGATTCTTCTTAAACTGGTTTCTAATAGATAAGAGATACTTGACTTTTGAGATAATTGCTCCAAGTCTCCATTAAAGCTACAATGTAACTCCATATCACTAGATTAAAAGATCTGGAAATGTTTTTATTTAGAATTTGCCTATAAGATACCTTGAATATGTGTTTCTATTTTACCAATATTTATAATACTTTCATTTTCAAATAACTTTTCTCCATTCCAACTATTTAGAAATTAGAACTTCCTCATCATCAATTTAAATCACCATCCTGTATTAAACTCAAGTATTCTATTACAAAAAATAAAAAAAGTAAGACTACACCAGCCAGGCAGCCAAGATGCTGACATCTGGGCACAGTGATTACAGATGGTGACCATGGACAGCGATGTTCCTGCTGATTCGGCAGTGACTCAAGGCTGCTTTTCTGTGCTGACCTGCCCTTTGAGTCTTTATGCACATTTGCTTTGAGAAAGAAATACTTCTTGATTTTTGCTTTGTCTAAACCCACTTCCCTCCTTCATCAGACCTAAAAACATATACCTTGTTGCATCAGCCTTTGACTGTGTCTAGAACCAAATTTCCTTTATGTGTGTATATGTGTTTTGCTTGCATTGTTTTAAAATATACCACCACTTAGTTAATATGCTTTAATGGCTATCTTATTAAAGAAATGTATTCATTAAAAAGCATGGGTTGATGGGAAAATGATTTATTTTATTTTTATTACAGAGACTAAAGAAAACACAGCTTTACATGAGTAACTACAACATGGCTATAATAAATTATTTTTACCAGTTGAACACTATAGCAAAGATGGACTTATGGAGTTCCCATTGTGTCTCAATGGTAACAAGCCTGACTAATATCCAAGAGGACATGGGTTTGATCCCTGACCTTGCTCAGTGAGTTAAGGATCCAGTGTTGTGGTGAGCTGTGGTGCAGGTCACAGATCTGGTGTGGCTATGGCTGTGGGATAGGCTGGCAGCTACAGCTCTGATTCGACCCCTAGCCTAGGAACTTCCATATGCCACAGGTACGGCCCTAAGAAGACCAAAATAAATAAATAAAAATAGATGGACTTCTACTATAGTGATAAAGTAATAACAGGGCTAAATTAATATGCAGCATGATATGGATCAATGTTTATGGCAGTGGTAACCTTGAACCACAGAGAACAGAAAGATGAACCCCAGTAACTTAAAAAGAATGATCCTGAAAGTTCAGAACTAATGACCATGAGTAATTAAAGAGACTTCACTCACTTAGATTTAAATTCAGGAAAATACATTGTTTAATTACATTCAAGTATATCAGAGCTCTTGGAAATAAATAAGAACAGTTTAATCTCTCTACCTTGTAAAAAGGTTCTAATGTGCACATGTAGTAAGGCATATTCAAACTTTAAGCAGTTTAAATTGTCTTCTCATGGCAATTTAAAAGATTATTGCGTGTTCCTGTTGTGGCAGAGTAGTATCCATGAGGATGGGGGTTCGATCCCTGGCCTTGCTCAGTGGGTTGGGGATCTGGCATTGCCATGAGCTGTGGTGCAGGTCGCAGATGGGGCTGGGATCTCACATTGCTGTGGCTGTGGTGTAGGTTGGCAGCTACACCTCCAATTCAACTCCTAGCCTGGGAAATTCCATATGCTGCAAGTGCAGCCTTAAAAAGCAAAAAAAAAAAAAAAAAAGATTATCACACATTTAATCCCTGAGATATAATTTTTAAAGAATGAACATAAGAAAATGTAAGAAAAACTAAAATGTAAGAAAAACTAAATCTGAATACAAAAATTAGTGATTTCCTTCAAAAAGAAAGGGTTAAATTCTCCCATTAAAATTCATTGTATTTGCAGATTTTTTTTTCAAGGCAACAAATTATAGAATATATTTCCTACATAAATGCTGGTATTAAGGACATTTTTCTCTTATTTTCTCACTTGAATAACTGTGAATTTAATAAATCTACAATACTTCTTAGCCACTCAGTTGTTAGAAAATAAAAAGCCTCCATTGCTTTGGACCTCATATACATTTATTTTGTGTAGACAATGACTTTTCATTATTTCCTTTCCTAAAATTCCATGGTTCTCAAAATAATTTTATTTATTCATAGCAAAAAAGTTCATAAAATCTTGTAGCACTATTAACATTTTCACATTTCTTTGGGGATAAGGCTAGTTGATTTTCTTCTGATTTCTTTCATTTTTGGAATCCCACATGATTATAATGTTAAAGTATACTAAGAAGAACAGGAAGTTTAAGCAGGATACAAAACATACCAATACAGAAAATAAGTCCGGTAGTTTCTGAGGAGGATCCAGTGTGACAGTCATCAGTGTCAGAAGGACCATAGTGATTACTGAGGTAAGAAACTATAAGGAGGGAAAAAAATGTTATTGAATAACATAAAAGATAAAATTTAAATGTACTGGTGATACTGATTTGTGGTTATAAATGAGCAGAACTGAAGGAGAGAGCTGGGGGTTCGATCTCTTCTGCTGATGGATCTCAACCCAGGCTGAATGTTAGAGTCATCTGGAGGTTTTTTAAAAAAAATCTTAATTCTCAGACTACACCCCAGACCAATTAAATCAGTGTTTCTAGGGTAGGCCTTAGTATTTTTGTTTTGTTGTTGGTTTTTTTTTGTGTGTGTGTGTGTGTGTCTTTTATGCTATTTCTTGGGCTGCTCTGTGGCATATGGAGGTTCCCAGGCTAGGGGCCCAATCAGAGCTGTAGCTGCCAGCCTACCCCAGAGCCACAGCAACACAGGATCCGAGTCGTGTCTGTGACCTACACCACAGCTCACAGCAATGCTGGATTGTTAACCCACTGAGCAAGGGCAGGGATTGAACCCGCAACCTCATGGTTCCTAGTCAGATTCGTTAACCACTGCGCCACGAAGGGAACTCCAGCCTTAGTATTTTTTAAAGCTCTCCAAGTGATTCCCATCTGTAGCCAAAGACTGAGAACCTCCATCTTATGCTTCATATCAATCAAGCACTGGAAAAAGGTATCTAGAACAGATAATATTGCTAGTCAGGGTTGGATGCATGCTCTAGGGCCCTGAGCCCTATAGGATATAAAATTCTAAGTTAATCTAAGAATTCATCTATGAAAAAGATTTCAACAGCAAATGCAAAGTTATATTTAATATTCATGGAACTCTTTCAATGAGCTAGTGCTATAGTATGAAGCAAGATGGGACTGTGAAAAACAATGTCCTCCGGCCTCAAAGAGCCTCCAATTTAGGGGAATGCATGAACTAGTTAAATAAAATCACAAAGTCATATTTTATTAAATACCAAAATGAGTAGCAGAAATGACTCCATTTATTATAACTGCATAGCAGTCAATATTCTTTAGACCAGTGCACTGTGCCACAGAACTTTCTGCAATGATGGAAATATTCTATACCTGGTACTCCAAAAGAGTAGCTGCTAACCACTTGTGGCTACTGAGCATTTGAAATGTGCCTGCTGCAACCAAGGAGCTGAATTTTTAATTTTATTTATTTTTACTGAGCTTAAATCCACATGTGTCTAGTGTCTACCATGTTGGACCATATAACTGAAGACTGATTCAAGGACCTGCCAGACAAGGACAATGAAGCTGCTTAAGGAAACGTACAAAGCAAGCAGTGAGAAAAAGTCAGTGACGTTCATAGTGGAAGTAGGACAGAAATGGAACCTAGAAAGATGCTTTGATGGCTATATTATTAGAGAATTGGTAAGACCTGAAAAGAGAGTGATGCAGTGAACATTCCAGATAGAAGGGTGGGAAGGATGGAAGGCTTACAAACAGGTGTAAACAGCCTGAAAGTATCCTCCAAAGGGAAAATCTAAGTCAACCTTAGTGGGGAATGAAAATTTCTAAAGAGAAATCAATGACAGTTTCAAACTTAAGAAATATGAGACTGACTGAAATGTCATGATATTAGGATCTTGAATCAGTGTTAAAAGATATGCTAGAATTCTTGCCATTTTAAACAAACTCTAAAATATATTTTATCCCATAAATTCAAGTTCTCTTTTTTAATATCTATATTTGGGTATCTAATAGGCATCTAAAACTAAGTGTGGGGAGTTCCCGTCGTGGCGCAGTGGTTAACGAATCCGACTAGGAACCATGAGGTTGCGGGTTCGGTCCCTGCCCTTGCTCAGTGGGTTAACGATCTGGCGTTGCCGTGAGCTGTGGTGTAGGTTGCAGACGCGCCCGCATTGCTGTGGCTCTGGCGTAGGCCGGTGGCTACAGCTCCGATTCAACCCCTAGCCTGGGAACCTCCATATGCCGCGGGAGCGGCCCAAGAAATAGCAACAACAACAACAAAAAAGACAAAAGACAAAAAATAAATAAATAAATAAATAAAATAAAACTAAGTGTGTGTGTGTGTGTGAAAACTATACTCAGTAAGATTAGCAGGTGACTTATCAGAAATATGGAAGCCATGAGGCAGTGCAATGGATGATATTCAAATTGCACCGGTGCTCCGATTATTAAGGGTACAAGTCAGGTGCTGAATCCTCCGATCATAATAGGTATTACTATAAAAAAGATTATTATGAAGGCGTGGGCTGTGACGACTACGTTATAAATCTGGTCGTCGCCAAGTAAGGTCCCGGGCTGACCTAGGTCAGCACAAATTAGTAGGCTTAAAGCTACTGATCCCATTTCACCACAGCAGGAACTCCTATACTTCAATTTTTTAAAAAGATGACTAATTCAATTTCTTGTTATAGGTATAGTCAGACTTTTTGTATTTCTTTTTCTTTTTGGCAAATACCCTTCAAAAGTGAAGGAGGAATTAACAAAACAAAGTTAATACATTTGAAAATACTGAAATAATACAGAGTATAGTTTCCATATACATCAGAATTAAGTTAGAAAATAAAAATAGGAAGAAGTTGAGGAAATCCTCAAATATCTGAAACTGAACAACACATGCCTAAATAATTCATGAATCAAAGAAAAAACCATAAGAAATGGACTATATTTTCAACTAAATTAAAAAACATGTATGTTAACGCTTATGGAATACTGCTTAAAAATGGTACAAGGGATATACATATAAATGAGGGATTTGAATGCCTATGTAAAAATTAAAGGTTTCAAATCAACGACCTGAATCTGAACTTTGAGAAACTAGATGAAAAACAGTAAACCAAACCCAAACATGAGAAAAGGTATATATAATACAATTAGAACCAAAATCAATGTCACAGAAAACAGAAAAACAATAGAGAAAACCAATGACCAAAAGTTGGTTCTGTAAAAATATTGATGAAACCAACAAACTTTAGCTTGAGTGACCAAAGAAAAAAGAGAACGTGTACAAATTCCCCAAGTCAGGAATGAAAAAGGAGCACCACTCCTTACCATGCATAAAAAGATGCTAAGGGACTATTGTGAACAAGTGTATGGCAACAGATTAGATGACATAGATAAAATGGATATAGCCTTAGAAAGACACACCACTGAAATTGTGTCAAGAAATACAGAAAGTCTTGGAGTTCCCTTGTGGGGCAGTGGGTTAAAGATCTGGCATTGTCACTGCAGCAGCTCAGGTGGTTGTTGTGGCACAAGTTCGATCCTTGACCTGGGAGCTTCCACAAGCCATGGGTGCAGCCAAAAAGAAAAAGAAATACAAAAAGTCTGAATATACCTATAATAAGAAATTGAATTAGTCACCTTTTTAAAAAATTGAAGTATAAGAGTTCCTGCTGTGGTGAAATGGGATCAGTGGTGTCTCTGTAGCGCCAGGACACAGGTTCGATCCCTGGCCCAGTAGAGTGGGTTAAATGATCTGGTGCTGCCAAAGCTGCTGCAGAGGTCACAACTGCAACTTGGATCTTATCCCCAGCCCAAGAACTCCATATGCCACAGGACAGCCAAAAAAAGAAAAAAAAAATTGAAGTACAGTTGATTTAAAACATTATGTTGGTTTCAGCTGTACAGCAAAGTGATTTAATTTTATATATTTTTTTCAGATTCTTATTGCTTATCTATTTTATGTGTGGTTGTTTGTATCTGCTAATCCCATACTCCTAATTTACTGCTCGCCCTGTGAGTCTTTAAGATCCCACAAAGAAAGGTGCAGGAACAGATGGCTTCACTGGTAAATTATACCAAATGTTTCTAGAAGAATGGATACCAGTCCTTCATAAACTCTTCCAAAAAGTGGAAAAGGAACATTTTCATCCCATGAGGCAGGGATTAAGTCTGATTCCAAAACCAGACAAAGACATCACAAAAAAGAAAACTACAGACCAAAACTCTTGTGAATATAAGATGCAGAAGTCTTCTACAGGAGTTCCCCGTCGTGGCTCAGTGGTAACAAACCCGACGAGTATCCATGAGGATGCAGGTTTGATCCCTGGCCTCGATCAGTGGGTTAAGGATCTGGCATTGCTGTGAGCTATGGTGTAGGTCGAAGATGCAGCTTGGATCTGGTGTTGCTGTGGCTGTGGTGTAGGCCGGCAGCTGTAGCTCCAATTCGACCCCTGGCCTGGGAACCTCCATATGCCGCGGGTGCAGCCCTAAAAAAGACAAAAAAAAGACCAAAAAAAAAAGTCTTCTACAAAATACTGGCAAACCCAAGCCAGTGGTATATATAGAAGATTATATGTCATGATCAAGTGGAACTTATCCTAAGAATGCAAGGTTAATTCAATCAATGTAATATACCATATTGATAAAATAAAGTGGGAAAAAAAACCATGATCATATCATTAGACACAGGAAAAGCATTTGACAAAAATCCAACACATTTTCATGATAAAAACATGCAAACTAGGAATAGAACTTCCTAACCAAATAAAAACCATCTATAAAAATCCCACAACTACATCATAGTTAATAGTGAAAGACTAGATGATTTCCCCCTCAAGTCAGCAAGAAGAGATGTGCTCTCTTGCCACTGATATTCAACACTGTAGTGGAGGATCCAGCCAGGGTAATTAGGCAAGGAAAAGAAATAAAAGGCATCCAGATTTGAAGGGAAGACATAAAACTATCATGATTTATAGATGACATAATCCTGTATATAGAAAATCATAAGGAATTCACTAAAAACTTATAGTACAAAATACAAGGTCAATATAAGAAAATTCATTGTATTTTTATGCAGTCGCAACGAACATTATAAAAATGAAATTAAGAAAACAATTCCACTTACAAAAGCATCATAAAGAATAAAATACTTGGAAATGAATTTAACAAAAGAAGTGAGAGCTTATACATTGAAAACCACAGAACATTGATGAGGGAAATTTAAAAATACCTACATAAATGGAAATACATTCTACGTTCACAGGTTTGGAAGACTAAATCTTGCTAAGACGTCAATCCTCCACAAATTGAAATACATATTTAAAGCAATCCCTATCAAAATCTCAGCTGGGTTTTCAGAGAAATTAATGAGCTAATCCTAAAAAGAATATGGAAATGTAAGAGATATGGAATAACTAAACAACGTGGAAAATGAAGAACAAAGTTGGAGGACTCACATTTTCAATTTGAAAACTAACTATAAAATGAAGACTGTGTAATCAAGACAGTATGGTAACAGCATAAGGATAATATAGATCAGTGGAACAGAACTGAAAGTCTAGAAATAGACTCATATTTAGGATCTGTTGATTTTCAACATGGATGCCAACACAATTCATTGGTGCTAGACAACTGAATAAAGTTAAACTCCTACTTCACACTATATACAAAAACTAATTTGAAATGAATCAATGTCCTAAAGACAACTAACATTACAAACTCTTAAAGAAAACACAAAAGTCTTCATAACCTCTGGTTATACATATTTTATGGGATATGACACAAAAAGCACAAACAACAAAAGAAAAAATAGATATATTAGACTTTATAAAAATGAAAACTTGTACTACAAACGATACCATCAAGAAAGTCAAAAAGCAATGCATAGAAGGGAGAAAATACTTGCACTCTAGTAAGAGATCTGTATCAAGAGCATATAGAGAACTCTTATAACTCAAAAATAGAAAGACAACTCATTTAAAAGTGGGCAAAGGATATGAATAGGCATTTCTCCAAAGAAATTATAAAAAGATACTCAATATCAGTAGTTACTAGGGAAATGCAAAAACCATAATGAGAAAACATTTTTCACACCCAATACATGTGGCTATGATAAAGAAGAACTATAACAAAAAAGACAAGCACTGTCAAGGATGTGGAGAAACTGGAAACCCCATATATTGCTGGTAAGAATGCAGAATCATGTAGTACTTTGGAAAACAGTCTGGCAGTTTCTCAAAATGTTAACCAGAGAATTACCACTCCAAGTTATATACTTGAGGAAAATGAAAACATATACACACTGGTAAACTTATGCACACATCTTCACAACAGCATTATTCATAACAGCCAAAAAGTGAAGCAACCCAACATCTATCTACTGAAGAATGGATAAACAAAATGTGGCATTATGCAAAATGGGGCATATAATGGAACTGGCAAAAAAAGAATGAGGTACTGACACATGCTACAACACAGATGAACCTCTTTCATACTAAAGTGAAAGAAGCCAATCACCAAAGACCACATTTTGTATGATTCCATGTTACAGGACAAACTGTATACCTGCAAAATTCATATATTGAAGCTCTAAGCTCCAATGCAACTGCATTTGGAGATGGAATTTAGTTAAGGTTAAATGAAGTCTCAAGACTGGGGCCCTAATCTGATAGGACTGGTATCTTTATAAGAAGAGGAGGAGTTCCCGTGTCGTGGTGCAGTGGAAACAAATCGGACTAGGAACATGAGGTTGCGGGTTCGACTCCTGGCCTCGCTCAGTGGGTTAAAGATCCGACGTTGCTGTAAGCTGTGGTGTAGGCCGGTAGCTACAGTTCCGATTCGACCCCTAGCCTGGGAACCTCCATATGCCGTGGGTGCAGCCCTAAAAAGACAAAAGATTAAAAAAAAAAGAAGAGGAAAAGAATTTACAAGCAGAACACCAAAGAACTAACTCTACACATACATACACAGGGAAGAGGTCACATGAGACAGCAAGGTCACCTACAAACCAGGGAGACGCCTCACCAGAAACCAACACTGATGTCACATTGATCTTAGACTTCAAGCTTTCAGAATTGTGAGAAAATAAATTCCTGCTGTTTAAGCTACCTGGTGTGGTATTTTGCCATAGCAGCCCTAGGAGACTAATACATTCCATTTATATGAAATGTCCAAACAGGCAAATCTATGGAGACTGAAAGTAGATCAGTGGCTCTGGTGTTAGGGGTGAGGGTGGAATGAGAAATGATGGCTAAAGGGTATAGGATTTCTTTTCAGGGTGATGGAAATAATCTAAAATTAGGTTAGGTTGATGGCTGTAAAACTCTGTGTACATACTTAAAACACTGATTGCATGCTTTAAAAGGGTGGATTTTTATGTGTGACTTTATAAAAATTTTATCTTAAAAATGCATAAAAGAAAAGAAATATTATGATAATTTTTAAAATAATGCCCTTCCCTAAAAACTAAACAACATACCAGGAGTTCCCATGGTGGCTCAGTGGTTAACAAACCCGACTAGTACCCATGAGGACAAGGGTTCGATCTCTGGCCTCACTCAGTGGGTTAAGAATCTAGCGTTGCCGTGAGCTGTGGTGCAGGCTGCAGATGCAGCTCGGATCTGGTGTTGTGGCTGTGGAGTAGGCCAGTGGCTACAGCTCCAATTCAACCCCTATCCTGGGAAGTGCCATATGCTGTGGGTGTGGCCTTAAAAAGACACACACACATACACACACACACAAAACACAAAAAACTAAGCAACTTACCAAATACCGTATAATTCTGGGAAGAAATGTAAAACACGGAAAATATTTCCTAACAGAAATGGAAAAGGATTTCAACTGCAGTTCTTCTTCAGAAGTCTTTTCAAATATTGAAAAGGAAGTTGTGCAAGCTATAAAAAATGCCATCGCTGTCACAACTGAGGGCATTACTAGTTCATCTTTCAGCAGAAGAGGTAGCATACTATATGGGAAATAGAAAAAATCAAAAGAGAATTGTCATTTCAAACCTTATTCACTTTGTAAAAAAAGTTTTAAAAGAGTTTATAAGTACTACATTGAAAATATTATACTGGAAACTGGTTTGACTCACCTAAATGTTGACACAAGTAAAAACCAAGTAGACATAAAAGGAATTTCACTTAAAACTAAGCAGACTGGTCTAAAATGACAAAGAAAAATATTTTAATCTTAGAGAATATAACATCAATGCTTATATGTAAAAATATGAACACATTTTATCTGATTTTTGAGGTAGTTAAAAAGGAACAAAAACACAAAATACAGCCAGCAAAGTCCCCATATGGACTACTGATTCACTTTTTTATAACTATCAATCCAAACTAAATGAATCTAGATACTGAGGCATCAACTCATAATAACTAGAAAACTGCTTCCAGTATCCATTAATGAAACATTTTTCTCTGTCATACAAACAGTAGCTTAAATAAAGGATAAGATAAACAGAACTGAACATTCAGAGAGAGCTTTTTCATATTCACATATCTCATTCTATTTGGGAAATAGGAAATGAATTCCTGGTATAGTGGTTTTTAAACTTCTTTTTATGATCTTCCATGTGACATAATACTCAGTTAAGTTGAGAACTAAAAGATATGACTGTCATCTGATACTGAAGAGAGGACAACAGAGGCAAAGAAGAATTACAAAGGGTGATAACAATAAAAGAGGAAAAAACGAGTAGGAAGAGGCTCCATGGAAAGAGCAGTAATAGAGGTCACATTACCTTCTGGGTGCACTGTGGCAGTGCTTGAGAAGAAGGGGGCTGGTCGGGAGACCTGAGTCCTAGTTCCTCCCCTGCCACTTACTTATTGTATGACGTTGAACAAATGATGAATTTAACTTTTTTCCTAGGTGTAAATGGAAATAATAATAATACCCTGGCTTGTTAAGTACTTGAAAGAACTCTTTTTGCAGGTATTAACTAGTGTTTACTTTTTACTACAATAAAAATAAATAACTTTTGGAGTTCCCGTCATGGCTCAGTGGTTAACGAATCTGACTAGGAACCATGAGGTTGTGGGTTCCATCCCAGGCCTTGCTCAGTGGGTTAAGGATCCGGCATTGCCGTGAGCTGTGGTGTAGGTCGCAGACCCAGCTTGGAGCCCGCATTGCTGTGGCTGTGGCGTAAGCCAGTGGCTACAGCTCTGATTAGACCCCTAGCCTGGGAACCTCCATATGCCGCGGGAGCGGCCCTAGAAAAGGCAAAAAGCCAAAATAAATAAATAAATAAATAAATAACTTTTTTACTAATGATGATTACTGAATAATAATTACTTTTTCTTCTTATTATTATTATTATTTGGGGTCTCCTTATTTTTCAAAGTTTGAGTATTCTCCTCCTTTCGTAAAAGGATGACTTTTCCCCCTGTCAACTAGCATATGAGGCCTGGGATTATAAACTGATTGACAACTACTGCATTAAAAGAAAATACTGGAGGAGCTCACTGTGGCTCAGTGGGTTAGGAACATGACTAATATCCATGAGGATATGAGTTCAATCCCAGGCCTCACTCAGTGGGTTAAGGATTCAGCATTGCCATGAGCTGTAGTGTAGGTCATAGACGCAGCTTGGATCTAGCACTGCTGTGGCTGTGGTGTAGACCAGCAGATGCAGCTCCATTCAATCCCTAGCTGCCCTTCCATATGCTGTAGGTGCAGCCCTAAACAAAAAGAAAGAAAGAAAGAAAGAAAATACTTTTCTCCAAAGAAGATATACATATTGCCAACAAAGACATAAGAAGATGTTCAACAGGGAGTTCCTGTCGCAGCTCAGTGAGAACTCTACTAGGATCCCGGGTTCCCGGGATCGAAGATGCGGGTTCGATCCCTGGCCTCACTCAGCCCCTACCCTGGGAACTTTCATATGCCATAAGTGTGGCCCTAAAAACAAAAACAAAAACAAAGGCAGACAATAACCAGTGATGACAGGATGTAAAGAAATAGGGACCTTCATACATTGGTGGTGGAATGTAAAATTTATTTTCAGCTTTTGTGAAAATAAATTTGGTGGTTTCTCAATAAGTTTATAGAATTACTATATGACCCAGAAATTCCACTCCTAGGTATAAAGCCAAGAGAACTGACAAACAAAATCTTCTATGGGATGTTCATAATGACACTATTCCCAAGAGCCAAATGGTGAAAAGAGCCCCAGATAGCCACTAACTGATGCACAGACAGACAATATGTAGTATATCCAGACAATGCAACATTATTCAGTGCTTCGTGAGTGAAATAGCGAATCATCATACAACATGGAAGAACTCTGAAAATATTATGGTAAGTGAAAGAGGTTAATCACAAAAGACCACATATTTTGTTATTCCATCTATATGAAATATCCAAAACAGGCAAATCCACAGAGGCTGAAAGTATATTAGTGGTTACAAGGATTAGTGGAAGTTCCCACTGTGGTGCAGTGGGTTAAGGATCCAGGGTTGCTGCAGCTGTGGTGTAGGTTGTAGTTGTGGCTCAGATTCAGTTCCTGGCCCAGGAACTCCCATATGCAGTAGGTGCAACCAAAAAAGGGGAGAAAAAAAAAGAAGGGTTAGGTGAAAGGGAGAATGGGGAATGACTACTCAATGAGCATGGGGTTTCCTTTGGGGATGATGAAAATATTCTCTAAGTAGACAGTAGTGAAGGCTGCATAACTGTGAATAAACTAATGATATATTTTTACCATTTTATGACAATTATAGACACACACACCTTTTTTTTTTTTTTTTTTTTTTTTTTTTTGTCTTTTTGCTATTTCTTTGGGCCGCTCCTGTGGCATATGGAGGTTCCCAGGCTAGGGGTCGAATCGGAGCTGTAGCCACTGGCCTACGCCAGAGCCACAGCAATGCAGGATCCGAGCCGCGTCTGCAACCTACACCACAGCTCATGGCAACGCTGGATCCTTAACCCACTGAGAAAGGGCAGGGACTGAACCCGCAACCTCATGGTTCCTAGTCGGATTCATTAACCACTGAGCCACGACAGGAACGCCCACACACACCTTTTTTAAAAAAAGAATTATCTACACTTGTCTTCAATTCTTCTCTTCTCACTATGTCTTAAACCCACCCTAGTCAGGCTTTTCCCTGCTTCACTCTACTCCACTACCCTTTCCAAAGTCCCTAGTGACTTCCACTTCACTATGGCAAGGAGTCTATTCTTAACCTTCATCTCACCTGACCTACTAATAGCATCTGATACAACTGATCACTTCAGTTGTGATCAGTTGGAAGCCCTTTTCCTCCCAGTTTATTGAGATGTAAGTGATATAACATTGTGTAAGTCTAAAGTACACGTGACAATAGATATATACTGTGAAATAATTACCACAAGAGGTTCTCTTACACATCCATCAACTTAGTTTCTTTTGTGTGTTTCTGTGTCTGTGGTGATGGCTTTTCAGATCCACCTCCTCTCAAATTTCAAGCATACAACACTTGTTTTTGGTTTGTTTGTTTTTTTTTTTTTTTTTTGTCTTTTTGCCATTTATTGGGCCGCTCTCACGGCATATGGAAGTTCCCAGGCTAGGGGTCGAATCGGAGCTGTAGCCACTGGCCTACGCCAGAGCCACAGCAACGCGGGATCCGAGCCACGTCTGCAACCTACACCACAGCTCACAGCAACGCCGGATCTTTAACCCACTGAGCAAGGGCAGAGACCGAACCCTCAACCTCATGGTTCCTAGTCAGATTCATTAACCACTGCGCCACGATGGGAACTCCTGGTCATTGTTTTCTAAATGAACTCCATGCTTTCTACCCTTGCTCCATACAACCTATTTTTGATCTGCCACCAGAATAATTTTATTTACTTTTTAACAGCTTTATGGAGATATAATTAATATACAAATAACTGCACATATTTCTTATGTATAATTTGATACGCAGAGTGATCCGTTTGTTTTTATTTTTTTGGCTGCACCCACAGCATATGGAAGTTCCTGGGCCAAGGATCAAATCCTAGCCCGCAGCTGTGAACTACACCACAGCTGTGGCAATGCCAGATCTGTGCCAGTGGTAACCCACTCTGCCACAATAGGAACTCCTTTTAAAACATCAAGTCAGATAATGCTTCTTCCTCGAAATCCTCCCACGGCTCCCCATTTCCTTCAGAATAAAAGACAAAATTCCCAATGTGGTCTATAAAACCCCATATAATTTGTACCCCATTACCTCTTTAACTTCATATCCTATTATGCCCCACCCTGACCACTCCATTCTGGCCACATTGGCCATTCTATTGTTCCCTAAACATATCTGCATACTCCCATCTTAGGGCCTTGGCACTTAGCTGTCTAGAATGTTATTCCTTTTTTTTTTTGGTCTTTTCTGGGCCACACCCATGGCATATGGAGGTTCCCAGGCTAGGGGTCAAGTCGGAGCTGTAGCTGCTGGCCTACACCACAGCCACAGCAATGCAGGAGCCGTGCTGTGTCTGCAATCTACACCACAGCTCACAGCAACACTGAATCCTTAACCCACTGAGCGAGGCCAGGGATCAAATCTGCATCCTCATGGATACTAGCCGGGTTTGTTAACCACTGAGCCACGACAGGAACTCCTAGAATGTTATTCTGACCTTCACCTAGAACGTTATTCTCCCAGATATCCATTCAGCTAATCCTCATCGCCTCCAGTCCACTCAATTATCTTCTCAACAATACCTATCTTTTTTTTTTTTTTTTTGTCTTTTTGCTATTTCTTTGGGCCGCTCCTGCGGCACATGGAGGTTCCCAGGCTAGGGGTCGAATCGGAGCTGTAGCCACTGGCCTACGCCAGAGCCACAGCAACGCGGGATCCGAGCCGCGTCTGCAACCTACACCACAGCTCACGGCAATGCCAGATCGTTAACCCACTGAGCAAGGGCAGGGACCGAACCCGCAACCTCACGGTTCCTAGTCAGATTCGTTAACCACTGCGCCACGACGGGAACTCCAACAATACCTATCTTGACGTCTGTATTTAAAACTACAACCTGCACTTGCTCCTGTACCCCTACCCAGTATTCCCAACTTCCCTTATCCTGTTTTATGTATTCGTCATGGCCTTTATTTCCTTCTAACACACTATTTAATTTATCTTTATTTAATTATTACTGTCTGTCCTTGAGAATGAAAGCTAAGAAAGTAGGGATATTTGTCTGTTTTGTTCACAGATATATCCCAAGTGTACAGAATAGTATCTGACAAATAGTAGGCTTTCAATAAGTATTTATTGAATGAAAAAAAAAGTATTTATTGAATGAAATATTTGTTTAATGATAGATTAGCTAGAACCAGGTCAAGAGGAACTTTTAATGTTAACTTTAAAATATTTGATCAAAATTATATTAAAATTATGCACTGTTATAATCTTTATTTTTTTGTATTCTTCCAAAGCACATTTTCTTCCTTTTTTTTTTTTTTTTTTTTTTGGCTGTGCCCATGGCATGAGGAAGTTCCTAGGCCGGAAATTAAACCTGCACCATAGCAGCAACCCAAGCAGATGCAGTGACAACACTGGATCCTTAACCCACTGTGCCACAAGGGAACTCCTGTTATAAATAATCTAGGTACAGTTCTAGAGTATGAACTCCCAGAAATTCAGAGCCCAAAAGTTATTATGCACGGTCAGATCATAGGTCACTGATAGAGCTTCTTTCTATGGGTAGAAATTCTAGGAAAAATTATACATGTTTGAAAGCACCACCTCTCCACAGTTCCATCCCCTGGCACTAGGGATTTGTGTAGGGTCAGCCTGGCCTCATGTAACAGTGGTCAGATCTAACTCAAGTTTAGACTTTGGGGGATGACATTAAGCTGACCTCCCTATCTGCAATGCCATGAGACTATTTTATCAGTTTAAAATATATTATAAAGAACTAAAATTGTTAAGAGATCATCATACTGGAAAAGATGTGATTTTATGAAATAATTTTATGCAACTAAGTAACTAACATTTGTATAGTTTTGATCTGCACTTAGGCGATTATACGTAAGTAATACATTTATTTACATATTATAAACACAATAATAAATGAATAAATAAATAAACACATACTTGGCTTCCCTACAGACCAGCCCAGCTTACTAGAAAACTCTGCACTGAGGTTTTAGCCCAAAGCTCCAGCTAATAAAAGCAGTACTTCCTTCAATTTGTCATTGGTCACATCACACATGTATCTTCCACAATAACCTCAAATACAGGGTAAAGGGTTGGGCAGTCAGGGTGGGACTAATCTACGGCAGGATTCAAGTATTCCATGATTCAAGAAGTATTCTTCCGGGCAAGTATTATTTTATCATTTGGATATTATACCCCCAACTGCCACCCAGTTTTCATGATTACCAAGAAAAAATGTTAATGCGTAAGAGAAAAGGAGTCTGGTTAAGGACTGCCAATAGGATCTAAACAAAGGTTCTGACAGAAGAACTAGAAAAAAGGCAACATATAAAAAGCGCCCTAAAGAAGTTATTGGAGAGTACAAAGCTACTGAATAGATGAGGAAATGAATGAAATGAAAAAGACAGAGAGGATAAACAGGTTCCAGCCTGAGTAGAGCCTCTTGGAAGAGGGTTTTTATTAGCATATAGAAAGTATAAATGAAAAAATAGCAAGAAATAAGAAATAAGTCAGAAATGATTCTATAAAACTTTATCAGTTTAAAATATATTATAAAATATAAAGAACTAAAATTGTTAAAGAGATCATCATACTGGAAAAGATGTGATTTTATGAAATAATTTTATGCAACTAAGTAACTAACATTTGTATAGTTTTGATCTGCACTTATGTGATTATACGTAAGTAATACATTTATTTACATATTATAAACACAATAATAAATGAATAAATAAATAAACACATACTTGAAACTTTTTACTTACACTGATACCAAAAGAATGGACTTTTCGTGTACTTGGAAAGAAAATAAAAAGAATGATAGTGCACAGCTAACCTTTAAGGAAAAAGAGGGGAAAAATCAGATAATAACAACTTATAAAATATAATAGCAATTTAACTGTGAATCTGATTAAAGATAATTTCAAGTAAAATTTTAAAGCTTAAAATAGCTTCTAGCTAGAAGGAAAACATATACACACTCTAATATACATAATATTTTACTCTAATTTAATAACCAAAATATTTTTGAAAAATAAATTATAATAAAGCTATACTTAATCATCTAAAACACATTCATGAGCTCAGTTATTAATAAAGAAAACTAACAAATACTTCAGATACAATATACTTTCATCATCTCTTGGAATCTCTGATGATTTAAATTAAAAAGTTTAAGGATAAGAAAGTCAAAATCTAAACCTGGCAAAATAAATCTATTTTAGTGTTTTTAAAATGTGCATGTCAGTAAAATATATTAAGTGTTCTATAAAGTAATCATTTGCTCTTTGGGGTTGTAAATAAAAATTAATTAGATCCGTTTTCAGTTCATATTCTGCATATTAGATATCTATCTATATACATCCAATCCACTTGCGGAAGCAAAAGTCTGGATCGCTGTTTTGTACATGCTACACATCCAATCTATCAGCTAATCTTACCTGCACCATCTCCTAAATATAATATCCACCAATTTCTCTCCATTCCCTTCTGCTGATGGTGGCAGAGAAAAGGTCTAAGCCACCCCAGCCTTCTCTTGGACCAGTGGAATAACCTCCTATTTGGTGATGCTCTTGCTCCCTACAATCCATTCAGCCACCTTATCGGATCATGTAATTCCCCTGTTTAAAATCCTCCAACAGCTTCCCATTACACTTAGAATAAAATATATACTCCTACATAATTTGGATCCTGCCTTCCTCTTCCAGTCTATTTCTCACTGACTCCCTTACTCATTTCAGACCAGCCACTTCGTACTTGTCCTTTTAATGCCTCAAACATGTCAGGAGTTCCCGTTGTGGCTCTGTGGGTTATAAACCCAACTAGTATCCATAAGGATGCGGGTTTGATCCCTAGACTAGCTCAGTGGGTTAAGGATCTGGTATTGCCGTGAGCAGTGGTGTAGGTCACAGATACTGCTTGAATCTGGAGTTGGTGTGGCTGTGGTGTAGACCGGCAGCTGCAGCTTGATTTGACCGCTAGCCTGGGAACTTCCATATGCCGCAGGTGAGGCCCTAAAAGCAAAAGAAAAAAAAAAGTACTGCCTCAAACATGTCAAATGCATTCCTGCCTTGAAAAAAAACTTGTTTTTATCAAGTCAGAACAGAGGTCATCTTGTAATTGGTTCCTTCTGGTCATTCAGTTCTAGGCGCAAATGTCACTTCCCTGGAAAGGCCTTCCCTTAAAGGAAAGTAGTGCCCCCCTGCCCCCAAACCCCACCAGCCCTCTTTTCATGATACTTTTTTCTTCATAGGCTTCATTATGCCCAGATATTTTCCTGTTGACTGATTTATTTTGCTTATTGTCCTTCTGCCCCCATGAGTGTTCCCAATTAAGAGAGCAGGGATGTCAGCTGTCATTCACTTTCATGCCAATACCTAGAAGAAGGCATAGCACATTAGAGGGCATCTAATAAATATTACTTGAAAAAAATAATTCAATCTAGATTGAAAATACTTTGAAATAATTTTAATGGGAGTTGTTTTTAAAGCTCTCAGAAATATTCAGTAACAATTAAAGCATTATCAACAAAAACAAGTTTAAGTCATTTTAATTTTCAAACACAAGAGCTAGTATTAAAACCTAACAAACAAAATAAAATCAGGAAATTAGGAGAAAGAAAATGGCTTTTCTGCTTTATAATCCTAAAAGTAATCAACTCCAACACTGTTGCAATATCTCAAACTCTGAAATTCCACTCCGTTATCTTTGAAATATATCTTTAGTTAGCATGAAAAAAATAACAATTTTTCATAAGCTTGCAAATACATCCCTATTCTAAACATCCTACAGAATATAACCATAGATGACATAGTATGCTCAGAGTTCATTCATAGAGTGAAACAACAGAAATCATCAATAAAAAGGTAATAATAATAATAACAAAAAAAGAGGAACACGAAACTATCCTTTTGGACCATGGCACTGATACGCACTTATGAAATATGTGACTGATATGCTCTGTTTTGGCTTGTTTTTAGAATGCAATGTGAATAAGTGGAAGTCCCAGAATTGAAACCCTAATTTCTAAAATGCTGTCCCTTGTATAAGTCCACTAAGACTTATTATTTCATAAACCAAATTTTCTTGATATCTTTAAAAGATATCTAAAGATATCTGTAAACATCATTTTATAGACCAAGGTACACAGAAACAAATTTTAAATACCACAGAAATAGAACCAGAGGGAATTTGTATATCTACTCAAAGAAATTCTAAAATGCAGGATATAAAAAAATAAAAAAAAAAAAGTAGGATATACAACTAGTCCATGTTCAAACTGACACAAGTTATCCTCCTAAGACGGAGATCTGTCCCCTCCCCTTCTTCAAACTCGTTTTGCTCCTGTTGCACACAAATCTGACTCCAACTTCTCCAACCCAACATTCAAGGTCGTACAGAATATGACCCTTTCTGACTCTTCCCTCTCACTATATCTTCTCCTTACCTGCCCGCACACACACCCACTTAACAGCCACACAAATCTCATTGTTTAATGCTGTTCCCACATCACCCCCATCCTTCTCCATCTCTGTACCTAAAGGTACATTTAAGCTTTTCCTCCTGTCTTGAATTCTCTTATATAACCACCTATTCCAAATCTTGCCTAGCTTTCAAAATTTGGTTCTGAGCCCATCTGCTTTAAGAAACTGCCTAAAATCTGCCCTCAAAGTAGTCTCTCCTTTTCCCAAACTTAACACAGCACTCCATTGTACCTGACAGAACTTAATACCATCTGCTTTACACATAAAAAAAGCAGATTTGTATTCCCTCACTGACCAGTACAAAGAAAAAAATTAAATAGTTGTTGAATTATTCTGATTGTTCAACCTAGTACCCAAAACAGCTCCTATGTATGTCAGACACTCAGTAAATATTCGCCAAATAATGTCTCAATCCAATAAATTCTGTTCAGAGCAAGAATTATCTGTGTTTTTAAAAGATCAGATGCAGCAAGAATTAAATATCGAAAGTAATGAGAAACTTACCAGAGTAAATTTGAATCCTTTAGGAGAAGGGTGAAGTGTTAATTTCATACATGCAGGAAGCAGGCTCAAAAATGTAAAACAGAAGCTAAAACATAAAAATTAAGCATGTGTTTTCTTTGTAGAGGTATACAGCTAAAACAAACTTTTTTTAATGTAAGGATCACATTACTTATCAACTTACGGTGATTTCAAACCAAAGTTTTTTATGCATTAAAAAATAAATTTAGGACCAAATAACATTTAAATAAAATCCATACATTGAAATATGTACACATTTTAGTATATACACGACTATATAATCATGTATTATGTAATCAAAACAAAATATAATAGAATTAAATGTTGCTTATTTTATTTTTTATGTTATTCTATTATTTAGTATCAATTATGGAAAAATATAAAAATAGATACCTAAAAATCAATTATCAAACACTCAGGAGTTCCCATCGTGGCTCAGAAGTAACAAGCCTGACTAGTACCCATGAGGACGCAGGTTCGATCCTTGGCCTTGCTCAATGGGTTAAGGATCTGGCATTGCCATGAGCTGTGGGTGCAGGTCACAGATGCGGCTCACATCCCTCATTGCTGTGGCTGTGGTGCATGCCAGCAGCTGCAGTCGTTTTGACCCCTAGTCTGGGAACTTTCATATGCTGAGGGTATGGCCCTAAAAAGACAAAAAAAAAAAAAAGAAAAAGAAACAAGCAAACACTCCAAACAAGAAAACACAAGGTATAAAGAGACAATACTATATATATAACACAAACTTTCATAAAACTACTCACAGGAGAATATTCAGCCCTCATTTCACAAAAGTTGGCTATCTGATTTCAAGCCCATGGTAAATTGGAAAGAACAAACTAGAAAGGGAGCAGGAAGCTGCTAGAGCTTCTCCTTACAGTGCCTGAGAGGCAAGAAGGAAAAAGAACTCAACAGGCAGAGCAATCTGGAGCCACACAGTACCTCGGCAAACAGGCTTTGAAAGCCCTGAAGACAAGTATTATAATGCAAAACAATAACTGATTTTCCCAGGTGATGGCTTGGTGGCCTGTTAGCTTGGCTACAGTGCTTCCCATGAAGGTGGGCTACAAAGGATATTCTTGAAAGAACTGGAGGAAAGAGGGAGGCAGCAAATACACACACCTCTCAGTTATTCAAACATTAGTGCTGGTGCTGCTCGAAGATTTGCAGATGTAATTAAAGACCCTATTCATCTCATTTTAAGTTAATGAAAAGGGGGCTATCTTGGCAGGGCCTGAATCACTTTATTTAAAAAAAAATTTTTTTTTCTTTTTTTTTAAGGGCTATCCCCACAGCATATGGAGGTTCCTAGGCTAGGGGTGGAATCAGAACTGCACCTGCCAGCCTACAACACAGCCCTAGCAACTCCAGATCTTTAACCCAGTGAGCGAGGCCAGGGATCAAACCAGCATCCTCATGGGTACTAGTTGGGTTCATAACATGCTGAGCCATGAAAGGAGCTCTATGAATTACTTAAAAAGAAGGCTTAGGTCTTCCATGAGCTCTGAAACTCCAAACAGCAATGGGGTTTGTAGAGCTCTTCCTTCTTCCCAGAAATCCCCTCTGGAATGCTTGTCTTGTGGACCTCCAGTTTGCTCATTCAGGTCCCACAATTGTCTAAGCCGGTTCCTCGTAATAAATTAATACACACACACACACACACACATGCACAGAGTGATCTACTTATTCCACCTCTCTGGACAACGCTGACTGATTTGCCACTGAAAATCATGGTCATGTTAAATCATGTTTAGTGTACTCTATTTAAGGAAGAGCGAAGTAGGTAACAATAACTCTCATACAAAATATTTCATGTAGAAGTTCTATTGTACAGAGGGGTAGGTTTACACTGTGTGGAATATGCACTAATGAAGAACACTTTAATTCCTATGATGCCACATAAATGAGGTACTCCAGTGACACTTTTAGAGTAGTTTATAAAATACTATATACAAACTTTGTGTCTCTTACCTGATCATTATCTGGATGTGATGTGGCAAAATATCCTTGATCTTCAGAAAGACACTGAAACTGCACCAAACATTGGCTACTTTATCCTTAAAAGAAATGTTATTTTATATTCTAGTGTAATTGCAAGAAATATTAAACTTCATGAAGTACAGCCCATAATCTCTTTGTAGATAAACTTTTGAGTCACAGGAAGCAGTCACAATTTCATAACCAAGTTGACTAAACTCTTGAAGGAACACGCACACGTGCACACACACATTCAAACAATAGGACCTTTCAGTTTTTGCAATGCGGGGTGATCTAAATCGCTGGCCAACCATAATTTAGAAGGTCCCAAAAAATACTTAGTATTTTTCAAGAGCAGCACATCATTCCTAAAGATGAAAAACTCAGGAAATTTTTCTAAGAAAACTTTACTTTCTCTAATTTGTAGTACACACATTGCTGGACCCATTTTGTCAAGCACCTGAAATTAGAGTAATCTACTAGCAATGACAAGAGTTAACTGCTAATAAACCAAAAAGTTTAAAGACATTAGCAGTTGAGCTGGAGTCATTTTCAAAATTAAGTTTGTAACTACAGGAGTTTCTCTTGTGGGGCAGCGGAAAGGAATCCAACTAGGAACCATTAGGTTGCATGTTTGATCCCTGACCTCACTCAGTGGGTTAAGGATCCGGCATTGCGGTGAGCTATGGTATAAGTCACAGACACGGCTCGGGTGCCGAGTTGCTGTGGCTGTGGTGTAGGCTGGCATCTATAGCTCTGATTTGACCCTAGCCTGGGAACCTCCATATCCCACAGGTGTGGGCCTAAAAAGAAAACAAAAAGAAAGTTTGTAACTACAGTACTGGGCTCATGAAACCCATCCCCTACAGCGTAACTCACAGCTGTGCTGGCAAAACATTAAGTAACTACTGGAAGTTGCCATGTGGCGCAGTGGGTTAAGGATCCAGCATTGCTCCAACTGTGGTGCAGGGCAATGGCGGCACAGGTTCAATCTCTGGGAATTTCCATATGCCACGGGTGAGACCAAAAAAAAAAAAAAAAAAAAAAAGAGGTAAATATTACTGACAACTGTACCATCCTACTTCCCTCTGTCAAGCAATGAAATTGCTCTTCAGGTTTTGAGGGCAACAAGTGAATGGAGGTGACCAGGAATACCATAAAAAATGTACAACATCTCTTTTTATAATTATCATGATTAACTACCATTCTGGTTTTGTTTTGTTTTTGTTTTGTATTTTAGGGCTGCATCAGCCTCATATGGAGGTTCCCAGGCTAGGGATCGAATTGGAGCTGTAGCCGCCAGACTACGGCAGAGCCACAGCAACGCAGGATCTGAGCCGCATCTGCAACCTACACCACAGCTCACAGCAATGCAGGATCTGAGCTGCATCTGCAACCTACACCACAGCTCACAGCAATGCCAGATCTTAACCCTCTGAGCAAGGCCAGGGATTGAAGCAGCATCCTCATGGTTCCTAGTCAGATTCGTTAACCCCCTGAGCCACGACAGGAACTCCAACCACTTCTGAAACAGAAGGCAAGGTAAACATCCAGGCAGCTTACACAGAGAACTAAACTTTTCCTTATGTAGGTATTAAGGTTAGAGGATATATAAAGAAGTTAGGAACACAATTCTTTTTTTTTTTTTTTTTTGTCATTTTAGGGCTGTACTCTTGGCATATGGAGGTTCCCAGGCTAGGGGCTGAATCAGAACTGTAGCTGCCAGCCCACGCCACTGCCACAGCAACGCCAGATCCGAGCCATGTCTGCGACCTACACCGCAGCTCACGGCCATGCCGATTCTTAACCCACTGGGCGAGGCCAGGGATTGAACCGGCAACCTCGTGGTTCCTAGTCGGATTCATTTCTGCTGCGCCATGACGGGAACTCTGAGGAACACAATTCTCAAAATTTCCAATTACAGCTCTACCATGTACAAGGTGTATGAATCTCTGACCTCAGTTTTCTGATCTGTAAAGTGGATATAATACCTCAACACTATTGAAAAGATCAAATAAAATAAACGTGACGTGTCTAGTACCTCGTCAGTAAGGGGCAGTCATAACAATAGTGATTATTTATGATTGTCGGTGCTGCCACCCTCACCATCCCACTGATGCACAAGGCACACCTTTCCACTCCTTCACAACAACAAATTCTTTCTCAGTCTCTTTCAAAATGCTGGTTCCAGCCTCCCACAGATCCACTGAAAGATTTTCTATGGCTATTTATATATCTAAAAATTAGAAAGATATATATGTTTCTCTAATTCTTTTTAAAAGGAAATGTTTATTCAAAAGCAAATTATCTATAAATATGTTGTCTCTGTCTAACTTTATTAAAAGGCCTTTTTGTTCAGAAAAATGTTTTGTTTAATTTAATTACTAACTCTAAATCAAATTATCCATGCAATAAAAGTTTAACAAGAGTGATTAAGCTGGCATTAAATGAAATGAAATGAATGATTCTCATTAAAAATTACTGTGGATGAAAGTTATAAAGACCTTTCTGAAGCAAACATGATTATTAGTTTAATAAATAATTTCCTAAGACTAAAAAGAGAATACAGGGAGTTCCCGTTGTGGCGCAGTGGTTAACAAATCTGACTAGGAACCATGAGGTTGTGGGTTTGATCCCTGCCCTTGCTCAGTGGGTTAACGAACTGGCGTTGCCGTGAGCTGTGGTGTAGGTCGCAGACATGGCTCGGATCCCGCGTTGCTGTGGCTCTGGCGTAGGCTGGAAGCTACAGCTCCGATTAGACCCTAGCCTGGGAACCTCCATGTGCCGTGGGAGCAGCCCAGAAATGGCAAAAAAGACAAAAAAAAAAAAAAAAAAAAAAAAAAGAGAGAGAGAGAGAATACAAACCAAAAAAAAAATCACAAAGCTATTAACTCTGTAGCTCCAACTTCTCATGCAGTCTTTCATGATGGACCCTATGTCATTAGAAAAATGTATAAGTGAATTATGGATTTCATGATAGCATAAATACTCCTATTTATGTAATGTACTAGAAAATGCCAGCTGAGCTAGAAGGTATATACCAGATTAAATAAGTGGCAAGGAATGACTGCAGGAGGAGAGCAGGTGAAGTCCCCAAAAGTCGAAGGGAAGGTACTGGGACAGAAAGGAGTAAGAGAAAAGTTTTTAAACATGCCTCAAATAATCCACGATCTACTGGGAAGAGTCTTCTTAGAACTTGCAGGGTTTGCTCCCTTTCTGTAAAAAATGGCAGCCAGCAGAGAATGAAGGAAGCCACAACAGTACAAGCCAGCTTAATTAACAATACAAACCTAGAACAAAAACAAAGGAAATTGGTAAGATAGGGAGAGGCTAATGACTCTGAGAAGTCAACCTGAGTCTCACTAAATTTAATAAATGTAAAATGTATTATTAAATGTAATGATAAATCTGTGCCTCCAAAACAGGTTTAAGATGAGAATCTACTTAAATCAAAGTTAAGAAATTCACCAATATTAAGATGTGTAATGCCCCAACAAAAAGACTATCACCATCCTCATTAATGTTTAGCTTAAATGCTATTCTTACGTAGCTGTGAAAAAAAA
Organism: Sus scrofa; assembly: GCF_054392235.1. NCBI lineage: Eukaryota > Metazoa > Chordata > Mammalia > Artiodactyla > Suidae > Sus > Sus scrofa. Next base: position 153,489,883 of record NC_139388.1, read on the forward strand.
TGTCAAATTGGGATGTATTTCTAAAAAGCATATAATGTAATATGCTCTAAAGGGGTGAAATCCTACAGCAATGTTCTAAGTAGTCAATCCACATTGCCTCTAGTGTGTGCATTGATCAAAACAGTTCTCTAGACAGGAGGATTTAAAAATATATAAATATGACAATCTCTCTTTCCATTCACCCCATACCCACAAGACATTAGTAAGAAATCATCATGAGGCTAAGTGAAAGACCACCTTCCTCCACTTAATATGCAAAATAAATTCTCTAAAGCACTTTTTTTGAATTTTGCTGTTTAAAAGCTACTCACCCCTTTCCTTTGAGGCCTTTTTTGAAACACTTGCCAAGTAAAAAGCAAAAAAATGGCAAGGAGTGGTAAAGTTCCATTTGCTTATAATTTATAGCTAAGCAGAATGCCAGTGACCCTAGCAGGTCCCAGTCATAAGACACTCCAAGAACACCCCATAAAGCAAAGCCAAGACTCACAGAATTATATCTGTTCCTATGTCAAGGAAATTATCTCAATAATTAGAAGAGATAGATTTTGCATTTTTTAGAAATTTTGAAATAATATATATAATGCAAACTATTTCTAAATAAAAACTGTAAGTAGTAAATTGATACATGAATTGGAAATTACATATAAGGGCCTTGAATATATTACATCTACTCCTTAACAGGGGTTCCCGTTGTGGCTCAGCAGAAACAAACCCAGCTAGGATCCATGAGGATACAGGTTCAATCCCTGGCCCCGCTCAGTGGGTTAAGGATCTGGCATTGCTGTGAGCTGTGGTGTAAGTCACAGATGCCGCTCGGGTCCTGTGTTGCTATGGGAGCAGGTGCAGCTCTGATTCAACCCCTAACCCAGGAACTTCCATATACTGTGGGTGCAGCCCTAAAAAGAAAAAAAAAGTAATATAACATTTCCCAAGACAAATGGGTATGAAAAAGTATTTCTACTTTTATAAATCTGTCCTCTACCCTTCAAGTAAAAGCTTGGTATAAATACAGTTTATATAAGCAAGAACCCTAGAAAATAAGACACTGCTTGGATTTCCCCTGTGGCTCACAGCATAACTACTTGGTGTTGTCTCTGCAACAGCTCTGGTTTGATCCCCGGCCTGGGAACTTTCATATGCTGAGGGTACAGCCACCTGTTTAAAAGAAAAAAAAAGCCATTACTAGATGACAACATTATACAAACTGAGCCTGGCTTTCATGATACGTAACTGGCTTCACTTCTACATTAGTAAAGGATACTGAAAATGTCCATAGTCAATAAGAATAAGGCCTGGATACAGCAATATGCATAATGCATTAGCAATCTGTAAAGAAAATTATTGTGAAATAAGAAAGTAATCTGTTATTCGAATCAAGCAAGGTAAATGTGTAGTTTCATTTAACACAGTAGCAAATGTTCCCTCTTGGCTTCTAATTGTCAAAATATTCTATTTTTATAAAACAACTCTTAAACATTCAAGTTTTCCTTGGAGATGACATAGGTATATATACTTGAGTAAAAAGGAAAAAAATCACTAAAAGGTATTTTGCAGAGAAAGCACTTTGATACACAAATCAGATGAGTTAATCTAATGATTAGTCTACATAAAATGACCAAAGAGAATATTCATTAACTATGAATATGAGAATATACAGCAATTTTTCAAAATGCCTTTGAGTTGTCATTTTCACAGACAACTCAAAATTCAGATTTACCAGTTAAGCAATAAATTTAGCATGCTGTGTAATTCAGCAGTATATAACTTCTAAAATTAAGTTACTACATCTTATTACTACATTTGGGCATTAAAATAATTACTCTAAGATAAGTTAATGTTTCTAAATGAAAACTGACAGAAGATAGATTGTCCCCTGTTATCTATTCCCCAAAGCACGGTTTCCTTCAAAGCTCTATACTTAATAATCAAATTAGTAACACATTTCAGAGATGAAATGTCAGGTTACTTTAAAACTTACCTTTTTCTTAGTTGAGATTTCTTTTAAACAACAACAGTACAAAACTACTGCAGGTATGTAAATCAGCAAATCAGCAATTAACACTGAAAAAAACAAGCAAATGATTCCACATGCGAGTACATCAGGATCTACCATAACCTATTAATTGCCTCCCTCCAATGATGAGTGGAATTTCTAATACAAGGACCCTACCCACGATGAGCAAGTCCTTTCCACATCTAGCCCTTTCCAATCCCTTAACTGTGCCTACTTTCAATTTCTATGGTACTATAGAGTCCCTTAATTTTCTCTAACAAATTCATACATTAAATCAAGTAGATGTATCCAAAACTAATTCTCTCTTTGCTCTGACTTGGAACTTAAAAATTAAGAATACTCAAACCAAGGGAAGAAAACTGTTTTTCCCCCTCAGTATCTGTATACTCCAAATCTTCTGGTGTGAAGAACACCTAAAATGTGCAGACGCATAGGAGAATCTTTTTTAATGTTCACATTTTTGAAAGTTCAAAATTTTTTGCTAATTAATGCATACAAAGAACTTGAGAGGCCCAGGTGAGAAGGAAGCTGAAAAAAGTTGGAAAAAAATAAAGCAATTCATAATTCTGAATGTCCAGTCCTTTCACAACAAAGAAAAACTAACACATTAAGTTCTTCCACAGTACAACAAAGTTATCCAAAGAGCCTATTTTTTTCCTTATACCACACATACATTTAAATGTGCAGAATAAGGTAAATGATAGTAACCTGTCAGTGTTAGATGCATACAATCTATTTGCAGCTTCAGATGCCACATTTAGGATGACACTGACAAACTGCTGGAAAATATTCAAAGGAGCACAACCAAAGGCCTCAAAACCATAATCACATTCAAGAAACTAGTCATTAAAGAAACAGCTAAACAGTTAAAGTATCTAAGAATGTTTAAACTGGAGAAGATAATCAAATATCCGTAGGGTGTTAGGTACATAAAGGATCAGACTTGTTCTATGTAGCCCAAGGAAACAGAACCTAAATGACTAGTGAAGGTTCAATGTAACAAGGAAATTTCTCTCTCTTTTTTCTTTTTCAGCTATACCCACAGCATATGGAAGTTCCTGGGCCAGGGACTGAATCCAAGCTGGAGCTGCAACCTACACCACAGCTGCAGCAACACTGGATCCTTAACCCACTGAACCAGGCCAGCAATCAAACCTGCACCTCCACAGAGACAAGCCAGATCATAACCCACTCTGCCGCAGCAAGAACTCCAAGAAGGAAATTTCTAATGATTGGGGCTCTCTAAAAATAGAATGGACTGTCTCTAAAGGTTATGAATTCCCTGCAGATATAGGTATTGGTTCAGAAGCTAAATATCATGTGTTGAGTGTGCAGGTCAAGAGAGGATTAAAACATTTGGGAAGAGAGGAGTGGTGTGGGAGAGGGAAAATGGGCCATATAGGTTATCTCTAGGGCTTGAGAGTCCATGACTAGATGAATAATAAAGAGAACAAACTATGACTAAATTCAGACTAATTAAGGAAAAGGCCCCCAAAAATCTAAAGTCTTATTAAAGCTTTTAAAGAAATGTAAGCCTATTACTTTCAACTGATAGTACAGCATACAATAAATGCTCAATAAACATTTGTGGTAAAGATTAATTTAGCAACAATGCACAGCAATACAATGGATGATATACAAGTGTAAGATTTACTTTAAGAAAAAAGGTGAAAGGTATCTGGAGTAACAGCCTAAACAAATAAAACTTCAATTTTAGAGTAAACCGACCTTAGGTGAGCTGGCTTACTATACCTCAGTTTCCTTAGCTTAAAATAAGGATAACAACAGTATTTACCTCATTTGGGTATTCACATTATTAAGTGAGATAATAATAAATTTAAAGTACTCAGAATTATTCAGTTCTTCTCTTGTTTTTTACCTTACATATACATTTGCTCATATACATATATGCATATTATAGTTATACAACTGTAAAAATCAGTACAAACAGTAATAGAACCTGTCATCAGTTTGTTCAAAAAATTTTTTAATCAAATTTTACACTCAGTACCTACTGCTCTTTTACCTGTTGCACGCATGAAGAGCTTATGTGCCTGACTCTCGTATCCACGTGATGTATGGAGAGCAATCCAGTCTGGATTTATAAACTTTGCCCTGCAAATCAAAGCATGCACTTTATCCTGCATCACTTACAGCAATAAGGATATCTGAGAACATATGAATCTATTCTGAGAAGTGGTCATTGCCCTTATAAAGCAACAGAGTTAAGGTTTAAATTTTATCTTTGTATTTAACCATGTGAAACTAACGCTGTAATAAAGAATCTGCATTGCTCACCTTCCAACAAACACATGCGAAATGTTAACTAAAAGCTCTATCTTCATAATCCTTCCAGGGTGAAAACAATCTGATGTGTTATATTCCGTTTATTAATCATATGCTTTGTAAAGAGCAATACACTAGTATTGACAAGATGATCATAGTTTTTCAATTTATAAACTTTTTGGTTATCATAGGAATGGGCTACAATAGCTATTAATCATAAATCATTGCATAAAACTAAACATAATTATTAAAGATAAATTAAGACTTCAATCATATTACAATACCCTGAACGCTGTGAAGTATAACTGCTTATCATAAAGCTTGGAGACTTATTTTTAATCCGGGAAGCTAATTTTTACAAAATATGAAATAGGAGATCAGAAAATACTGTGAAGAAGTTCTTTAAATTTCTGCTGACGCACTTCAACTCTGAAACGGAATACCACTATAGAGTAGAACTGGGTCTCCACCAAATAGAAGGGCCTAATCTTCTATAAACCATTCCATTTCTGTAAAAGAATGACTTCCAATCCCGATCTTAAATCATATGTGAAGCACCACAGTATCTCTAGTTTCTAATTTGACAGGCTAGTCAGAATACCATTTAGACCTTTACTTTTCACTTACTTTGTGCCATTCCAGGAAAAAAGCTTTCTTATGCAAAACTAAGCATATTACATCTATTTCTCAGTAGTCCATGCATAACTGGTAACATCTTTACTTCAAAACAAAGCTAGATTTTTGCATCTCTTTCTAGCCTTTCCTCCAAAAAAATTATGGAAATGTTCAAATTGATAGTCAACCTTCCTACAACCCAATTATAAAGGCATGGTGCTCTATAAACCATTAATACAATAGTAGCTACTCTATTCAACAAATTTTTCCTTACTCTATCTGCTAAGGTCATAAATATTTAGCTATGTTAAGGAAGAAAAACTTACACATATGCACATAAAAGACTATGATAAGCTGTAAGAGGTGGATAATCCAGTCCCCAATACTGTAAATTGTTATCACTGCTGTTAAAATACCTGAAAAAAAGGAAAAAAGCATCATTTCATCAATCAACATTCAAGAAATACACTTATATTTAACATCCTATTTCATTTAATTAAATGAAAACATACGTTACACAAGGTAAAAAAAAAAATTCATCTAAACTTTCCTGTCCTTTCCTCTTCTCTAAAAATTTTTGTGAACTCACAATTAAAAGTTGTTATTGAATATTGTGACTAAATAATTTATTGTCCAAACCAAGATACTCTTCTAAGAGTGAATGAGGAAGCTATTAATAATTAAGCCATAATAATACAGGCAAACCAAGATTGTGACAGGCAAACCAGAACTTACTGTCACTCTACTATTAAACTTAATCAATGAGTAACACTTATACAAAAGAAAATAGACAACAAAAAAGAGAATTTGCTTCTGACAGTCTAAGAAACAATGTGAAATCACAATTTTAAAGAAGTAAAAAAATGAATATCAAAGACCACATATTCTAGTTATAAAAAAAGAAATATTGCATGAAACAGGTAGACTTTTATTAATAAAATTTTGAACACAATTCAACCAATATGTAATAAGAATTCAGTATATACAAAATTCTGTGAATTAAGTAAGAAAACTAGATCTAATATTTACAAACTAATAGGTTCCTCCAGTTGATCAGAATGGGAAAAAAGTATACATAAGCACATTCAAGAAATGGAAATTAAATTTACATAAACAAATTTCTTAATCATATTCTTTATAACTAGGCAATTTCTTCTATCCAATTTATTCTGAGTCATAAGAATTTAAAAGAATAGACACCAAACTATACAAATCACAAATAACTGTTATTCTCAAGCCTGTTTAAAATGGGTCACAACTTTTCAACATCACAATCCCGTACTCTATTAAAAAAAAAAAAAAGTTAACTTAGCATTCATCAGAATCCAGTTAAATAACTTCTTGCAGCTGACCCCTAAAAAACATGGGAGTTAGGGAAACCAACCCTCTACAGAGCTGAAAATCCAAGTATAAGTCATAGTTGGCCATTCCTGAGGTTCCTCTGTATCTGAGTTCCACATCTTGGGATTCAACCAATCATGGTTCTGTAGTACTACTGTATTTACTATTAAAAAATAACCTGTGTTGCTCAAGGGTAACCATATTCATCTTCAGAAAGTCTGCTTAACGTCTGTCACATAAAGTGTGGCTTTGTATGCGGGGGATAGGAATTAATAAAATGATCAAGGCATGCTAGACAGCCACAGGCATAGTGCTACAGTATGGTATCATCTATTGGCAGTTCTCCACTCCAGCAGCAACATCCTAGGTCCTATATCTGCCGGAAGCCATGAGGCAGTAAATCCAAGAATCTTCCAGGTTAGCTGGAATCCCTTTGATAGCCTGAATATTGGGAACTGGGCCAGACCAATAGCAGAAACCAGAGGACTCCATGAACCCATCTCCTGGTGTTTCTGCCTTAAGTGTGTACAATCCCCTTGCCTTGAGTGTGGGTAAGACCTATGACTTGCTTGTAACCAACAGAATATGATAAAGGTGATAGGATGGTCACTCTGGCACTTATGTTTTATGTATATGTTAAATTCCATCTTGCTAGCCAAGCTGGAGACTCCATTTACCTGACTTTGAAGAAGCAGGCTGTCATGTTTTAGTAAATGGACATATTAAAGAAGCCACATGGCAAAAAAATGGAAGCAGACTCTAGATGATAAGGATAGCTTCCAAAAAGAAACCAAAACTCCTAGTCTTGAAGATGCAAGGAAATTAACTCTGCCAATAACTTGAGGGAACTTGGAAATGGTTCCTTCCCCAGTTGAGCCTCTGATATGACTGCAGCCCCAGATAACAACTGGATTGCAGCCTCCTAAGTCCCTGATCATAATATTGAACTAGCTATGCCTAGACTTCTAACCTAAATAAACTACAATAATAAATATGTATTTAAGTAATTACCATTTGTGGTTATTTGTTACACAGCATAGAAAATTAATACAACTGTTTAGGAGTTCCCACTGTGGCACAGTGGGTTGAGAACCTGATGGAAGCAGCTCAGGTTGCTGAAGAGGCAAGGGTTTGATTCCCGGCCAGGCACAGTGGGTTAAAGGATCCAGCATTTTCCACAGCTGCAGCATAAGTTACAGCTGTGGCTCAGATGAGCCCCTGGCCCAGGAGCTTCCATATGTGACAGGCATGGCCACTTAAAAAAAAAATCATACATATAATTACCAAAAAGATCTGCAATCCATCAGAAACATGGGGAAAGATATGAATATGTAAATTTGAGAAAAATAAGATGATCAGTAAATACATTAAAAGGTGCTCAACATCACAAGAACTCAAGGAAATGGAAATTTTAAGAGTCTAATGTTAATTGCTATGATTAAACACTGAGTATGTGGAAAGAGATATTCTGGTGTTGGTATTCATTAAAACCGGCTACTTTAGAGATTCCATTTCTAGAAATCTACCTAGAAAAAAACATGTATACATGGGAGGAACATATTTTATTTAATCGTTCTCCTATCAAAAGATATTTAGTGTTTCAGGTTTCTCATTATTATAAACAGTGCTGAAATAAAGTCATTCCCACAATTCCTGACTTACAAAACTGTGATTTTGTTTAAAAAAGCAACATGTTCAGGGTAGACAGACTCCTCTCCAAGCCCCAGGTATAAACCATGCCTGCACTGGACCAGGTGTTTCTTTCTATTAATGGTTACTTTAAGGGTGGGAAAAATTTTGCTCCTCAACAAATAGTGATAGAAAATAAGGTATTGCTATTATTCTTGCCTTGAATCTGGTTGCACAAAATCATAGTGCCAGGAGCCCCAGCAGTCATCTACTAAACATGGGATGAAAAGCCTCAGGATAAAAAGCCAACATGTCAAGAAGAGTGGAAGAGAAGAAAAATTAAAAAGCCTGATTGCTATCACTGAGCTGCTCTACCAGCCCTGCAAGGCCTATTTATTGTAATAATTATTGTATTGCTTAAAATACTATTACTTAGGTTTTCTATCACCTGATGTCAAAAGTGCTTCTGCTTTCACGCATAAAAAATTTTCATTATAAATTTTTTTTTTTTTTTTGTCTTTTTGCTATTTCTTTGGGCCGCTCCCGCGGCATATGGAGGTTCCCAGGCTAGGGGTCGAAATCGGAGCTGTAGCCACCGGCCTATGCCAGAGCCACAGCAACGCGGGATCCGAGCCACGTCTGCAACCTACACCACAGCTCACGGCAACGCCGGATCGTTAACCCACTGAGCAAGGGCAGGGACCAAACCCGCAACCTCATGGTTCCTAGTCGGATTCGTTAACCACTGTGCCACGACGGGAACTCCTTCATTATAAAATTAAAGGAAAAAATTCAACTTCTATTACTTACAACTATGTATATTGAAATGGAGTAAGTTTTTAAATTTAGAAATGTAAAACTGCTATTTTTAAAGTTATCCTGATTTATCCAGATTTCATATTTTAGACTATGATGTCACTTGAAAGTTTTGACCACACTGTAGCTAACCTTCTACATGAAGACACAAAGACCTTTCTCTTGGAAAACTGAAGTTAAAAAATAACAAACCAGGAGTTCCCATCCTGGAAACGAATCTGACTAGTATCCATGAGGACACAGGTTTGATCCCTGGCCTCATTCAATGGGTTAAGGATCTGGCGTTGCCATGAACTGTGGTGTAGGCTGCAGATGTGGCTCGGATCTGGCATTGCTGTGGCTGTGGTGTAGGCTGGCAGTTGCAGCTCCAATTCAAACCCTAGCCTGGGAACCTCCATATGCTGCAGGTGTGGCCCTAAAAAGACAAAAAAAAAAAAGAAAGAAAGAAAGCATTGCTCAGTCACTAGGTAACAATACTAGCAAACTAATCAATTTTACAAAATGAGACAAAAAATTCAAAATATTACAAATGTTATTGCCAATACAGATTTATGTCCACTGTTGGTAACAGTTAACCTGTCCCAAGTATGTATTTTCTGTTTCATAAACTGTGCTGCTGAGATATATCTTTTTAGAGGTCCCACTGTGGCTCAGCAGTAATGAACCCTACTAGTATCCATGAGGATGCAGGTTCAATCCCTGGCCTCACTCAGTGGGTTAAGGATGTGGCATTGCTGCAAGTCGTGGTGCAGCTCAGGTCCCGCATTGCTGTGGCTGTGGTGTAAGGCAGCAACTGTAGCTCCGACTGGACCCCTAGCCTGGGAATCTTCATATGCTGCAGGTGCAGCACTTAAAAAAAAAAAAAAAAAAAAGAAAAGAAAAGAAATAGATGTATCTTTTTCAGTGATAGTCATTATGAATCATATATCAATGAACTTCAAACCAGAAAGTAAAAAATAGAAATCACACCATTTAAACATGAATCTGAAACAGATCAGTTTCTCTTAAAATTGCCAGTTGTGCATTTTTGGTTTTTCTAGTCTATCTACACATCAAGAGATGTTTCCTGGCACTTACTATAGTAAATCACATTTCTTAAATTTTTCATGAACTTCCTGAAGTATTGCATAATAGACTGATGATAAATTATTATGTTTTGTTTCTGAGCTCACTATTCAGGATTCTCTTGTTACACAATCCTTAATAAAAGTTTCAACCCTATGAAATTTACCACAAAGATTCTTTCAGACATTTCATAATTTTTCAAGACTAACAGACCATAGTCAAAACCTAATTATACAATTACTGTCTTGGTTATATATTTCTGATTTTTAATAAAGAAAAAGAATAAAAATGTATAATATAGTCAAGTCTTGATAATCTGGGCCAAAGCAGGAGACTATTGGCACAGAAAACTGAAAACTGAGGTAAGTCAGCATTAGAATAACCCAAGCACTTTACTGGATTAAGATTACATTCTCGGAGTTCCCGTCGTGGCGCAGTGGTTAATGAATCCGACTAGGAACCGTGAGGTTGCGGGTTCGGTCCCTGGCCTTGCTCAGTGGGTTAACGATCCGGCGTTGCCGTGAGCAGACGCGGCTCGGATCCCGCATTGCTGTGGCTCTGGCATAGGCCGGTGGCTACAGCTCCGATTCAACCCCTAGCCTGGGAACCTCCATATGCCGCGGGAGTGGCCCAAGAAATAGCAACAACAACAACAAAAAGACAAAAAGACAAAAAAAAAAAAAAAAAAAAAGATTACATTCTCACTCCTCCTGGATTCAGTATTTTCACCACCAAGTATTAAGTTAAAAGCTGAAATTTATCAGTTTTCTCTAATCTTCCAATACTAAAATTACATTTAATTTTGTATTAAAATCTTTCTTGAGAACTGCTTACAAAGAACAGTGAAGAATACAATTATCTTCTCCATGTAATATTTATAAAAGAATAGAAAAGAATTACAAAGCTCAAAAGCACTGGTCTGGTTTGCCTCAGATAAAATGTCATCTTATTCTACCAGCAGAGTATTAGAATGTACTAATAATCTGTACAGTGATACTCTGGTTAAATCAATGTCTGAGGATATGAAAAATGCAATAAAGAATAGTATCAGGAGTTCCCACTGTGGCTCAGCAGGATGTGGTCTCCATGAGGATGTAGGTTCAGTCCCTGGCCTTGTTCAGTAAGGATTCAACCCAAGGTTAAGGATCCAGCACTGCTGCAAGCTGCAGCACAGGTCGCAGATGCATTGCTATTGCTGTGGTGTAGGCCTCAGCTGCAGCTCTGATTTGACCCCTAGCTTGGGAACTTGCATAAGCTGCAGGTGCAGCAAGAAAAGAAAAAAGAAAGAAAGAATAGTATCAAACATTTAGCTGACCTCTATTTTAAATACTCCAAGCTCAAGGGTATGGCCAACCTGTTAATAGAGAGTTCAATACGAAGTTCTGGTGTGTAACTCTCTCATAAAGCAGTAATATAAAAGCAGTGACCAAAGCAATCCACAGAACAATATAAATAGTTCGCCTGGTACAGCCAGTCTTTTTTTTTTCCAGCCATGCCTGTGGCATGTGGAAGTGCCTGGGCCAGGGATAGAATCTGCACCAGCTGCTACAGCGACAATGCTGTATCCTTAGCCCAATGTGCCACTGGGGAACTCCGATATAACGGATCTTAATGAAATAACCTACCAGGTATCTAATAAGTAAAGATTGTTATCAGAACATGTTCAACAAAAACTATACATGCATGGATTTCCTGTGAACATATAACTTCAGCTAACATTTACTGAGAGTTCATTACACTGCAGGCACTGGTCTAAGTGATTTAAATGATTAATTTTATTCAATCTTCACAATAACCCAGTGAAATATGCATTCTATTATTTCCATTCTACAAGTGATAAAACTGTGACAGAGACAGTTAAATAACTTGCCAAAGGTCACACTGCTAGTAAAGAGTAGAGCCTGGGTCTGAACTCAGGCAATCTGACTCTAGCACCTGCAGTCTTCACCACTAAGCTACTGCTTTTTTACATCTCTTATTTTCGTAACAGAGAAACTTTGCGAAACCTCCAGAAGAAATAGTCTTAGTTCGTAAACTTCCACATTTTATGTCCTGAGGAGCTTCTATCCTTAAGGTTCTAGCTCAATACCATATCCCAGCCGGTACCTGAGTATATGGATAACTTTCAAAAGGATGAAATGTCAAAATGAGCCCACAAAATGCAGGGTAATATATGTGACATCAACATAGTGGAAGATGAGGATGTTCCAGATGAAACAGCATATTTTTTTGGCATTCCTATCATGGCTCAGCAGAAATGAATCCAACTAGGAACCATGAGGTTGCAGGTTCGACCTCTGGCCTCACTCAGTGGGTTAAGGATCTGGTGTTGCTGTGAGCTGTGGTGTAGGTTGCAGACTCGGCTTGGATATGGCGTGGCTGTGGCAGAGGCCAGCAGCTGTAGCTCCAATTGGACCCCTAGCCTGGGAACCTCCACATGCCACAAGTGTGCCCCTAAAAAGAAAAAAAAGAAATAGCATATTTTCCTTTTAAGTATCTTCAAATAATCTATATTAATTGAGTAATAAACAATCAAATCAAGTTAAAACTACCCATACCATTGGTTGATTGGTAAATTGAAAGTAATTTCTTGCCAGTGTCTCTGAGCTTCATAATCACCAAACATAGGGGGCTTTCCAGCACCTAAGATTTCAAAAAAAGCAAAACAAAAATATACTTTAGTATATTAGTGATTTTGCTTCCTTATGAAAATTTTCTAAATCATAGAGATGGTGTAGGTAGAGGAAAATAACACAGAAATCACCCAAAACGTCAGAGAGCACTGCTGACACACTGACTGTGTGACCTTGAGCAAACGACTTAACCTCCCTAAACCTCAGTACATTAAAAACAGAATCAATACTGTCAGTACCTAAGGACTGCTGGAATACAGGCGATAATGAATATAAAACATCCAGTATAGTACCTGGCATATATCAACATTCAATAAATACTGCTAACATGAATTAGTTATTAATGTTAATTAGTTTTTAATTAATTACTAGATAATACTAATCATAAGATAGCCAAATTTATTTTTACTTCATAAGAAAGACTGTCAACTATACTCTCCAATAAGTACCATAAAACAATAATAATAATGAATATCTATATTTCACAAAGGGCTTTTACAAACTAAACATAAATAACTTAAGGTCAAGTATAGAACCAAAAACAGACCATATTATTACAAAGACAATGGTTAGGTCAGGCTTTGATGTCAAGTGAGTTATATAAAAACTGTCAGTTTATAGGGGTTTTTTTAAAATAAAATTTCAAATAAAAGATAATGGATCTTTAATAACTAACAACTGACAGTGTCCACTGCATGCCAAATACAACAATGAAGTAGGTATTACGATCATCCTCACTTAACAGCTAGAAACACAGTGGCAGTGGTCACCCAGGTAACGAGTAGTAGAGTCTGGACTGGAACCCTGGTATACTGGCTTTATAAACCATGTTCTTGACTTCTACTCTGTGTTGCCTCACAACTTGTATGGGTAGGTTATTAATCTTAAGTTATAAATGAAATGACATAAAGTAATTCCACTTAGAAAATTTAAACAACCACTAGTTAGCTAGCAGTTGATTACAAAATTGTGAGAAAGCCCAAAGAAGTACAGTACAGACACAAGTTTCTTAATCAGCAAGTGAAATTTGCATAGTCAAATATACCTATTAATCCATTAGGAAGGTGTGCCACATTGGGAAATACCCTTATCGTTCACTGAAATCTAAACCCAGATTTTCTCCAGCTTTAGGACACGACATGTAGTAGACATTTTTTTTTTTTTTTTTTGGCATTTAAAAGCTAAATTACCTCACTCTTCTTTAATCGCTAGCATTTCCAACCAAGGAGATTCTCCCACTTTGAGATAATCACAGGAAAAGCAGATAACATCTCCAAAGCATATACATGTTGAGTGACTGCCAACAAGGAATTACCCACAGTACATGGACACATGGATACAGACACACACAGACACAACCAATCCCATCCTTCTTAGAAAATACCACATCTTGAGGAGTTCCCATCATGGCTCAGTGGTTAATGAATCCCACTAGGAACTATGAGGTTGAGGGTTCGATCCCTGGCCTCACTCAGTGGGTTAAGGATCCATGAGCTGTAGTGTAGGTTGCAGATGCGGCTTGGATCCTGCGTTGCTGTGGCTCTGGTGTAGGCCAGCGGCTACAGCTCCGATTCAACCCCTAGCCTGGGAAACTCCACATGCCATGGGTACGGCCCTAGAAAAGACAAAAAGACAAAAAGACAAAAAAAAAAAAAAAAAAAAAAAGAAGAAGAAGAAGAAGAAGAAAATACCGTATCTTGTTCACTTCTGTATTCTCAGGATGTAACTGCACCTAGCATATTATCAGTTAATGATGATATAGCAAGGCTATTAATATTATCAGTGTGACATAGCAAGGATTTTAAGTTCAAAAAGATTTGAGGAGTTCCCGTCGTGGCGCCGTGGTTGACGAATCCGACTAGGAACCATGAGGTTGCGGGTTTGGTCCCTGCCCTTGCTCAGTGGGTTAACGATCCGGCGTTGCGACCCCTAGCCTGGGAACCTCCATATGCTGCGGGAGCGGCCCAAAAAGAAATAGCAAAAAAAAAAAAGATTTGAATTTTTTTTGTGGCTGCACCCATGGCATGTGGAAGTTCCTGGGCCAGGGATCACATCCAAGCTGCAACTGTGACCGACACTACAGCTGCAGAAACACTGGATCCTTTAACCCACTATGTCAGGCTGGGGATCAAACACAGACCTCTGCAGTGACCTGAGTCCCTGCAGTTGGACTCTTCACCTACTGCACCACTGCAGGAACTCCAAGATTTGAATTTTTGAGTCCCTGATTTTCTATTTACTAAAAGAGCAACACTAAGCAGTTTGTGATAGCAGACCAATTAATTATGCCAAGGCTACTTTAACATAATGCCCATATATTAGTTCTTGCCTCAAAACATCTTTAAGTGGGAGTTCCCGTCGTGGCGCAGTGGTTAACGAATCCGACTAGGAACCATGAGGTTGCGGGTTCGGTCCCTGCCCTTGCTCAGTGGGTTAAGGATCCGGCGTTGCCGTGAGCTGTGGTGTAGGTTGCAGACTCGGCTCGGATCCAGCGTTGCTGTGGCTCTGGCGTAGGCCTGTGGCTACAGCTCCGATTCGACCCCTAGCCTGGGAACCTCCATATGCCGTGGGAGCGGCCCAAGAAATGGCAAAAAGACAAAAAAAAAAAAAATCTTTAAGTTACTGCCTGATATTTTGAAATCCCAAGTCTCTGTTTATGCTGCTTATTCTCTATTCATATATCTCTTCTATCAACTCATATCCAACCTTTAAGAACTATCCCAATGGCAACACTCTCCACGAAAACTTCCCTTATAAATTAAAAACATATTGATAATTATTGACTTCTCTTAATACTTACGTTTTGAGTATCATATATTCATATAATCATATCACATGATTATACTATTTTCTGATTGCTACTCAAAGAAGAATTTTAGATCCTATGAACATAGAATGTGATTTTTCAGAGTTCAAAGGAAACATATTGCTAGGCATATACTTTCAGTTAAAACTTGCTTAAGTAGCTGAACAAGATGGGAAGGTTAACCTATAATTAAAAAAAAAAAAAAAGGAAAATAACTCCCCCATGAATTAATTGCATTTCTGTACAGCATTTTATAGATGTGTGTGGAGGAGTGTGTATACTTTTCTCTTTTTAAGAAAACAACTATTATCTATGGGGAGAAAGGAGTTGATTTTTGTTTGTTTTGTTTCTATTTGTTTGTTTTCAGTCCACTGGGATAATAAAAGCCATAGAGGATCTTAAGTAATTTCCTATACCTGAAAAATCCAACTATCTGGATTTTCTGAAATTGCTCTAGACTTGTGGTCAATGGAAGAATTTATTACCATTCTCTAACAAATAGAAGAATGGATAATGACTCTCTTTAGGGTTGAGAAACAAGTTTCTATCCAGAGTCTGACCTACTTCAATAAATTCAGCTGACACTGGCTATGAAATTAGTACTTAAGTTTTTAAAACTGCTAAAGTGCCCTTAAAGCAACCCAGAAGGACAACCCAACTGTACCTATGGGAGCTTCACTTGGGAAGGGCAAAAAGGATTCCTTTCACTGTGCTTAATTCTACAAATTCATTTACATGAGATTCAGAATTATATAAAGAAAACTTATTAGTATATAATTACGAAGCTTCAATTTTGTCTCATTCTTAGGAAAATAGGCTTAAGCACCACTTATATGTTCATTTTATTAACTGCTGAACTATTTAGAATTATCTAAGAATTTAAAAAACAAGTAGTTTCTTTGATAACAATACACACTAATTGCTTTACACTGAAATTTTACACAATGTAAGAGAAAAGAATTTGACTAAAATTTTCCATAATAATTCCTCAGAGCTTCCTCATTCCAGCACTTTCTAATTACAATCTTAAAACAAGAAAAACAAAAAGCAAAACCAAAATAACCATGTTAAAAACAAATTATAACCAAAAAAAAAAAAAAGGTATTTTAATAGCAGGAAAAAAAAATAACCTCAGCAGAATCACAGATGTTACACTCATTCATTAATCCTCCCGGCCTCCTAAGAGACAGAAGTTCTTCACATATGAACCTTAAATGTTACTCTTTGTGATGGGGGTTCAGAACTCTGAGAGAATCACCATTTTTCTCAGTGTTCAGCATTTTTATTTTTCTCATCTGAAAAATGACAAAAATATATAACAACCACCTACAAAAGATGCATACAAATATTCTACTATTGTCCAACAAAATAAGTAGCAGGAGTACTGCTTTCCAGACGAGGGAAGTAACTGAATCAACTCAGACTTTCAGAGAGAAGTGTTAGAATAAGGAATGGATGTAGGCCACAGGGACAGAAATGCATTACACATGCGTGCTGTCCTCTACTTGATTCTCATTATGTATTTGATTATATACATCACTAGTACTGAAATGGTGGGTTTTTTTGTTTTGTTTTGTTTTTTGGTCTTTTTTGCCATTTCTTGGGCCGCTCCCACGGCATACGGAGGTTCCCAGGCTAGGGGTCGAATCAGTGCTGCAGCCACCGGCCTACGCCAGAGCCACAGCAACACGGGATCCGAGCTGCTTCTGCAACCTACACCACAGCTCACAGCAACGCCGGATCCTTAACCCACTGAGCAAGGCCAGGGATCGAACCTGCAGCCTCATGGTTCCTAGTCGGATTCGTTAACCACTGAGCCACGACGGGAACTCCGGTGTGATTTTTAAACTGTACTATTTATAATTAATATTATAAAACCCAATACCCTGATTTTAGGTTTTAGAGTCTGTCAAAATTAGAAAACTAAAGGAAAATTAGAAGACAAACACAAGACTGCAAACTAAATAAGATCAGGAGTAATTCAGTGCTAAAGGAAGAAAAGGGAATGACTATCCAAAGGACGATACGGATTGAAAGTAAAGGTAACGCAAATTACACATTTCACATGACAACTTTTTTTTTTTTTTTTTTTTGTCTTTTTTTGCTATTTCTTTGGGCCGCTCCCGCGGCACATGGAGGTTCCCAGGCTAGGGGTCCAATCGGAGCTGTAGTCACTGGCCTACGCCAGGGCCACAGCAACGCGGGATCCGAGCCACGTCTGCAACCTACACCACAGCTCACCGCAACGCCGGATCGTTAACCCACTGAGCAAGAGCAAGGACCGAACCCGCAACCTCATGGTTCCTAGTCGGATTCGTTAACCACTGCGCCACGACGGGAACTCCTCACATGACAACTTTTAATTGGCCTTTTCCTCAGCCTTCCTTACCCCATTCCAGGTACCAGTTAACTCCCTTCTTCCCTCCTTCCATTCACGAACAAACTTCCTAAAAGTTGCTGCATCTCCGTGTTATCTCCCATTTAGTCCTCGTGAAACCAAGCACGGCCCTGTAGCACTCCTGGGCGCAAAAGCCTTTCTGTGTCCCCCATTTCCTGTTCTTAGGAAATAGGCCTCCTTCAGCCACCATGACCTTCCCTGAGCGCCTAGGGACGGGTTCAGACAGTTGCTCATCAGGGAAGGGAGGAACAGTCAAGCAATAATAGTACGGGATCTTGGGGCGGGATCTTGGTTCCCTCTCAAGGGATACACATAAAAATAATACAGGCATCTTATACACCTAAGAGAAAAGGCATACTCCTTATGCTTCTTTTGGAAATGAATACTTTAAAATTGAACAGTTTAGAGTCCTTCTTTGTCCTTCTCCCTGACTTAATTGCATCCTAAATGCCATCACCCATAAGCTAAAGATTAGGCATCCTGAGCATAACCGCCTGTGGGCTGCAGATTATTAGCACACGATGTTTTTCAGAAACTTTCCTAGTTTCCTAGTCTGTTCTAATCTCTGATCAATATGTCCTAATCACAAGCACTGCGATTCCAGGCAATAACCAGACGACCACCATCATGATCACACCAAGATCTCCTGACTTCAGCTTTAATGACTAAGATTCCCCCAAAGGAAGAATGCATGTTCGTCCCAATCCAGCTTCCTATCTGAAAACCTGCTTTCCTCTTGTTTACTATACAACTCCTTGCAGTTCTTTTCTCCTTTACCCAAAACTCTGTCTCTGCGTTTCAATTCGGCACCGGCAGACAGAAGCAGAATTCTGGCAACACTAGTTCATTATGATTTGGGAATCAGGAGGCTCACAATGGCCTCCTAGTAATCCTTTGTTTTTAATTTTCATTCAACTTGACATATCTAGAACTTGACACTGTTGACTAGTCTTTATTTCTTAAAATTCCAGTTTCCTGGCTTCCAGGACAACAATTTCTTCAGGCTCTAATCCTACATGATATCTTCTCAGTTTCTTTTTCTTTTTTTTTTTTTTAAATAAGGGTCGTACCTGCAGCATATGAAAGTCCCCAGACTGGGGGTTGAATTAGAGCTGCAGCTGCTGGCCTATGCCAGAGCCACAGCCACAGCAATGACAGATCTGAGTGCATCTGCAAACTACGCCACTGCTCCCGGCAACACCGGATTCTTAACCTGCTGGGCAGGGCCAGGGATTGAACCTCCATTCTCAAGGATATTAGCCAGGTTCATTACCGCTAAGCTGCAATGGGAACTCCCTTCCCAATTTCCTTTAATCATTCCCCCTTCTCTGTGAAGATAATCAGTGGTTAGACTGTTTTCTTCTTGCACGACAGATGCTCCCAACTATGTAGCTTCAGCCATTTTTTGTACCAACCTTTTATGAACCTCAAAATAACCAGTGCAGCTTCAAAAAATAAATAAATAAATACAGATGAAACTAGTTTTTAGCAACATGACAGACTCAGAAGGACAGAAAAGCACCTCCAGTACAGGAAAAGTATCCAATTTTTAATATTTTGTTTTATATATTATACATATATAATTTTAATGTATGGCTGAATTAGCAACAAAACTCCTTAGAATTCCTCAGAGGCCAGAAACGAAGAAAAATAAAGTATAGATCCAGAAGAGTAAGCATTTGTCCTGGGGGTATCTGATGAGCTTTGGTGGTCTATAGCCTAGATACTGAGAGCTCTACGGAATGAGGCAAAGCCTCGTACTTAAACAAGTAGGAATTCAAGTTCAGAGAAATTCACACTAGGATTAAAAACACAAAGCCTTTGAGGAGATGGTAAAGACAGTAGGAAGTATCTCTTGGCTCTTGGTAGTATAGGAAAAAAGAAATCTCCTGAAAATTCCTAACCATAAGCCTGCATTCACCATTTGGAGCCTGAATTCACACCAAGTATTCGACAAAGAAATCTTAAAATGAGAATTTAGTTTGGTGCCTCAGGAGCCTGGTGGGAGGCAATCCATACACTCTGTGGAGAAACACACAGTAAACTCAGGCCTCAAAGAATTCCCATAGATAAAAGCTCTACATAACATGAGCTCATAATTTTAACAAATCACTAAACCCATGCAAAAACAAAATACTATGAGCAAGAGTCAGCAGAAACAACAAACCATGAAATCAGAGGGCAGATAAAAGAATTTTCTGATAGGGAATATAAAATAAGCATGATTAGTATGTTTAAAGCTATGAGAAGACACTGAGAATATGTTGGAGAACAAGATGATCAGAAGTGATCAAAAAGAAAAAGGAAAACAAGTAGAAGTTGTGGAAATTAAAGATGTAATAGCTGAAATTTAAAAACTCAGTAACAGCAGTTCCCTTGTGGCGCAGTGGGTTAAGAATCTGGCATTGTAACTGCACTGGCTCAGGTTGCTGCTGTGGTGTGGGTTTGATGCCTGGCCTGGGAACTTCCATATGCCACACGCAAGGCCAAATAAGACATTAAAATACAACAGACAGTTAAAAAAAAAAAAAAAAAGATTAAACACAGCTAAAGAGGGAGTTCACACTGTAGCTCAGTGGTTAACGAACCCAACTAGTATCTATGAGGATGTGGGTTCTATCCTTGGCTTCGCTCAGTAGGTTAAGAATCAGGCATTGCCATGAGCTGTGGAATAGGCTGCAGATGTGGCTCAGATCCTGCGTTGCTGTGGCTGTGGAGGGAGCTGGCAGCTGCAGCTCCAATTCAACCCCTAGCCTAAGAACTTCTATATGCCACAGGTGCAGCACTAAAAAGCCAAAAAAAAAAGAGCTACAGAGAAAAGTAATGAACAGGAAGACATATATGATGATTATAAAGAAAGCAGAAAGCAGTATGAAGAAACTATGAGGTGGAAAATATGAGATACAGAGGAGAGAATGAAAGACCCAACATTTATCTAGTAAGAGTCTGCACAAGGAGAAGAGAAATAAGGGAGATGAAATATTTGAAGAAATAACAAAATTATAAAGTCAATGAGGTAAAGAAATTGTTTATCTTATGTTCTGCTATACCACTTACCCTTGGCACAACGTGAGTTGAATGATTAAAAGAACGAAGATATAACATACGTCTAACCAGAGTTCTATAAGAAAGAGAAAGAGTGAGAGGAAACAATGAGAGAGAAGTTTCTAAACAGAGAGAAGGTACCATTCCTTAGAGTCAAAAATCCCGGAAAATCCTAAGAGGAAAAATTTTTTAATATTCACATGTAGACATATCATAGTGAAATTTCAGTGAGAAAAGCAAATTGCTTACTAAGGAATAACAATTAAGACAACAGCTGATGTCTGAACATCCACAACAGAAACTAAAAGACAACAAAAAGAAATTTTCAAAATATTAAGAGAAAAAAATTATCAGACAAGATCAGGTGCATTCAGGGTGGTATGGCTGCAGATGAGAAAAAAATTATCAATACAGAATTCTATACCCAGAAAAACCTTATGACAAATAGCAAAATTAAGTTATTTTCAGAAAAAAACTGGAGTTTGCTAACAAGACTCACTTAAAAAAAAAAAAAAACACAGGAAAAAAAACCACCTCTCCCAGAGATGTACTTCAAGAAAAAAGAAAATGATCTCAAAGGAAGATGTACTATGTAAGAAGGAAGGTAAGCAAAGAAAACAAAGGCAAAACTAAGTAATTGTATAAAACAATAATGACTAATAGCTAAAATCACGAACTAAAATCCTAGAATAATAACATTTTAATTTGGGGTAAGATATCAAGATTTAAAACTCTAGAGTTAAAATGTTCCAAGGTCTTTATGTTTTCAACAAGAGGATACAAATATAAATATGAATTTTTGATTTTGTGAAGTTAAATGTGTATGTGAAAATCTCCAGACTAAGCCCCGAAAGAACAAAATAAAGTATAGCTTCCAAACCAGTAGAGGAGAGAAAGCAGAATTAGGGAGGGGAAATGGCTAGACAGATTTAAATCATAGGACTTCAGAGGTAGAGAATAAAAGAATAGAAAAAGATACACCAAGCAAAAAGTAGCCTAAAAATAATTAGAATAGCTATATTAATTTTAGAGAAAATAGACTTTAAGACAAAAGCATTACTGTAAATAAATGGACACAACAGTGATGTCATGAAATTCAAGGGAAAAATTCACAAGGAAAAAATTCTAATCACCTAATAATACAGATTCGAAATATACAAACAAAAATTGATAAAATTTGGAGTTCCAGTCGTGGCTCAGTGGTTAATGAATCCAACTAGGAACCAGGAAGTTGAGGGTTTGATCCCTGGCCTCGCTCAGTGGGTTAAGGATCCGGCATTGCCGTGAGCTGTGCTGTATGCAGATGCGGCTCGGATCCTGTGTTGCTGTGGCCCTGGCATATGCTGGCAGCTCTGATTAGACCCCTAGCCTGGGAACCTCCATATGCCACGGGTGCGGGCTTAGAAAAGACAATAAAATAAAAAATAAAATAATAAAAAAATTGATAAAATTCAAAGAGAAACTGCAGCTCTTTCAATAAATGGTAGATCAATGTGCAAAAATGTAAAAATTTGGCATCAAAATAATTGATATTGAGTAAATGGATATATGCAGACTGTCACTGGAGAGCCTATAGTTTTTTAAATACACACAGAACATTAACAAATATTGATCATATACTAGGCCAAGTCTCAACACATTTCAAAGAATTAGTCCCATATATAAAGATTCTCTTTCTACTATGAAATTAAATTAAAAATATCAAAAGATAATTTTTAAACCTAGTTAAGATTCTAAGATATACTTCCACATAACTCATAATTCAAAGCATAACCACATAGAAAGTAGAAAATATTACCTGTAGAGTGGTACTTGAAATTTATAGCTTAAATGACTGAATTAGAAAGGAGAGACTGCAACTTAATGAGCTAAAGCATTTGGCTAAACAGCTAATAGTACGAACCAAAATATATTATTGAGAGGAAAAGCAAAGCTCACATTAGTTCTTTGAAATTCTGATAAAATCAATAAATGTCTAATAAGTCTGATTTTTTAATTAAACAACTTAAACTACATGAGAAATGAAAAAGACACCATAACCAGTAATACAGCAGAGATATAAAAGTTAAGAAAACATGAATAATTTTATGTCAACACAGTTTAAAAATCAGGTAAAATGGGTAAATTCCTTTAAAAATAAAAATTATAAAATAAATCTAGAATAAATAATAGCCCAAATGGACCTATAACCATTAAAAGATTAAATCATTACGTATTTCCCACAAAGAAAATTCCAGTTCCAAATAGTTTTGCTAGCAAGTTCTAACCAAGCATTTAAAGCACAAACAGGAGTTCCCATCATGGCTCAGTGGTTAACAAATCCGACTAGGAACCTAGCCTGGAAACCTCCACATGCCGCGGGAGCAGCACAAGAAACAGCTAAAAAAAAAAAAAAAAAAAAAGACAGAAAAAAAATAAAGCACAAACAATTCCAAACTTTAGCACTATTCCAGATTTTAGGAAAAGAGGGTATTCTCCCTAATTCATTACAGGTGGCTAGCACAACCCTGATAACAAATCTGATAAAGGTATTTAAAGAAGTAAAATTGGGAGTTCCCTGGTGGCCTAGTGGGTTAAGGATTCAGTGTTGTCACTATTGTTGCTCAGGTCACTGCTGTGGCCCAGCTTTAATCCTTGGCCCAGGAACTGCTATATGCCAGACACAGCCAAAAAAATTAAAATAAAAAAGTAAAATTACAGACCAATTTTATTTCTGAGCATAGATGCTAAAATCATAAATAAAATATTAATAAGCCAAATCTGGCAATATTCTTTTTAAAAGAATATACAATATAGCACAAATAGAGTTATTCTAGAAATGCAAGGTTGGTTCAATGCTAGAAAGAACAAAAACATATTCAATGATAAATTAAAAGCACCCATTAAAATTAGACGCAACATAAAAATGCCTGAATCATTACTTTTTTCAATACTTAAGGTCCTACTACTAAGAAAAAAAGGAGGGAAAAAAAGGTAGGGAGTAGAAAAGAAAAAAGAGAGAAAAAGAAAAAAAACTGTCCTTATTCAAGGATCACTTTTATTTTACACAGAAAACCCAAAATGTAACTCATAAAAACTATTAGAATTGTAAGTTTAGGAAGGTTGCCAAATACAGAAAAAAATAAACCACATTTTTATATCCCAGCAACAAGCATTTAGAAAAGAAATTTTTAAAAAGATACCATCTACAATGATGAGGAAGAAAAAATTTAAAAGATACCTAGGACTACATCTAGAAAAGGATATATAACACCTTTATGTAGAAAACTACAAAATTTTGTTGAAAGACATTAAAGAAGGCTTAAATAAATGGATAAACACCATCTTAATAATTAGAAGCCCTATTATGGTAATGATTGCCAATTCTCCCCAAATTAATCAATGGTATAGAATATAATTCCAATCAAAATTCCAACAGGGTTTTTCAAAGGACTTTAACAATCTGATTTTTAAAAAAGACATATGTGTGGGAATTCCCATTGTAGGTCAGCAGTAATAAACCCTAGTATCCATGAGGATGTGGAGTCTATCCTTGGCCTCACTCAGTGGATTAAGGATCCAGCATTGCCATGAGCCAGGGTGTAGGACGCAGATGAGGCTTGGATCTGATGTTGCTGTGGCTGTGGCTGTGGCTGTGGCTGGCAGCTATAGAACCAATTCAACCCCCTAGCCTGGGAATTTCCATATGCTGCAGATGCCACCCTAAAAAGACAAAAAAAAAGTTATTAAGCTATTTTTATAAAACACAAATAATTTCCCAAGCTAACTGTATAGCCAAATCTCTAGCAATCCTCCTCATTTTTTGTTTCTTCTTTTTATGGTACCCAATATTAAATAATTATAACCATACTCTCGGGTCACCTTCATGTCTTCACATATGTGCTGCTGACTAGAATACCTTCCCCATTTCATTTCTTAGCAAATTCCAACTTATCCTTCAAAACTTGAACTCTAGTATCATCTTCTCTGAAAAAGTTTTCTCTACTGCATCCTGATCATTCATTTCTGTACCTTTGAACCTCACACATATTTCAACATTATAATTATCACAGTCCATAGACACTACTTATCTACTAAAATGTGGGCTCTTTAGGAGTTCCGGTCGTGGCACAGGGGAAACGAATCTGACTAGGAACCAAGAGGTTGCAGGTTCAATCCCTTGCCTTGCTCATTGCCATGAGCTACGGTGTTGCAGACACCGCTCCGATCTAGTGTTGTGGTGGCTCTGGCGTAGGCCAGCAGCTACAGCTCTGATTGGACCTCTAGCCTGGGAACTTCCATGAGCCACGGGAGTGGCCCCAAAAAGACAAAAGACAAAAAAATAAATAAATAAATAAATAAATTGTGGGCTCTTTAAGAATTGCATGTTCACCTCATATTTCTACACTTAACATATTACATGGAACATGAGAGGTATTAAATAAATACTCGCAAGGTTAAATTTAATCCCATCCCCAGTCTCTAGGACCACACTCAATTCCCTCTTCCTTTCCCCCACACTATTCCCAATCTTCTTCTCCACTGGTTTCTTCCTGTCAACATAGTAACATGCCTTCTCTACCCCAAACAAATGAAGCCTCCTTTGAGTCTGTTCCCCTTTGAAGTACTAGCTCATTTCTCTCTTCAGTGTCAATACATAACTGTTTCTCAATTTGTCATCTTCCCAATTAGAAGACATCTTTATTTTCTCATATCATAAAGCTCATGCTTCTATTTAGCTCTTACGCAAATTCTTTTGAATTTTTTTTTCCATTTTTGGCCACCTCCTGGCACATGGAGTTCCTAGCCCAGGAATCGGATCAGATCCAAGCCACAGTTGTGACCTACTCCACAGCTATGGCAACTCGTGATCCTTTAACCACACTGTGCCCGGCCAATGATGGAACCTGTGTCCTGGTGCTATAGAGACACCACTGATCCCATGTGCCACAGCAAGAACTCCTGAATTCTTTTTATTAGAATTAGTTGTTTAAGTGTATTTTCTTGACTATACTAATAAGACCTGAATTCACCTCTGTCCTTGTCAGAAAACTGTAAACTACTACCAAAAAATAAAAACCCCAAAAACAAACAAGAAGATTTTTTTTAATATTTATCTATCTTAAACAGAAAAATGTGTTACCTGAATAAGAATTAAGAGAAACTGTCCACCGTACTGTTAGTCCTATTAAGACCACAACTGTCATCAAGTACCATTTCTCCATATTTCTTCTTCAAATTTAAGGAGAGAAAAAAAATAAAAAACAGGACTAATGCCGGAATACTTTTAACATGCAGTCAGTTACTTCTTTTCTTGATCAGAAAAATGTTACCAGTTCTTCGGAATTAGGAGTTTGAGAGGATTTTAAGTGGTGCTTCGTTTCCAAACAGCTAAATATTGATTTTTATGTCTATGAAGAAGTAGCCTGGAGGGGGAAAAAAAAAGATATCAAGATTTAGCTGATCATAGTACCTACAACAACAAACCTATTAAACCAAGTAGAAAGATGGGGGGTGGAGAGGCGGGAATCCGGGAAAGGGGGTAGTTTAAAGTTCCTTATTCCCTACTCCTCTAGTTAGGAAATGTACCTCAAAAGGTAGCTTTCCCACCGGGGCAGCAGCTATGGGTGCAGCAAGACGCATACCTGAAGCCAATTCACTTGCTCCTTTACCAACAGAGAACAGTTTTTTTTTGTTTTTTTTTTTAATTTGCCTACTATAACATTGACCTACTATAGAAGAATTTAAGTCATTAACAACAACAACAAAAAGGCAGCTCTCCCTATTAAATAAGACTCCACAGGTCTAATGACACATTAAGGATCTGCTCTTACAAGGAAATTATTTCTGAGTGAAGAAAAACAATAGAGATATGCAGATAGCAAGTCAGCTCTAAATAGTGAATTTTCACGGATAGGTAAAAACAAGACTACAATGATAAAGGGATGATTTTACCTTTGGTATACAGAGAAAGAGGAATTTTTTCTTGTATCTTTCTATTTAGCTTGAGAAAATCTTCCACAAAAGTAACTTACATAGTTTTTGTTTGTTTATTTTTGTCTTTTGAAGGCCAAACCTATGGCCTATGGAGGTTCCCAGGCTAGGGGTTGAATCAGAGCTGCAGCCCCCGGCCTATGCCACAGCTACAGCAGCATGGGATCAGAGCCACGTCTTTGACCTACATCACAGCTCAGAAACGCCAAATCCTTAACCCACTAAGCGGGGACAGGGATCAAACCTTTGTCCTCATGGATGCTAGTCAGATTCGTTTCCATTGAGACATGACAGGAACTCCCTAATTTATGTAGTTTGATTTTTACTTCTTTTCTTCCAAAATTGCACTAACTACACCAACTTTCCATCCTTGAGAATCCACCTTTGAAAGAATCAGTAATAGCCCCAACTCTTAGGAGAAAATACAAAAGCAGTAAAATACAATTAACACTTAAATGCTTCATTATTTCTTACTTTTTTCCTTAGAGGTTTAAAACTAAAAAGATCTGAAAAATTGTGAGCCATTTTACCCACAGGATATAACTTAATTTAAATACTTTCAGAAAAATAGAATTAATAAATCAACTGAAATTTTTAGGGAAGAACTGGCACATTCCATATACTGGTCAAAAAAGTATTTTCCAGAGTTCCCATTGTGGTGCAGTGAACATGAATCTCACTAGGAACCATGAGGTTGCAGATTCAATTCCTGGCCTCACTCAGTGGATTAAGGATCTGGGGTTGCTGTGGCTGTGGTGTAGGCCGGCAGCTGTAGCGCTGATTAGACCCCTAGCCTGGAAACCTCCACATGCAGTGGTGGGGCCCTAAAAAGACACACACACACAAAAAAAGTATTTTCCTACTTAAAAATAGCAAGGGACAACTCTAAAACTAGTAAGTCAAGCATCTCAACCAGGTAGAATGATTCGAAGCATTTAATGAGGTTATGTGACTATGTTATTCAAATTTCGTTTATATAAATTGCCTTTTTCTTTCCTCTCTCCTATTGCATCCACCTTTGATGCACCACTGTTTACTAGAAATTCTATCACAGAGGGAAGGTAAAGGAAAAATTAAGTAACTTTCTGATGTTGATTCCAGGTTTGACACAGTTTACAGGCCATTATAAACTTTTCAAATCCTTTTCAGTCTCAAAAAGTCCCTTTTAACAACATGCTGCACTAAATATTCCTGTACTGCAATACATCATTCTATTTTCTGCTGAGATACCAAGTTTAAAATTGATTTTTACAAATGCTAATTTCTGGATTTAAAATTCAGCTTAACTAATATTCCGTCTTAGAAGTTTAAATCACTAATAAGACCCATTTAAACCAATTATCCACAGTTCCAGATAATCATATTTAAGTACTTCCCCAAGAACCTTAAGTAACAAAAAAAAAGACAACTAATGACACTTAAAAAATCATCATGGGAGTTCCCTTTGTGGCGATGAATCCAACTAGTATCCATGAGGAGGCAGGTTCGATCCCTAGCCTCGCTCAGTGGGTTGGGGATCTGGCATTGCCATGAGCTATGGTGTAGGTGGCAGACACAGTTGGGATCCCGCCGTTGCTGTGGCTGTGGCTGAGGCCAGCAGCTATAGCTCTGATTCAACCCCTAGCCTGGGAACTTCCATATGCTGCGGGTGGAGGCCTAAAAAGCAAAACAAAATATCATGACCTTAAAAAGAATATAATGTTGAACTCATAACATGCTGAGCGAGTTTTTAAGGGCACAATAGCAGAACAGCTGACAGATGAAAGAATTATTCCCAAAAAGATTTGGACATCTATGTCAGACCAAATTTAACTCTAGAAATCATTACAGGGATAAATTCAAGTAAATCCAAAGTCTTGCAGTTACATGTGAAAAAAAAAAATCATTGATAAGCAATGAGATCCTGCTGTATAGCACTGGGAACTATGTCCAGTCACTTATGACGGAACATGATAATGTGAGAAAATAGAATGTGTACCTGTATGTGTAACTGGGTCACCTTGCTATACAGTAGAAAATTGACAGCCCACTGTAAACCAGCTATAATGGAAAAAATAAAAATCATTATAAATAAAAAAAAATAAAGAAGAGTTTGGTGGCAAAAAAAAAAAAATTTTAACTGCTTGAGTACTAAAGGGAGGCAACAGATAATAAACAGGAATTCCCACTGCAGTACAGGAGGTTAAGGATCCAGTGTTGCCACCGCTGAGGCATAGGTTGCAGCAGAGGCTCAGACTCAGTCCCTGGCCTGGAAACTTTCATAGGCCGTAAGGGCAGCCATGAAAATAAATAAATAATTATCAGTTCCATATGGACCCAGAACTAATGACCGATTTTAAATATTAGGAAAGCTTTTCTAACAACGAGAGTTGTCCAAAAATTAAATGAGCTTCTCCTCGAGAAAAGAGTTCCTCTTTAATAGGTTCAATCAGAAGCTAAGCAAATTACCTGAGAATAGTTTTAGAGTGGAAAGTAGATAATTTCTAAACAGTGTTTTGAATCTGATTTTGGATGCATATTATGTGTATAAGTTAATACAAATCTTGACAATATGAAAGATGATTTGATGTCTCAACATGTTACCCTACTCCCCAACAGTTGCCATGCACTGCTGCTCTTGTGGGTTTTCTTTAATGAGTTAGGTGTAGGCCCATCCTCCACAAGTGGCTCATGTTAGGAACTGAAGAATATCAGAAACATCTCTTTCTGACATCTATTAGGCTTAGAATAAAATCTAAATACCTCAGTCCCAAGACCCTGCCTACCTCTCCAACTTCATCTCCTCTCACTTTCCCACAAGGTCTGTTTCATTCATACCTCAGCCCCTTTCCACTTCTCTCCCCTCTGCTTGGAATGCTCTAGAACCAGCTCCCTGGCAAATTTTTTGTCATTTCTCAAGTCAGCCCCTCAGAAAGTTCATCCCTGACCCCCCTACTAAGGTTTCCACTTCTTACTGTCTGTACCATTACCTTTTCCTTCCCAATTCTTTTCACTATCAGAAATTATATTTCACACAACATGAAACAATCTTACAAACACAATTTTGAGTTTAAAAAGCTAGACACTGGAGTTCCCACCGGGACTCAGGGGTTAACGAAACCAACTAGTATCCATGAGGATGTGGGTTTGATCCCTGCCTGGCCTAGCTCAATGGGTTAAGGATCTGGCATTGCCCTGGGGTAGGCCACAGACACCACTAGGATCCTGAGTGGCTGTGGCTGTGGTGTAGGCTGGAAGCTGCAGCTCCAATTGGACCCCTAGCCTGGAAACTTCCATATGCCCTAAAAAGCCAAAGAAAAAAAACCAAAACAAAAACCAACAACCAGCTAGACACTAAAGAACATATTATATGGTTCCATTTACAAAAGGCTCATAAATAGACAAAACTAATCTATGGTGTTAGAAATCAAGAAAGAGATAAACTTTGGGGAAGATACGGGATGATGATTGGGAGTGTTCTCCAGAAAGGTCTTCGGAGAAGATGCGTGAATTTTGGCTCCTGATTTGAACGGTGGTTAAAAGATGTGTTTACTCAATAATACATCGACTATTTAGAACTTATGATTTGTGTACTGTATCTTCTTGTATACTGTATCTTCTTGTATATATGTTAAATTCCAAAAGGAAAAGTATAAAGGAAATTACATTTATTTGTCAACTGGAATATAAGCTCCAGGTAAGCAGGGATCCTCCTATCTTAGTCGTTGCAGGGGCTTAGAACAAAGTTGGCAGAAAGCAGGTACCCAAAAATACATGCTGAATGGAAATCTTCGTGAGTCCTTTGTGGTTAAAGATACTATTGAGGCTTTTAGGCAATCTCCTATCCTTGAACCGTAAAAAGGGTACTTTATTACGTTTCCCTTATGTAAAGCAAAATACTTTTTTTTTTAAACTTCCTAACCCATTCTCGAACCACGGAATTGCCACGCAGGCGACAGAAGAGTTTTCAGTCCTACTTTGCCCCGAGGGGGAGTCCAGACAGAAAAGTCGGCCGTCCACCTCCCAGGGCCGAATTTGTTCCTTTTAGTCTGAAAGGTCCTTCCCTCAGGGTGGACACCACACCCAGGGAGTGCAGCTACTCCAGGGGAGCAGGTGTCGCCAAAGGGACCCTTCCGGATGGCGCTCTCCCCTTCCCCGGCGGGCCCCACCCTCAGGGACCCTAGGAACGAGGCTGCCAAGCCGCTCCAGTCCAGGGTCGCACCACCGTCACCACGTCCCTCACCTGACCCCCATGCGAGCCTGCGGGCTGGGCTGGGGAGGCCTAGCGCGCCGTTCTCTGAGTGGAATGGGGCCAATAATCCGCTGGCCAGCCCCCAGACCCTCCGAACCTCGACCCGGCGCTCCAGAGCCCCAAGAACCGACCTCTTACCCTGCAGAGCGCTGAACCTGGGAATTCGCGCCGCAGCGGGTGGGAAGGCGCCTGCGCGCTCGCCCCCGCGGCGGAGTGCCCTGTTGGCCTTCCTTCTGCGTCCGCGTGCTCGCGCGCCGCCCGCGCGCCCGCCGCGGGAGCGAGCCCGTCGAGCGTGAGGGGAGGGGCGGGGAAAAGGCGTGGTGAGGAAGTAGGCAGCTTCGGAGGCGGTACTGCAGCGGCTGGAACCCGAGAGGCCTGGCGGCCCGGGTGAGGCTTGGGGCAGGTGGAAAGCCCCTTGCTCTTCTTTCCTGGGATCGCGGCCAAGGCCGGAGCGGCTGCTTAGTCCACGGATTCCTGTCAGGGGCGCGTCTTGGCTCGCTTCATAGAGTGGACAGCCCTTGGCTAGTCCGCACCAATGAGTGGGAGATCGTCCTCTGGGCCAGTGCCCTCGAGGTGCCAGAAAGCCAACCTGCTTCACTATCTTCAAGCTACATGCCTGCGAAGAAGGTATTAAGCTGAGAAGTCGCTTCATAAGAGAAATGGTATTGAACGTCCAAGCATTCTCCGGAGCCTGTAAGTGATGCAGAAGAACAGCCCTGCCTGCTCTCCAGTGCATCACACGTTCTGCATCAGGCAGCTTGAATCACCTGTCCCCAAACTTGCAGGTAATAACCGCATTCCCGGAAGTTCCCATGTGGAACAGCGGGTTAAGGATCTGGCGTTTCCACAGCTATGGCGCAGGTCCTAACTGCTGCACAGGTTTGATCCCTGGCCTGGGAACTTCTACATGCCACGAGTGCGGCCAAAAACAAAACAAAACAAACAAAAACACCACATTCCCTTCTAGTGAGAGAATGCCCTAACCTCCCCTCCCCCTTCTGAATCCTGTATAAATCAATCCCTCTAATTTATAATTCATAGATATCAGCAAATGTTTGGCCATGACTATGGCTTTATTCTAAGTGGATCTGAACAACTCTCTGGATCTTGGTTTCTTCATCTGTGAAATGAATGAGTGGGCTAGGTAAACTTCCAAATCTAAAATTTTATACTACGCTGGCCCTGGAAATATGGAAAACTATGGCCAAGCCCCTGTTCTCAACAGATTTCATTCTCATTGGAAAGACATTTTCATGGAGAAAAGGATAGAACGAAACAGATGCTGAACGTCAGATTACTGGTATATGCACTAAGTCCTGTAGGAGTTCAAAGAAGAGGGTTCACTGTAAACCAAAAACTATCAGGAAATGCTTTCCCTGGAGAAATCATATGAGCTTTGAAGGAAAGCCTGGCTTACATAAGCCAGGAAAATGGGAGTAGGACTGCAGACAAAGGAAGTGTTTCAAGCCAGAGTTGTGGCAGTTGGAAAGTGCTAAACATTTCCTCTAGTTTAGATGGTGGGTGAAGAAGCTGGAAAGGACTAATTGTGGAGAGTTTGGAATACCAGGTTGTGGTGTTCAGAATTTATTCAGTGATCACTAAGAGGCCATTGAATGACTTAGTGCATAATGACTTTTAGCAAGTGTACAGTAAAGTGTTAGAAAATTTAAATAGTGGTAATGGATAAGATAAATCAGAGGGAGAGGCAGAAATCATTATGGTAGTCCATGCATGGGCCTGGACTGAGATGGCAATAGTGGGACTGGAAAGGAAGAGATCAGGGCAAGTGGAAGAATATACAAGTCTTGGTACATTAGTCGCAAAATAGATGTGTAGAAGTGAAACAAAGGGGAAGAGAAAGTGAAGCATGGCTTCAAGTCTGAATGAGCAGAAGAACCAAGATATAGGGAAGCCTGGAGGAGAAGATGGCTTGAAGAGAAATAAGATGTATTGTATTAAATTCAAGGTGACATCAAGACAACAAAGTAGTTAATATTCAAGTACCAGATATGAATCAGAGCCCAGAAAAGAAGTTGGGGCTGAAGATAGAGTTATGAACATCTTTTATATGGCTGAAGAATGATGGAGACAGTACGGAAGAAAAATAGACAATCATACTTGAGTGCCCACATTCTTAAGTCGAAGAGGAAAAAGGCAAGATGATGAGGATATTACATGGCTAGGAGGAAATCCAGTACATCTTACATCACAAGATCATAAATATTAAGCATTTTGTGAACAAGAACTGTGTTTGGCAGACCAAAAGTCATGTTTTATTAAATCTAATTGGCTATCTGTTCTAAGAGACACCATTATCCTATGCACTACTAAGAAAAACACAAGTTCCCATCTAAACTAGTGAAGATTGTAAAACACATCTAATTTCAGAAACATCAGTATGTGATAAAAGATCTATCTTCAAATGATAACAGTTAGTGTTAGTTCTCTCCTTACTTCCTCTGACCTCAATAGCTCCTGGCATAGTATTTAGGACAAAGCTGGTGCTTAAAATGTGGAAGGAACTTTAGAGCCTCTAATCATCACTGAACTGCCCACCACTGCATCTATATACCTACTCCTGCTCTTTTCCTCCACTAGCTACTATCACATCTGAATGTTCAGTGCCTATCTATATGAAACAGATGCTCAGTAAACACATTGCGAATGAGATCATTAGGGTAGACCCTAATTCAGTGCAACTAGTATCCTTATGAGGAGATTTGGCCACAGACATCCCCACATGCAGAAGGAAATGTAAAGACGTGGAGATGGCAGTCTACAGCCAAGGACAGAAGTTTCAGAAAAAACCAACCCTGCTGATAATTTTTTTTGTTTGTTTTTTTTGTTTTTTTTGGTCTCTTGTCCTCTTAGGGCCGCACCTGAAGCATATGGAGGTTCTCAGGCTAAGGGTCTAATCGGAGCTGTTGCCACAGGCCTACACCAGAGCCACGTCTGTGACCTACACCATAGCTCACGGCAATGCCGGATCCTTAACCCACTGATCGAGGCCAGGGATCGAACCCAAAACCTCATGGTTACTAGTCAGATTCATTTCCGCTGCACCATGATGGGAACTCCACACCTTTTTTTTTTTTCTTTTTTAACTTCACTTTATATTGTACAGGGAGATTTTTTTTTTTCCTATCAACATGAACACAAGTAATTCAGTCTTTGTGTCTGTGGCTGAGCATTCCTAGAAATCAAAATAACTTCAATTTACCATTTCATTTTTTTACTTAGTTTTTATTTTATTTTAAATGCATTCTTTTGAAATGTAGTTGATTTGCAGTGTTGTGTTGATTTGCTCTACAGAAAGTTGATTCAGTTATACGTGTATATATCTTCTTTTTCATATTCTTTTCCATTATGGTTTATCACAGGATATTGAATGTAGTTCCCTGTGTTATACAGTAGGACTTTGTTTATCCATTTTATTTAATTAAAAAAAAAATTTTTTTTTGTCTTTTTCTAGGGCAGCAGCTGCGGCACATGGAGATTCCCAGGCCAGGGATCTAATTGGAGCTGTAGCTACCAGCCTACGCCAGAGCCACAGCAATGCCAGATCCGAACCACGTCTGTGACCTATACCACAGTTCACAGCAACGCCGGATCTTTAACCCAATGAGCAAGGCCAGGGATTGAACCCACAACCTCATCGTTCCTAGTTGGATTCGTTAACCACTGATCCACGATGGGAACTCCTTTCTTTTAAATTTTTAAAATATT
Organism: Sus scrofa; assembly: GCF_054392235.1. Lineage (NCBI taxonomy): Eukaryota > Metazoa > Chordata > Mammalia > Artiodactyla > Suidae > Sus > Sus scrofa. The sequence goes on from NC_139388.1 coordinate 153,524,461, forward strand.
TTTTATTAAAGTATAGTTGATTTACAATGTTCCTTCAATTTCTGCTATACTGCAAAGTGACCAGTAATATATATATACATATATATATATATTCTTTTTTTTTATACCAACTTCCATCATGTTCTGAACCAAAAGACTGGACATAGTTCCCTGTGTTTTACAGTAGGACCCCATTACTTATCCATTTTAAATGTAATAATTTGCATCTACCAACCCCAAACTCCCCGCCCATCCCACTCCCCCCCCATACCATTTCTTATTGATGGTTCATTTGAGTGGTTTGTATTTTCCTCTAGTAGTACTGCAATGAACATTTGAGGTCAGTCTTTTCCTTGAGCTCTCTACTTTAGAAACTTTTAGAACAGAGTTTTCTTGTGGTCTGGTGGATAAAAAGAACCTTGGCTAGGATCCCACCCCTTTCCTCTGATTGCCTGAAGTTGGTATCCTCAGGTTTCTGAGATGAATTTTGTGACAAGAGGAGTCTAGGAATCAGAAATTCCTACTTCCTATACCTGGAAACCAGAGACAGTGCATCTGCACTAAGTGGAACTGAAATTAACCCTCCTGACACCTTGATCTGGGACATGTAGCTTCCAGAAGTATGAGAATATAAATTTCTGTTGTTAAAGACACCCAGTCCTTGGTTCTGTATGGCAGCCCTAACAAACCAGTACGCAAAGAGCAAAGTGACCTTCCTCACACAAATCATACTTTTATAGTAGTTTCTAGTCCCTTTCCTAGATCTCTTGCACCCACTAAGAAAACAAACCTTTTTCTATGTCAGGCCCAGGACTTCAGTGATTCTAGGTGAAAACAATTCATCTAATCATAGCTGTTCTTTTTGTTGTTGTCTTTTTAGGGGCAAATCCACAGCACTTGGAAGTTCTCAGTCTAGGGTTGAATAGGAGCTGTAGCCCCCGGCCTACACCACAGCCACAGCAATGCCAGATCTGAGCTATGTCTCCTACCTACACCACAGCTCATGGCAGTGACTGATCCTTTAACCCACTGAGTGAAGCCAGGGATCGAACCCTCATCCTCATGGATACTAGTCGAGTTCGTTACCGCTGAACCATGATAGGAACTCCTAATCATAGCTGTTCTTTGAAATAGATTTTTTTTCCTATCCATACATCTCTCTCAGTTGACCTTTGTATGTCACTTTCCGTTCTTCTAAAATCTTCAGGTTTCATCATACCTTTGCCTTCTCCAGGTACTAAGTCCACCTAAGTAGCAAAGAGTTAGAGTGTATGTCCAATTTTTTTTTTCCTGGCCTTTTTAGGCCCACACCTGAAGCATATGAAATTTCCCAGGCTGGTGGTCAAATCAAAGCTGCAGCTGCCAACCTACATCATAGCTCATGGCAATGCTGGATCCTTAACCCACTGAGCTAGGTGAGGGATTGAACCCATGTCCTCATGGATACTAGTCAGATTCATTACTGCCGAGACACATGGGAACTCCAAACCTCCAAATTTCTATGCAGCCATTGGCAAAGTAATTGTCTCATATACTAAATGCTGCTCATATCCAATTCACTAGATCCTCACAATAATCCTGAGAAAATGGTAGAAAAGTTATTAATATCCCCTTTGGACATAAAAGAAAACTTGGAGAGCACCATTCCCCAAAGTATATCCCATGGAACTGTCACTCAATGGGATAATTATTGTCAAAAAAAGGGAGGGGAGAATGCTCGTCATGGCTCAGCAGGGTAAGAACCAAACTAATACCCATGAGGGTGCAGGTTTGATCCCTGGCCTTGCTCGGTGGGTTAAGGATCTGGCATTGCCCCAAGCTGCTGTGTAGGTCAGAGATGCAGCTCAGATCCCACATTACTTTGGCTGTGGTGTAGTCCAGCAGCTGCAGCTCCAATTCAACCTCTAGCCTGGGAACTTTCATATGCTGCAGGTTTGGCCCTAAAAAGAAGAAAATGGGGTGGGGGAGTTCTTTTGTGGTACACTGGGTTAAGGATCCAGCATTGTTACTGCAGCAGCTTGAGTCAGTGCTGTGGCATGTGTTCTGTCTCTAGCCTGGAAACTTCCACATGCCAAGAGTATGCCCCCTCCCCCTCAAAAAAAAAGGAAAAAAAAGTAAGAGGACAATCTCTCGATACAGAGACAAGTTCAAAAACAATGGGTTACGCAAATCTCAAAAGGATTCCTAGAGTTCCCTGGTGGCTCAGTGGCTTAAAGATCTGGTGTTGTCACTACTGTGGCTGTGGTTACTGCTGTGGCATGGGTTCCATCCCTGGCCTGGGAACTTCTGCATGCCACAGGTTCAGTAAAAAAAAAAAAAAAAAAAAAAAAATTAAAAGATAAAATAAAAAGGATTCCTTACTATAGGTTTCTCAGAGTCTTTTATCTATTATTTAATCACGAGTCTCCAAGAGATTATAGAATTTTCAGACTCATGTCACCATGGAATCCTATCCCCACATCCACCTCAACTCCCACATCCCATCCTACAGTGGTTCATGAAACACATTTGTTGGAAATGTGGGTTTGAGACATTGTGTAATTTCCCTAAGAAATACAACAAATAGATGTCAGGAATATAATTAAATATGGATCTTAGTTATTTTTATTCATTTTCAAGTTATTTTCATTTTTTTGCACACAAAAAAGACAAGATATTGGAGTTCCCTGGTGGCTCAACAGATTGGGGATCTGCCATTGTCACTCTTGTGCCTTGGGTTGCAGCTATGGCATGGGTTTGATCCCTGGCCTGAGAACTTCTGTATGCTGTAGGCATGGCACAAAAACCAAAAAACAAAACAAAAAACAACAATAAAACAGGAAAAATATTGATGATAGCTATCCTCAGTATGATTATGAATTGGAAAATTAAGTTAGGAGTTCCCATTGTGGCTCAGCGGGTTAAGAATCTGACATAGTGTGTATGTGTGTGAGAATGTGGGTTCGATCCCTGGCCACACTCAGTGGGTTAAGTATCCCGTGTTTCCACAAACTGTGGTATAAGCCTGCAGCTGCAGCTCCAATTGTACCTCTAGCCCAGGAACTTCCATATACTTCAGGAGTGGCCATAAAAAGAAAAAAAAATTTTTTTTAGAGAAAATTAAGTTAGTAACTCATAGACTTTGAAAAACTTGTGGTTACCAAAGGGGACAGGTAGGGTGTGGAGAGGGTTGGACTGGGAGTTTGGGACTGGCATATGCACACTGAGATATGTGGAATGATTGGCCAACAGGGACCTGCAGTATAGCACAGAGAACTCTACCCAATATTCTGATAATCTATGTGGGGAAAGAATCTGAAAGAGAATGGATGTGTGTATATATATAGCTGAATCACTTTGTTGTACAGCAGAAATTATTACAACCTTGTAAATCAACCATATCTCAATACAACTGTAAAAATGAGGGGGTAGTTCCCGTCGTGGTACAGCGGAAATGAATCCAACTAGGAACCATGAGGTTGCAGGTTCAATCCCTGGCCTCGCTCAGTGGGTTAAGGATCCCATGTTGCCGTGAGCTGTGGTATAGGTGGTAGACGTGGCTTGGATCTGGCATTGCTGTGGCTCTGGCATAGGCCAGTGGTTACAACTCTGATTAGACCCCTAGCCTGAGAACCTCTATAGGCTGCGAGTGTGGCCCTAAAAAAAAAAAAAAAAAAAACCCAAAAGACAAAAAAGAATAATAATAAAAATAAAAATAAAAATGAGGGGGGAAGGCGTTCCCATTATGGCTCAGTGGTAATAAACCTGACTGGTATCCTTGAGGATTCGGGTTCCATCTCTGGCCCTGATTAAGAGTCTGGGTTAAGAATCTGGCGTTGCCGTGAGCTGTGGTATAGGTCACAGATCCGGTGTTGCTATTGCGTAGGCTGGCAGTTGTAGCTCTGATTTGACCCCTAGCTTGGGAACTTCCATATGCTACTGGTCCAGCCCTAAAAAGTGAAAGAAAGAAAGAAAGAAAGAAAGAAAGAAAGAAAGAAAGAAAGAAAGAAAGAAGGAAGGAAGGAAGGAAGGAAGGAAGGAAGGAAGGAAGGAAGGAAGGAAGGAAGGAAGGAAGGAAGGAAAGAAAAGAAGAAGAAAGGAAGGAAGGAAGAGTGAATTAATTATAAAACAAAATTACAAAACTAAAACTATTTTTAGGGAAAAAAATAAACCCCTAAAAATCAGAAATAGAATGAAATGAAATAACTTAAATGTGTGTCCAATCAGTGGCTCAACTACAAAGAGAATAACTATTTCCAAGTGACTGTCTGTCTGTCTGTCTATCTATCTATCTATCTATCTATCTATCTAATTTATTGAGTACTGTGTGCAATGGCTTGATGTGGGATCTCAGTTCCCAGGCCAGGAACTGAACCTGGGCTGCAGCAGTGGAAAGCACCCAATCCTAACCACTAGACCACCAGTGAACTCCCCAAGAATTTAAAACACAGTAATGTAACAATGTATCCCAAGTGCAATATACCCTAAGAAAAAAAGATCTATTAAAAAAAATAAAATGATTGTTGTTAGTAACTGTGTTGATGGCATTAGGATCAGTATTATTATTCTAAGACTACTGTATATGTAAAGTGTAATAAAGAAAATGAAGATTTATGTGATATTCAGATTCTATCACCCTGGTATTTTGATGCAAGAATTCTTGGTGTGGGAAAGATGAAAGGTAAAAGGTGTAAGACAGAAATTAAATATTAACATGAACTCAGTTTATTTTACTTAATTATTGAAAGGAAGAGAGAGAGGAAGAGAGAAGGGGAGGGAAGGAGGAAGGGAAAGAGGGAGGGAGAAAATAGAAAACATTTCCTAGCTCCTGTTACTGAAAGGACTAAAAACAAAGACCCACTCAATAACAATGAGCAGCCTTAGCACACAGGTCGTGGTCTTGAAACACCATTTTTGCTAAAAAGGAATAGAGGATCACTGGAGAAATAGCTAATTACAGGTTTGGAAAAGAAATATACAGAAAATCAATCTGGAACATTTTGTTCTACCAGATATCAAGGAAAACTATCAAAGACTGCTAGGGTCAATGTCAGAAAGACTCCGGAGCCACCTTGGAGACTCCCTTGGGCCATGGATGGGACACATGGAGCACTGGTAAGCATAATAACTACAATATCATGAAACACATCAAATGTGAATTGTCTGTCACATTATCTGTGAGCTCATGAAGATACTTTAAAAAAAAGTCACCAGTGGAGTAAGCTAGCAAAACGTTATTTCGAGAAGTGGTAAATAAAGAAAAAGAATCAAGCAGTTATCTGCTTTTGTTATATAAATTATTCCGGTGGGCAGCCAAATAGTTGATATAGAAAAGGTTCTCTTTATAGAGTATTTAATCTACCCTTCCCTTCCCACTCTTCCTCTTTCCTCTCTCTCTCTTCCCTTCCCTCTTTTACACACCTACACACACACACAAACACACACACACACACAGAATCATCATCTCTATTTCAAACCACCAAATAGCCTTATAGAGGAGATAAACTGCTTTGGGGACTTCAGAAACTAACCCTCTGTTTGAATGGGACCAAAACGTAATCAACTACATTATCGACTATGTTATCTACTGTGAATTAGAATTACTGAAATTTCTTTATTGCTTAAATGAAACTAATCAAGTTCATTTATAATTACTTATGGATATACTCAGTTATTGAATAAACAACCTGCCCTTAAGGAGTTTATGGACCACTATTTTTTCTTTTTTTTTTTTTGTCTTTTTGCTATTTCTTTGGGCCGCTCCCGCGGCATATGGAGGTTCCCAGGCTAGGGGTCGAATCGGAGCTGGAGCCGCCAGCCTACACCAGAGCCACAGCAACGCGGGATCCGAGCCGCGTCTGCAACCTACACCACAGCTCACAGCAACGCCAGATCGTTAACCCCCTGAGCAAGGGCAGGGACTGAACCTGCAACCTCATAGTTCCTAGTTGGATTCATTAACCACTGCGCCACGACAGGAACTCCAATAGACCACTATTATACACAGCCCAGCAGAATATAAATTACTGTCAATTTCGAATACCACTTGGAATTATTCTCACAGAAATACAAATTTTTCAGCTGTGTGTATGTACATCATAATACCTATAAAAATAATTTTGTTGATTTGGACCATGAAAGAAATAATACACATTCTGACCACATAGTTCAAATGGTGTTATTGTAACAGCACCTAGGAACAATTCTAAGAACATCATTTTTATATCTTTATTTCTATCTAGATGTAAATAAGACAGAAGAAATATGAATGTATAAAAATCCATGGATATAATTTGGTGTGGAAGTCTAAGTTCTATAAAATCATAATATTTTAAAACTCTGTTTTTAAAAGTTATTAAAATATCAGATGGTCCCTGTATCTTTACAGATAAAAAGAGATCTTTCATGTGACAATGTAATGTATTCATTGGTTCATGGACCCCAAACCTCCAAGGAGTGTCACAAATCTATCTCTCTCTCAGCCCAGGATTTTGAACTTAAATCTGAATATATGATATACGATATAAATCAGCCCAACATATTTTGGAGAATTATAAACATCTATAATTTCCAATAATGAGAAACACTGATGGGTCAGTGTTTAAGTAGATTTGTAAAGCCAATGTGATAACACAAATTCTACTTTATTACTTTATCTTCGGTGTCTTTCACAACTGAGTGGATTGTCACACTCTATTATGTGGCACACAGATCCATTGGCTAGAGCTATCATGGTACTTGTCTAAAACGGTCTTTGAAAATGAAAATTTGGGCTAAATATAAAGGAGGAAACCTGCCAGTAAGAACTATTCAAACCAAAACGTCTCCTCAAGGGAAATGATAAAAACTCCATTTTAAAATCATATGAATCAAGATAGTAGGAGGTTCCAACTTGTAAATTTTACAGTAAATACATCAAGATTTAAAGTCAGGTTTTTAAATAAATTTTTATTTGTAGTAAAGAATGAAAGTCCACACCAGAGAAACAGGGTAAGTCACAAAATAAAGCCTTTGCTTCCTGCTTGGGTTTTTGCTTTTGCTCACCATTTTTTTTTTTTTTAAAGATTGCCAGACTAAAAAAGAGTATTCAGGGGAGGGGTGGGACACAAAATATGTAGGGCGTGATTTTTTTTATCACCATTTTGTTTTACAGTGGGTTTGGGGTTTGGTTTTAATGAGAAGGGGGGTGACATATATTGTCAATAGTAGCACTCTGCCTCTAGGAACATGGATTTAAAAATCTAAATGAGATACCACATGTGCCCAATAATAGTAGCTACTACATATCACCTGAATGATTCTCATAAAATGAAGGAAAGAACCTAGGTGCTTTGATGGTGCGAAGGAAAATAATCCTTCCTGGATATGCGGTGAAGACAGGTTTGGAAAAAAACTATCTATAAAAAGTTATTTTCTATAATTGATGGAGTTAGTTTTCTGGAATAAGAACTGAACTGAACAGAACTGGACTCTTATAAAATCCACAGTAGTCAGTGCATAACCTCTAGGTGCCCTTTCTCCTCCAGGATTTCTTTTCGATTCTGGAAGAGAGGGTAGAAAGAGGAAAGCATCCCCTTCCTTCAGTTGACACCCAAATCTGCAACCCAAGAATGTATGGTAAGAAAAAATTAAAAACAAACACACAAAAAACAGCAACAAGTTTTCAACGAAACCCCTATCTAAAGCTGTAGTGGAGTTTCATTCTGTTTACTTTTCAAATCCTAGAGCTCATGTTCTTTATAATTGTTCTAGAGAAAGACTGAAACTATTGCATTACCTTAGGCATACATTTGTTTGGGCTGATTGCAAGGGTGGAGCCCAAGAGTACTAAATCCTATTCAAATAAATGAGAAGGACTGGAGAAGAAAAGTGTGAACAGACATTCTCCAAAAGAGACCCCAAAGAAATGCAATTACGATTTATCAGATATCCTGCATTTTCCTCTCCAAAGAATTCTACAGAACATTGTGGTTTAAAAGAAGTGCACCAAGGCTGGTATCTGGTTCATTGCCCTAATTTGACTCCCTGGTTTGTTCTCTGCTGGAAGCTTTCTATGTATACTTCTCTTCCCAAATGAATTTTTCCTAAAGGCATCAGGGAAGGGGAAAGTCTTTTCTAAGTTTTGCCTCTTACCTTCTGTAAAACACTCAGTTCCTTTAAGCCATTTCACAGTGTGAGATTTAATTACAGTCTGGGTTGCTTTTTTTCTGGTTCCTCCTTGGTGTTACTGATGTGGTCAAAACTACCCAGCAGAGATTTTATTGAGTCCTAAAACCTAAGATATCCAGATCAAATTTTGGAAAACCTTGTGTTCTTGATAAAGTTCTCGACTTTCTCAGCATGCTTATCTTACATTGAATTAATAAAGTTTTGGTAGTTGTTTAAATAGATTAAATGTCACACTTTAAATAGAAAGAGAAGGCTCTACCTAACTGACCTATTTTTCATCTGTGATTTAGAAAAAGGCGAGATTAGCATGGATATTGCATTTTCAAGGACCTCACCACTATTAAATAGACTGTTAAGTGCATTTTATGGCTGAAGAGTCTGTTCCCAGTTCAGTCTACAAGACGTGCTAAGTTCATCTCTACCTGCTACATTGAACATTCACTGACTAAAATACTTTCTGTGGATGTAATACCTATGCTCTGTATCTTTTAAGTACATAACTCTAAATATTTTAGGACTAGTAAAACGTAACTCAATAAAAGTCCCAAGAATATGTTTTGTCCCTCCAGAAAAATACAGTGTTCTTATTTGTCCAGTGATATATATATATATCCTGTGCTCCATTAGCAGCTGCATATCATAAGGTGGCCAGATGTTGAAAAATAACATAGGCAGTCATAAAATGAGAGTCCAAGTCTTACTTAAACCAAAAAAAGCAACAATAACTGGTTAAAACTCTATCCTCATATCAATTCAACTCGTTCTTGGGGGTTCAAGGCTCTAAAAGGAGTAGTTTATGGGCTTCTAATGAACAGAGATATTTTCCATTCATTAGTACTGCCACTTAGGCCAACTTTAGCATTTTTCTCTTGTTGTCTTTAAGGTATTTCTGCCTGGCCATTTACCTTTTTATTTAGGTGATTTGTGAACACAAAAGAAAATGTCAGGAGTTCCTATGCTGGCTCAGGGAGTTAACAACCCAACTAGTATCCATGAGGATGCAGGTTCAGTCCCTGGCCTCGCTCAGTGGGTTAAGGATCTGGCACTGCTGCAAGCTGCTGTGTAGGTCCCAGATGTAATTTGGATCCGGCATTGCTATATTGCTGTGGCCTGCAGCTGTAGCTCTGATTCAGCCCCTAGCCCAGAAACTTTCACTGCTGCAGGTAGGGCCCTAAAAAAGAAAAGAAAAAAGAAAAGAAAAAAAAAGTCGATGAATGAGCTGAGATAAACTATAATTTAAAAGTTAAAGAAACTTATGTAAATTAAGAAATTACTTTCCTGTGCCTCCCTCTGTTTTATCAGAGTTTACAATCTACTGTACTGCATTAATGAAACAAACAAGGTCTGTTAAGGGAGAATTCTATTAGAAAGGCTACTTATGGAGTTCCCGTCGTGGCGCAGTGGTTAACGAATCCGACTAGGAACCATGAGGTTGCGGGTTCGATCCCTGGCCTTCCTCCGTGGGTTAAGGATCCAGCGTTGCCGTGAGCTGTGGTGTAGGTTGCAGGCGCGGCTCGGATCCCGCGTTGCTGTGGCTCTGGTGTAGGCTGGTGGCTACAGCTCCGATTCAACCCCTAGCCTGGGAACCTCCATATGCCGCGGGAGCGGCCCAAGAAATAGCAACAATAACAACAACAAAGACAAAAGACAAAAAAAAAAAAAAAAAAAAAAAAAAGAAAGGCTACTTACCTGTCTTTACTTCCTTGGCCTGCCAGAACTTTTTATTTTAATTGCTCAGTAGCTCTATCTAATCCAGAAAATCCATATATAACAGTAATTACAGGAATTCTTGGATTCAGAATTTATGTATCCAAAAGATCCCCTTACAGAGAAAAAAATGACTCTCTGTTGTAGGGTTTCCAATAGCCCAGACATACATCTTCAGCATTTAAGCCTTTTAAATTCCCCAAGTTTAACTATTTGTGAAGAAATTGTATTAGCCACTCTAAATATAGAAAAAAATTCTTTGGGTTCTTCTTCCCCTCTGCTACAAATGATTAGAGGCTTTCCCGCTTTGCCCAGCTGGTGCTGCAACAATTGTTCTCCCAAATTCTTATTCTACTTCTACTTTGCTAATACCTCCTTCACCACATCTAACTCATGCCTCTTCGTGTTGTAGTTAGGTAGATATATATGTTTGCCCACAACGAGATGTGAGAGTAAACTCGTTATTCTAGTCTACATTCATTACTATTTTCAGCGCAACATTTTGAATTAGTGTGTTCACAATAAACATTTGCTGACTTAATTTAAAAATTCATTTGGAGTTCCTGTCGTGGCACAGTGGTTAACAAATCCGACTAGGAACCATGAGGTTGCAGGTTCGATCCCTGGCCTTGCTCAGTGGGTTAAGGATCCAGCATTGCTGTGGCTGTGGTGTAGGCTGGCGGCTACAGCTCCGATAGACCCCTAGCCTGGGAACCTCCATATGCCGTGGGAGTGGCCCTAGAAAAGGCAAAAAGACAAAAACAAAACAAAACAAAATTCATTAACCAATTAATAATCATGATTACATTAATTAAAGATGAAGCAGAGCTATTAGAGAACTCCCAAGTTCCCAGTTTGGGCCTAAGAATGACTTGAATATACTCGACAGTACACTGGTTTTTATTTTTAAAAATTTATTATTATTATTATTTTTTTTTTCGCTTTTTTGGGCTGCACCGGAGGCATATGGAGATTCCCAGGCTACAGGTCGAATAGGAGATACAGCCACAGTCACGGCCACAGCCAGGCCAGATTCAAGCCACATCTGTGACCTATACCACAGCTCATGGCAATGTCGGATCCTTAACCCACTGAGCGAGGCCAGGGATCAAGCCTGCAACCCCATGGTTCCTAGTTGGATTCTCTTCTGCTGCCACAACAGGAACTCCTACATTTGTTTTTAAAATGCTCAACATCACTAATTATTAGAGAAATGCAAATCAAAACTACAATGAGGTACCAACTTACAGCCATCAGAATGGCCATCATTAAGTCTACAAATAAATGCTGGAGAGGGTGTTGAGGAAAGGGAATTCTCCTACTCTGTTGGTGGGAATGCAAATTGGTACAACCACTATGGAAAACAGTATTGAGGTTCCTTAGAAAACTAAATATAGAATTACTATATGATCTAGCAGTCTCACTCCTGGGCATATATCTGGACAAAACTTTCATTGAAAAAGATACATGCACCCAGATGTTCATTGCAGCACTATTCACAATAGCCAAGACATGGAAACAACCTAAATGTCCATCAACAGATGAATGGATTAAGAAGATGTGGGAAATTCCCATCATGGCTCAGTGGAAACAAATCTGCCTAGCATCCATGAGGATGCAAGTTTGATCCCTGGCCCTACTCGGTGGGTTAAAGATCTGGCGTTGCTGTGACCTGTGGTGTAAGTTGCAGATGTAGCCTGGATCCCAAGTTGCTGTGAGCTGTGGTGTAGGTTGCAGATGTAACCTGGATCCCAAGTTGCTGTGGCTGTGGTTAGGCCATCAGCTGCAGCTCTGATCTGGCCCCTAGCTGGGAATCTCCATGTGCTGCAGGTTCAGCCCTAAGAAGACAAAAAAAAAAAAAAAAAAGAAGAAGAAGATGTGGTACATAGTGGTACATATACACAATGGGATACTACTTGGCCATTAAAAAGAATGAACCAATGCCATTTGCAAGAACATGGATACAACTAGAGATTTTCATATTAACTGAAGTAAGTCAGAAAGAGAAAGACAAATACCATATATATCACTTATATGTGGAATATAAAATATGGCACACACACAACAAACCTATCTACAGAACAGAAACAGACTCACAGATATAGAAAACAGACTTATGGTTGCCAAGGGGGAAAGGGAAAGAAATGGGATAGATGGGGAGTTTGGGTTAGTAGACGCAAACTGTTACACTTAGAATGCATAAACAACGAGGTCCTACTCTACAGCACAGGGAACTGTATCCAGTCTCTTAGGATGGAACACGATGGAAGATGGTATGAGAAGGAGAATATGTATATGTATGACTGGGTCGCTTTGCTGTACAGCAGAAATTGGCATAACATTGTAAATCAACCATACTTTAATTAAAAAAGGGGGGAAAATATCCCCAAAGGAAAAAGCATCTAGCTCCATTTGAACATTGTATAAAGCGATTTTAAACAGGTTATATATAATGACTTGGTAAGTTATTCTACAGAAACACTAAGGCTAGGTAGAAAGTAAGAAAGAAAGCAAGAAAGCAAGCAAGCAAGAAAGAAAGAAAGAAAGAGAAAGAACGAAAACTCTGAGACTAAGTAACCTAGATAACTTAAATTGCTATTTTGCTTTTCTCAGAATTGCTTGGATTCTTTATTTTTTAATTTTTCTTATTTTTATTTTATTTATTTATTTTGGTTTTTAGAGCCACATCCAAGGCTCTAAACCTCCAAGCCCGGAGGTTTCCAGGCTAGGGGTCAAATTGGGGCTACAGCTGCTGGCCTTCACCACAGCCACAGCAATGCCAGATCCGAACCATGTCTGTGACCTACACCACAGCTCAGAGCAATGTGGATCCTTAACCCACTGAGCGAGGCAAGGGATCGAACCCAAAATCTCATGGTTCCTAGGCAGATTTGTTTCTGCTGCACCACAACGGGAACTCTGGATTCTTTCATTTGCTTGGTCTTTCATTTGCTTGGTCTTTTCATTTGCTTGGTTGAGATTAACCTTTAAAGTTCTTAAGTATTAGAGTATAAGAGGAGTTCCCGTCATGGCACAGCAGAAATGAATCTGACTAGGAACCATGAGGTTGTGGGTTTGATCCTTGGCTTTGCTCATTGGGTTAAGGATCCGGTGTTGCCCTGAGCTGTGGTGTAGGTCGCAGACACAACTCAGATCCCACGTTGCTGCGTCTGTGGCATAGGCCAGCAGCTGCAGCTCCGATTCGACCCCTAGCCTGGGAACCTCCATATGCCCCGGATGCAGCCCCTTAAGAGCAGTAGGGCTATGTTGTCAGGTTCTTTAGATCAAAGATCACTAATAAGCTTTGTTTACAGAAGGAGATCCTGTTGTGTTACTATGTTATGTTATCCAAAACACTTTACCTTTCTAACCTCAGTTTCCTTACTTATAAAATTAAATGGTTTTTATACTAATCTCCAAAGTCCCACCCAATTCTTAAAATCCTGTGAATTTATTACAAGCAGCATTGATATGTATTTTTTAATTGAAGTATAGTTCATTTACAATATTGTGTTAGTCTCTGGTGTGGAGCAAAGTGATTCAGTCATATGCATATTTCGATTTTTTTTTTTTTTTTTTTTTTTTTTTTTTGTCTGTGCCATGGCATGTGGAAGTTCCAGGGCCAAGGATTGAACCTGTGCCATAGCAGTGACCCAAGCTGCTGCAAGGACAATGCCATAAGCCGCTTGCCCACAGGAAAACTACAGTTATACATACACTGCTTTTTTCCCCAGCTCTTTTCCATTATAGGTTATTACAAGATATTGAATATAGTCCCCTGTGCTATATAGTAAACCCTTGTTGTTTACCTTTTTCATATATGGTAGTGTGTATCTGTTTACCTTTTTCATATATGGTAGTGTGTGTCTGTTTACCTTTTTCATATATGGTAGTGTGTATCTGTTTACCTTTTTCATGTATGGTAGTGTGTATCTCATTTTTCCCTCCCCCCATGCTTCCCCTTTGGTAACCATAAGTTTGTTTTCTATGTCTATGAGTCTCTTTCTGTTTTGTAAATAAATTCATTTGTACTATTTTTTTAGTTCCACATATCAGTGATATCATAGAATATTTGTCTCTGTCTGATTTACTTCTCTAAGTCCATCTATGTTGTGGCAAATGGCTTTATAGTGTTCTTTTTATGGCTGAATAACATTCCACTGTATATATACTGTATCTTCTTTATCCACTATTCTGTGGATGGACCCTTGGATTGTTTCCATGTCTTGGCTATTGTAAACAGTGCTGCAATGAATGCCAAGATGCATGTATCGTTTCAAATTAGAGTTTTCATCTTTGCAGGATATATGCCCAGGAATGAGATTTCTGGATCATATGATAACTCTATTTTTAGCTGTTTAAGGAACCTCCATACTGTTTTCCATAATGGCTGCACCAGTTTACATTCCCACCAACCGTGTAAGAGGGTTCTTTTCTCCATACCCTCTCCAGTATTCGTTATTATGGAATTTTTGATGAGGGCCATTGTGACTGGTATTAGGCGATACCTCATTGTAGCTTTGATTTGCATTTCTCTAATAATTAGTGTTATTGAGCATCTTTTCATGTGCCTATGTCTTCTTTGGAGAAATGTCTATTTGAGTCTTCTGCCCACTTTTTGACTGGGTTGTTTTTTAATATTGAGTTACATGAGCTGTTTATATATTTTGGAAATTGGTCCCTTGTCAGTTGCATCATTTGTAAATATTTTATTCCAGCCTGTAGTTTGTTTTTTCATTTTGTTTATGGTTTCCTCTGCTATGCAAAAGCTTATGCATTTGATTAGGTCCCATTTGTTTAGTTACTTATTTTTTTAATTAAGTAGCTTTTATCGGAAAAAGTAATATGTGTATGTGGTAGATTAAAATTGACCACAAATTCTTCGATGCTCATCCCTGTAAGAGATAGAGTCTATTTCCTCAATCCTTAAATCTGGGCTGGCCCTGTGACTTTCTTTGGCTAACAGAATACGGCAGAAATGTTGTGTGAGAACGTTTCACAATGGAGAATTGGGTCTTTGCTACTAGAAAATGAGCAAATAGATGCAAGGCAACAAAAACAATGGAAGATTACTAAAGAAGGTGAGGCGTAAAGAATTCTTTTCTTGAGCACCTTCGATCACATACCCCCAGGTTCTATACCCTAGCATGATCTTTTATGCTTCCCTTAATAATGACTTGAACCCATCTGCAAAACAAATGAGGCTGGAAAGTAAGATATTTTCTTACCCTCCCTTGCAGCTACATGTAGCCATTGTGTGCAAGTTCTGGTCAGTGATACATACGAGGAAGTCCTGTGGTAGGGCATCTCTGAAAGTTTTTCCTTTTCTGACAAAAGGTGTAGATGCAGTGTGCTCTGTTTAGCTCCAATCCCTTCTTCCTGAATTAAAAGCAGAAATAATACCTGGGGCTCTGACAGCCATCTTGCAAACATGGGTGATGTGGTAATTTTCTATTGCCAAATTCCCACAGATTTGGTGGCTTAAAAAAAAAAATCATTATATTATGGTTCTGGAAGTCAGAACTTTTCCAACTTTTAAAAGCTTCCCAGGAGTCCCCTGGTGGCCTAGAGGGTTAAGGATATGACGTTTGGCACAGGTGTGATCCTTGGCTGGGGTACTTCCACATGCTGCAGGCATGGCCAAAATAAAGAAAGAAAGAAGGGAAGGAAGGAAGGAAGGAAGGAAGAAAGAAAGAAAGAAAGAAAGAAAGAAAAGAAAAGAAAAGAAAAGAAAAGAAAAGAAAAGAAAAGAAAAGAAAAGAAAAGAAAGAAAAGAAAAGAAAAGAAAAGAGAAGGAAGGAAAGGAAAAAAAGCAGCCCACATTCCTTGGTTCATGGCCCCTTCCTCCATCTTCAAAACTAGCAACATAATATCATAATCTCTGCTTCTCTGACCTCAGCTTCTTTCAACACCTTTCCTTCCCCTTCCCATGACTTTGATTCTCATGCCTCCCTCTTATAAGGACCATTGTTTACACTAGGCCTGCCTTGACTAACCAGGTTACTCTTCCCATCTCAAGATTCTTAGCTAAATCCCATCTACAGAGTCTCTTTGGCCATTGAAAGTTGTATATTCATGGTTTTTTTTCCTTTCTTTCTTTTTCTTTTTTTTAGTCTTTTTAGGGCTGCACCCATGGCATATGGAGGTTCCCAGGCTAGGGGTCTAATCGGAGCTGTAGCCACCGGCCTACACCACAGCCACAGCAACACCAGATCCGAGCCACATCTGCAAACTACACCACAGCTCAAGGCCGCACCAGATCCTTAACCCACTGAGCAAGGCCAGGGATTGAACGCATGTCCTCATGGATACTAGTCGGGTTCATTAAATACTGGGCCATGGCAGCAATTCCTATATTGATGAATTTTAAGTATTTGAATGTGGACATCTTTGGAGGGCCTTTATTCTCTCTACCAAAAGTAATGTGCATAAGGACCAAAAGCTGAGAATAATAAAACAGAAAGATGGAAGAGCCCAGATGCTTGATGACATTATAGGATCACAGTACCAGTCCTGGACAGCATACCTTTAGATAATAAAAGACCTTCATTAATCAAGTCTTCATTGTCCGGCAACTAAAGGCATTCTAACTGGTACATTGCTTTCA
Source organism: Sus scrofa (assembly GCF_054392235.1). Classification (NCBI taxonomy): domain Eukaryota; kingdom Metazoa; phylum Chordata; class Mammalia; order Artiodactyla; family Suidae; genus Sus; species Sus scrofa. The sequence continues at coordinate 153,540,902 of NC_139388.1, forward strand.
TTGTGCAAGATTTAACATGTTGAACTAAATGAGACTGTGTTTGGAAAAGTTTTGTATGCTTCAGTTAGACTGAAGTCCCTGAAAGCATCATACTGTTTTCCTTTAAGCCATTGATTTCTCTTCCTACACTTTTTCCTTTCTACCCTGTCTCACATGTACCAGCCTCTATACAACCCACATTCATCTGACTAATTCATATTTATCATTTTGATCTCTTCATTTTTGGGGGGTGGGGGGTGGGATGCCTGTAGCATGTGGAAGTTCCTGGGCCAGGGATCGAACCGATGCCATAACCATAACCAGAGCCACAACAATGCCAATGCTGAATCCTTAACCCGCTGAGTTACTAGGGAACTCCTAAGATGTCTCTTGCTGCCTGCCCAGAAGTCTTCCCCAACCTACTTGTGCTCAACAAAGCTTTGGTTGGTATCCTGCCTTAGTGTTTCCATGGCAGCATGACCCTCTCCCAGCATGCTGTCCTTTTTCTATCTATAAGCTCCTCCAAGACAGAGACCTGTGCTTGTCTCACTTTTGTCTGGATCCAAGTGCTAAAGGATATATATCATCAGGAATCATCTTCCCTTCATCCCTGGGGTCTGCTTTTCTTTCTCTTGGCTTTATTCCTGGGCGGATTCTTCCTACATGGAACAAGATGGCCCCCAGTAGCTTCAGGCTTACCTTTTACCAACTTGGAAGCCTAGATGGAAAGAGAGAAACTCTCACATTAGGTCCAGAAAAAGATCTGGCCTGACTCTCACTGTCTTAAATTGGGCCAGGACAGGGCCACATACCAACTTTGTGGAACAGAGATATGGGGTCAGTCCCACCAGAACCTCAAAACTGAGACTAAGGGAGGGGCAGTTTCACAATGGAGAATTAGGGCTTTGCTACTAGAAAATGAGCAAATAGATGCAGGGCAGCAAAAACAACAGAAGATTACTAAAGAAGGTGATGTGTAAAGAATTCGTTTCTTGAGCACTTACTATATTCCAGATGCCAGATTAAGCCAGATTTATTCATTCAAAAAATAGTTCCAGGGAACCTACTACCTGCTGGTTATTGTTTCCAAGGTACTAAATATCTGAAGAGAGTTTACAAATATTATCTCATTTAATCCTCTCAACCACAATACAAAGTAAGTATTTTATTTATTCCTACCTAGCAGATAGACTAAAGCATAAACTGCCATATAGCACAGGGTGCTGAAGTAACTTGCTCAAAGGCACATGGTAGTGAGTTGTAGAGCTGAAATTGAAGGTTTATCTAAGGTCTAGGCCTAATCTAATACACACACTGCAAGTATAGACAAGAGATGAGATGAAAGGTGACAGCATTACCCTTACAGATCTATAGGGCCACGCCTGTTCCAGGGAATGTTGAGTACCCAGGTTAAAACACTCCAGTCAAGTGAAAATGGATATCAAGGGCAAGCAGAGAAAAAACATGTGAAAGAAAAAAAAGAGAGACCCCTGTAGTTTACAGGCGTCAAGGGGAGTGTGGGGACCAATTATATACTTCATTTCATTTTTAACACAAATGAGTCTTCATCCTCCCCCTTTGCTCCTTTCATCACCCCTTATGGTCATTAAGTTATAGAGCCCAAGAGCTGGAAGGTGAGTTAAAAAGCTTCTAGTTCAGGAGTTCCCGTCGTGGTGCAGTGGTTAATGAATCCGACTAGGAACCATGAGGTTGCGGGTTCGATCCCTGGCCTTGCTCAGTGAGTTAACGATCCGGCATTGCTGTGAGCTGTGGTGTAGGTTGCAGACACGCCTCGGATCCTGCGTTTCTGTAGGCCGGCGGCTACAGCTCCGATTGGACCCCTAGCCTGGGAACCTCCATATGCCGCGAGAGTGGCCCAAGAAAATGGCAAAAAGCCAAAAAAAAAAAAAAAAAAAAAAAAAGCTTCTAGTTCAAACCTCTTCATAACCCAAGTGGCACCCAAGGACTCCCAGCCTCTTAAGACATAGCAAAACTAACTCAAACTCCCACTCCACCTGCTGTGGAAAATCCAATGCCCTTTCCAACATCACTGGAAAAACTGAGGGTCTTATTCTCAAGGCAGTGTCTTCTGGCTCTAACAACTTTGTCTTAGTTCTTGGTCTCTATATTGTTGCTTCTTCTTCATGTCAGTTTTGTCATCAATTCAAACATGTAATTCAACCCAATTAATGTATTAATCCCCCACACCTCATTTTATACTAAGAGCACTGAGGCCAGAAGAGATTAAAAGATTTGGGCCAACTCACTCAGTTGATGAGGGGCAAGGCTGGTCTGAGAAGTTAGGCCTTCTTTCTACTCCATCATTCTGCTCATCAGGCACCTTTGAGTAGGGCGGAATAGGGTAAGGAAACATGGGCTGGAATCTGTGGCCCCACTCTTCTGATCTCATTTAACTTTACCTCCCAAAGATCCTATGTCCAAAGACAGTCATGTTGGAGGTTAGAACTTCCAACATATGAATGTTGAATGGCACGCTGAGGTCCATAGCACGGCCTCATTAAAAGTTAGGGGAGGAGTTCCCGTCGTGGCACAGTGGTTAACGAATCCGACTAGGAACCATGAGGTTTCGGGTTCGGTCCCTGCCCTTGCTCAGTGGGTTAAGGATCCGGCGTTGCTGTGAGCTGTGGTGTAGGTTGCAGACTCGGCTCGGATCCTGCGTTGCTGTGGCTCTGGCGTAGGCCGGCAGCTACAGCTCTGATTCGACCCCTAGCCTGGGAACCTCCATATGCCGCAGGAGCAGCCCAAGAAATGGCAAAAAGACAAAAAAAAAAAAAAAAAAGCTAGAGGAATAAAACACTGTGTCATCTCAGAAAACATTTTTATCCGCCTTCCCCACTCTTAGTGAAGTCTTAATTATGAAAATAATTAGCTGTAAACGCTTAAGTTTTCATTAATAGGCAAAAGAACTTGCAAATCACCTAATAATCCTTGAATGTCTACTATGGGCCAGGCACTGTTACAAACACCTTGCATATATTAACTAAATTCGTCCTCACACCACCTTATTAGTTAGATACTATTTTAATTCCCACTTTTCCAATGAAGAAATGGAACCTACCCAATATCACACACTAGTAAGAGGGAAGGCTAGGATTCAAACCCAAATAGTCTGGTTCTAAGCCTGTGCTCTTCACTATAATTCCACTTAGTTTATACTTATTATCGTCATTTCCAATTTTTTTATGTTGTCAGTAAGCATGGTTATACAAAAGCAATTGGAAAATAATATGTATGAATTGTTTTTATATAGCTTATTCATGTAAAGTGCTTAGAATTATAATTCTAAATTAAAAAGCAAAAATAGAAGCAATTGAAAATTATAGCCAACTCAAGTCAGTAATGCACAAAATAAAGCATCTCTCTTAAAAATGTGGGGGTTCCAGCCATCTACTTATGTCATGTATAATGGGAACACTGAAATGTTGCCAAGTCTTTCCTTTACTAGTCGAATTCTAAATGAGAATCCTCAATGTACCCTAACAACACTCAATATTTTTTTGTAAATATCAAGTATAATTGGAAACAGAAGACCACCCCCCAACTAGGAGGACCAACTGTCCCAGTTTGCTTAGGACTGTTCCTCTCTTCCAATCCAGGAAATTTGTAATTCATTGTATAAATATCAAGCATAATTGAAAACAGAAGACACCCCCCCACACCCAACCTGGATGACCAACTGTCCCAGTTTGCCTGGAACTGTCCCTGAGTTCTCTTCTTTTTTTTTTTTTGGTCTTTTTGCCTTTTCTAGGGCCGATCCCGAGACATGTAGAGGTTCCCAGGCTAGTGGTCGAATCAGAGCTATAGCCACCAGCCTACGCCAGAGCCACAGCAACGCAGGATCCGAGCCGCGTCTGTGACCTACACCACAGCTCACGGCAACGCCGGATCCTTAACCCACTGAGCAAGGCCAGGGATAGAACCCGCAACCTCATGGTTCCTAGTCGGATTCGTTAACCACTGTGCCACGATGGGAACTCCCTGAGTTCTCTTCTAGTTGAGAAATTTGGTATCTCCTCTGGAACCAGAAACAACTGTCCTCATCCAAACCTATTTTTTGTTTTGTTCTGTTTTGTCAGGTCTTTGGGGATTGGTGCTCAAAAGCCTAAAATTTATCATTTTTGTTTCTTATGGTTTCCTTTTTCTGAGGCAGTGGATGATGTCCTAGTTTGAACTGGAAAGAGGGATGGGATTTAAAAAAAAAAAAAAAAAAAAGGAATACATTCCAAGAGTCCAAAAAATATTCGCAAGAAGCACAATTCTCTGCTTTCAAGACCCTAAGTTCCTCCACAGGGACATTTATCCCAACTCTGGGAATCAGCCTGGCTTGAGGAAGGTCTCATTTATCTTCATCAGTTTCTCCTTGGTTGCTGCTTCTCTCTCCTCTCCAAGGCTAGGGAATTTTATATGATTTGGCCAGCTGTCTTTATCTGTTGTATCTGTTGTTCCAAAATCAGTTGTTAATAACCTAAATTCTTTCTGCCTCCCCCAAATACTTTGGCTTTTGATGGGCAAAGAGCCCAGTTTCTTTCCAAAAGCCTTCCTTTCTTTTTGCCATCAACTTCGACGTGTCTGTTTTAAAACACAAAAGCCAAGCAGACCCGTTTTCCCCTATGAATTTCTGCTATAATAGGCAATAATAACTAAGATACAATATATTTAATAATAATGGTACTATTCTGGTCCTACCTACCCCCTTGGGGTGGGAGTCACACCGAAATGAAAAAGAATTAAATGTATACATTGTCTAAAACACTCCAAGCGTTTGCTGACCAAGCACTATTGCCGCACTTGACGTGTATTCTCACAACGACTTCACTAGGTAGGTGCTATTATTATCCTCTTGTTACAGATGAAGACACTAAGTAATAGTAAGGTTACAGGGTCCCACGGCTACTAAGTGGCAGGGCTGGATTTCAAGCCCAAGCAGTCAGGCTTCAGATCTGTTCTATATGCCACGTTGCTTATGTCTCCGACGGGAAATAGAGGAATGGAAGGAAATTCCAAGGAAAGAATCAAAGGTTAGCATTTCAGAATATTACTGCAATACTGTACTTTGAAATGCATCAGAAAAGTAAGGTGGAATAATGGATGAATCAAAGAACGAATGGCTGGATCAACTTTGTAATAGAGCGAGTATATTAAAATATTAATGGGAAACGGTGAGTATACAGGTTATTCGTTGCAAAAGTCTTTCAACTTTTCTTTGTGTTTAAAATTTTCCATGACAAAATGTTGACCATTCTGCCCAAATGTTACTGCAGGATATTTGCATCCTAAGAGAGCCACTCAGGGGCTTCTGTCTTTAAAAAAAAAAGAAAGAAAGAAAAATTCTACTCTATCCATTATTTCATTACATATGACAGCACATATTTAATTGCTAAATTGTATAGGATACACAAAATGACTCTGAAAGAAGTGTTAATACAGAGATAAGAGTGAGTGCAGCAGACTAACCTGAAAACCTCATGGAAGAAGTCTAAAGTTGTCCCTAATGAATGTCACTGTGAGTCTCCTTTCTCCAGGTTGTGACAAACAGAGAAAAGGGGAGAAAAAAGACTAAATTACTATGTTTAGCACAGAGAATTAACCAGTAGAGAGCCCCTGTCATGGCAATCGGTAAATCAACTTCTATTAAGAAGGGAAGAAGCTGAATGAAAATTATTTGCAAATATTTAGATTGTAGCTTTGGACTATTAGTATTAATATAATAATAAGAAAAAGCTTGGAGTTCTTGTCATGGCTCACTGGTTGTCAGACCAAACTAGTGTCTATGCGGATGCGGTTCAATCCCTGGCCTCACTCAGGGGTTAAGGATCCAGCGTTGGTGTGAGCTGTGGTATAGGTTGCAGATGCAGCTTGGATCCTGTTTTGCTGTGACTGTGGCATAGGCCGGCAGCTACGGCTCCAATTGGACCCCTAGCTGCAGAACATCCAGATGCTGGGGGTGTGGCCCTAAAAAACAAAACAAAACAAAACAAAAAAAACACTACCAAAAAAATAAAAGTTGAGCATTCCCTGGTGGCCTAGTGGTTAAGGATTCGGCATTGTCACTGCTGTGGCTAGAGTCTGATCCCAGCCTTGAGAACTTTCAGATGCCAAGAGAATGGCCAAAAGAAAGGAGAAGAAAAGCTAATACTTGTTCAATGCTTATTGTATACCCAGGACTATTCTGAACACTTTACATGTATTAACTTATTTAATCCTCTCACCAACTCTATTAGGGTAGGTAGAATTATTGCTGGTGATTTATAGATAAGGTAACTAAGGCACAGAGAGTTTAAATAACTGCATAAGATAACACAGCTGAAAAATAATGGAGCCAGAATTTGAAATTAGGCAATCTCATTTCCACACCTGTGGCCTTAATCCTCATTCCCTTATACTGTCTCTTGTTAGGGCTTTAAGTAGTTAATTCCTAACCCTTCTCTTTCCTACGTAAATTTGGAACCAACTGAGAAGTAGATATAGAAGCCAGAGATCAGAATGTTAGCTTCCTTCCTGCTTCCCTCTCTCCCTTCCTTCCTTTCCTTCCCCCCCCCCTTTTTTTTCCTTTTTAGGGCTGCACCTGCGGCATATAGAAATTCCCAGGCTAGGGATTGAATCGGAGCTGCAGCTGCTGGCCTATGCCACAGCCACAGCAATGCAAGTTCCAAGCCATTTCTGTGACCTACACTGCAGCTCACAACAATGCTGGATCTTTAACCCACTGAACAAAGCTGGGGATCGAACTTGAGTCCTCATGGATACTATTTGGGTTTGTTGCCACTGAGCCACAATGGGAACTCCAGAAATATTAGCTTTATTTCTAATGAAACCTAAATTAAATGCCATACAACCAAGTGGATTTGCTTATAGTTGCTGAACTAGTTAGATTCACCCACCCATTTATAGGCAGCGCTATAGGATTTGCAGACCTCAATCCCAAACATGGAGCATGTTCTGTTAAGGTCATGGCATGGCAGAGGCTGAAAACCAGAAGGCATCCTCTCTGTGAGTGGGCAAGTCCAAAATACGCAGGAGTGGCTGATCCGCAAATGCCTGATTCCTTCTAAACTCACCAATTAGATAAGTCATCCTTCCTTACTCAGGAGAGGGAGTAAGAGGGAAAGGCTCACCTGTTTTTTAGTAAAAATCCCTTCCTATGGAAGCATATCAAGTAGGAAATAAGTATTTACTCACCTAGAACTTCTTGTTATTAAATTCAGCTATAGGAGTTCCCGTCATGGTGCAGTGGTTAACAAATCTGACTAGGAACCATGAGGTTGTGGGTTTGATTCCTGGCCTTGCTCAGTGCGTTAAGGATCCGGCGTTGCCGTGAGCTGTGGTGTGGGTTGCAGATGTGGCTCAGATCCCGCTTTGCTGTGGCTCTGATGTAGGCCAGTGGCTACAGCTCTGATTAGACCCCTAGCCTGGGAACCTCCATATGCCACGGGAGCAGCCCTAGAAAAGGCAAAAAGACAAATAATAATAATACATAATAAAAAAGTAAATAAATAAATTCAGCTATATAAGAAGGGATAAAAAACAAAAGAAAACAAAACTATACACACACACACACACACGAGTAATATGGAGGCTTCCCAGAAAGCGTATATAATATTTGAAATAGAGGTACCCTTAGGAAAACCTAAAAGGGTAGAAATCTAAGAGGAAAAACTCCTTCCAAAGCAGTGCCTAATTGAGATAATCCACTTGAAGCACTAAACACATTTCCTAGGAGGTAGTAAATGGTCAATTTATCTTCTTAGCTCCTATCCTCATTATTATTGTTGTACTTATTGCTCTGTACTCAACCACAATTCACTTTCTGTGTGAAAACACAGAATAAAACCATTTAAATGGATTCCTGGCTAAGTCTTGTCCAGAGGACAGAAACATTTTACATTTTATAGTAACCATGAATTTTGCAAAGCACTTTAACATATATTATCTCATTTGATTCCCAGAACAACCCTGGTCAGACAGATATTACAATGAAATTGCATTTTGTGCAGGAACTAGATTCTAAAGTAACAAGTAAGGTAAAAAAAAAAATCAAATATAATAAAAATTATCCACAAAATTCCTTAAATTTGTCTTTACAATGTACAAGCATACCATCCCTCCCTTAATCCAGTTGTCAGCTTTGCTTCTATTGTTGGAACAGGCTGCTGCCTCCCTCTTTAGCTAAACTACAGATGTGAGAACCAGCTTGCTTTCAGAATCCATGTTGTACCAAAATATAAAGGCAGTATGTTTAAATTGCGAGATGTCATCCTATTTTCTGTAGCAAGAGGCTTACACTGTAAAATGCATAAGGGAATAGAAACTAACTGGAGCCAGCAACTTCATGCCACTTTGCTTCATTTCCCTGGGTCCTATGCCTATTGAATGGAATTTGTGGCAGCTTCACATTTAAATGGGTTTTGTTCTTCCTTTTGTCTCTTTTTTTCTTTCTCTTTCTCATACTTTCAGAGTGATGTTTGGTTTAATTTAAGCTAAAGAGACATAGAATGTCTCTACTAGATGATCATAATCAGAGGTTTACACAGTTTCAGGTAACTTAGCCAAAATCTCCAGGCAGCAAAACCCAGTGGGCTGACTTCTATCCCATCTTCCTTTAACTGTACTACGTCATATCCTCCCATTAACCAGATAGTATAACTGAGGTAGTCTTTACAAGCTCAGATTAGGTATCTGCCTGATCAGAAACAATCTAGGCAGATAGTAACTTCTTTTAGTGAAATCTTGGTGTAAATCTAGAAAAATGTCGAAATTAGTCCACCTACACCAGAGCTCAGCAAAGACATAAGGCACATGTCCTTGTTCTTGTGAGAGTGCTATCATATCTTTAATGACTATTGTCAAGACCTCTCATCCACAAGACTGAAAAATACCCTGAAAGTGAAAAAGTGATTTACCAAGTGGCCCAACAGAGTAAATTGTTTCACATTTGTTAAGTTGTGAGAACACAAAAATGATACCTAGCTCAAACAGATGGAAGGGACAGTGGTATCAGCAACGTCATTTTAAAATATGAAATGTGACAACTATGAGTATATAACATCAGAGGGGAAAAAAAAAGGGAGCCTCATAAAAATATGACCGATGTTAGAGCAACAAACCTGTACAATAATAATAGCCACCATTACTGAGCACTCCAAATACATTATCATTGTATTTCCAAACACATTATCATTGCAAGTCTTCATGGTATGGTTCCCATTTCGTAAATAAGTTGAGATTCAGAGAGACAAATACCTTTGATCAAAATTGTATTTTGGAAATGACAGCCAGAATTTGATTGATAGTCTTTGGACTATCAGATCCAAAGCCCATGCTCTTTCCAGAATATCATTTTATGTCTCAAACACTCCCTAGTAAGGAAATCAATTTTGAAAATGCAGTATCTCAGGAAGTTCCCATCGTGGCTCAGTGGTTAACGTATCTGACTAGGAACCATGAGGTTGCGGGTTCGATCCCTGGCCTTGCTCAGTGGGTTAAGGATCCCACATTGCCGTGAGCTGTGGTGTAGATTGCAGACGCAGCTTGGATCTGGCCTTGCTGTGACTCTGGCGAGGGCCGGTAGCTACAGCTCTGATTGGACCCCTAGCCTGGGAACCTCCATATGCCGCAGGTGCGGCCCTAGAAAATACAAAAAAGAAAAACCCCAAAAAACAAAAAAACGGTATCTCTTATTAGCTATAAGATTATTAGCTCTTATAATTTAATAAAGTTTTTTTCTCACATGTCATCTTATTTGTGTAAGAATACTTAAAATAGATAAAGAGGCAGTTCCTGTTGTGGCTCAGTGGGTTAAGGACCTTACTTTGTGAGGATGTAAGTTCGATCCCTGGCCTGGCTCAGTGGGTTAAGGAATTGGCATTGCCATAAGCTGCAGTGTAGGTCACAGATTGCAGCTCTGATTTGAGCCCCTAGCCTGGGAACTTCCATATGCCACAGGTGTAGCCATAAAAAGAAAAAAAAAGGCAATAGATAAATAAATGTAAAGCATTAAGTATATGCATAATACACATATATATCTACATATAATATACATATATACATATATACACACATATATAATACTGAATATTTGTACTAGAATGATGGTTCCCAAAGTGGAGCGTGCGTTCACTCCCAGTCTCCTGTGGGGTTTCTTCACTTTATTTGGGGGGTCCCATGGGTGGTAGTAGTTGTAGAGGGGGATGATTCAATTTCTTCCCCTGAACTAAATATACACTATCAATATCAGAGTGAAGGAATCATCAGACTCTGGAGGCTTGAATGGCAGATATCTTGAAATAGCAGATATCCTTTTCATTCCTGCTTATGGCCGCCCATGGGGTATGTGGAAGTTCCCAGGCCAGGGGTCAAACCTGAGCCACAGCAGCAACCTGAGCTGCCGCAGTGACAGTGCCACATCCTTAACCCGTGGGGCCACAAGAGAACTCCAGTAGCAGGTATCTTAAAACAAAAGTGAATTTGGAGTTCCCATCGTGGCGCAGTGGTTAATGAATCCGACTAGGAACCATGAGGTTGCGGGTTCGATCCCTGGCCTTGCTCAGTGGGTTAAGGATCTGGCATTGTGGTGAGCTATGGTGTAGGTCGCAGATGTGGCTTGGATCTCATGTTGCTGTGGCTGTGGTGTAGGCTGGCAGCTACAACTCTGATTAGACCCCTATCCTGGGAACCTTTGTATACTGAGGGAGCGGCCCCAGAAAAGGCAAAAAGACACACACAAAAAAAGTGAATTTAATTAAAAAAAAAAAAACTCTAAATTTTAAGACAGTTACTCAGAAAGATCTTTTGCCTGAACCTTTGAAATGATAGTTACATTATAATTCATCTCCTTCCTCTCTTTCTTTCAGCTAAATTTTCAATAGTGGTCTTTTCAGAGAAAGACAAGTACTACATGATATCACTTATATGTAGAATCTAAAAAATACAACAAACTGGTGAATATAACAAAAAAGAAACAGATTCACAGATAAAGAGAATAAATTAGTGGTTACCGGTGGAGAGAGGGGAGAGGAGAGGGGCAATATAGGAGTAGGGGATTAAGATGTACAAACTATTAAGTATAAAATAAGCTACTGGGATATATTGTACAACACAGGGAGTAAAGCCAATATTATACTTTAAAAAATAGTGGTCTTTACAGTGGGCAAATATAGAGTCCATCAGGTACTTCCAAGTTCAATGTCAGGGCTAGGACTAAGAATCAGTCTTGTCTTTTAATCCAACCTATTAACTCTTGCACTCTTGCAGCAAGAGCAAGTTTATCATAAAGTCATAATTCCTGATGTATGTGGAAAGGTGATGCTCTTGAAGTACCATCAATAAAGCAGATATTTCACAGTGGTTGTGATTAATTTGTGCTGATCTTGATTCCACCTTGCTCTTGTAACCAACATTTACATTTGTAAGAGGGTAGAATTTGAGAGATAGCTGACTAGTATAATCTATAACAACAGCAAAGAAAGAAGCTAACTGGGCTATATAGAGACTAACTCAATAAATCAACCACACACTTCAATAATAAAAAAGATGAGATAAATAGGGACCATAAAACTAGATATAAATTTGCAAAAAAATTATTAAGTATATAACAATAAAAAGCATATTATCTTGATTCCAATGGGAGGACAATGGCCAAATAATCTGGAATTTTTCTTTCTTTTCTATATTAGATAGTAGAATCTGTATGAATTTTTTTTAAGGAAGCCATCTAAGTTCTTAGTTTCATTTGGTGAATGGTTTGGATACTTGACAGGTAAGAGATTAACTTTTATGCCAATTTTCACAGCAATGAAAGAGAATTTAACTTTTTTGAAAGGCTTTTTTTGTCTGGCTAAAAAGAGAACATGAGATTCTAACAACCATTCTACAAAACTTTTACCATCAGTATAGTCTGAACCCAGCCCTGGGGGAAGTGATAAATAACTAGGGCTCTCCAAGTAGGTCTCAGAGCAAGGCCATGGGTAGCCCTGCAACATGTATGCTGAATACCAAATCCTGATACTTTCTCAAAGCTTTAGCTTTTGCTTGTGTTCTCCACAAACAGTAGTCTTAACCTAGAAGCCAAACAATGGCGAATTCTTTGTATTTCAAGATAAAGAAGCCCAACACAAGATAATATGATCATCTTTGATGAAATCTAAGCAAATGACTTTGAAATCCTCTATACTTTACTAAGGAAAAAAAGAGTTCTATAAACAAGACACTCTTAACAAATAAAGCTGCCCCCAAGTCAATGGATGTCTTGTGAGGTAGTGATTCCTCTTCTACTGGAAGAAATGAAGCAGAAGCTGGCTGAAAATTCCAAGGTATTCCAGAGGAGTTTTCTTCATTAGCTGGAGGTGGAACTGTCCGCTGGTATTTTAGGCTAGGCCAAGGAGTTTTCAACTAATTTCATAATGGCAGAGAAAACATCACAGAAAATCCAATTATATGGATGAATCTTGACATGTGTTATATATATTTTTGATCTCCAATAAATTATTTTTAAATTCCTTCATTAAAAAAAATTAACATGGTGTTTATAAAAGCATTATCATTTAAGGGAGGGGGGCAAGGAAAGCAATGGGAAGAAAACAGTTCCCCAAACTCCAGAAAGACCTATTTGAACAGCCTTCAGGATCCCTCATCCCCATTTCTACGGTCCTAATTTGCCTAATTAAAGACCAAAAAAATTTTGATCCTCCCCTTTTGGGGTCAGCAATGTTAGACAGTTAAGGAGCTCGTACAGCATGGTGGACAACGGTTCATTAGTCGGCACCGTGGGCTCCAAGAAGGCGCAACTAACCTGAGCTGGGAGGCTCAGGAAACCTTCCCTGAGGAGGCGCTGCATCCCAGGTGGAGTTTGAGAGCAAAGAGAAAATGTAAGGTTTAGGATTGCTAGCTCCCTGTGATCCCGGGCATGCGCTCCTTGCAATAAAGGGTAACGGGCAAAATGTGTTGATCTTTCGGAGAAAACTGAGCCTCGCTTACCATCTGTCGAGAGGAGAGAGTGGAAGGAATGGAGGGAGGAAAAGAACCGAAGCTCCCTTCTTCGATAAGACGTGCACTGCAGCTCCTGTTGCCGGATCCCGAAGAGGAGCATTCCAAATGCCCAGTCCCGCTGAAGCAGAAGCGGCGGGGCGGGGATGCCGGAGAGGAGACTTCTTGCCACTCGTTGCAGGCCTGACGAACCGGCACTGCCGTCCGTCCCCCAACCTGGCCCTGTCGCCCGAGTTCTCACGACCCTCCTTCAGACTCCCAGGGCTGTGGCCTAACCTGAACCTAGTACAGCTGTCCCTGATTCCCTCGAGATCTCAGGCTGGGGCGTCTCGGCCGCCCGGATTGACACCGCGATTTGCTCCGGTCGCGAGCTTCCCCAGTGTCTGCCACTGGGGCGCCGCGGGAGCGGGTAGCTTTTTACGGAAGGGTTTCCTCCCTAATCAGTTCAAATTCTCGCCTCCCTCTTCCCTCCTTCCAGGCAGGGGGAGCTGGAGTCCTGCAGGCCGAGCCCTTGTGGCTGGCGCAAAAGTGGACCCGGCCTGGGAGGAGGTGGGGACGTCCCTGGGGACCAACTCCAGACATCCGAGCGAGGAGGCTGGACCTCTGACCCTCGGGGTGAGCGGAGCTTCGGGCCTGGAGTTCTCGCCTTCGTTCTTCCGTTCCCAAATCACAAGATAAGGAGGAAATCAAGCCGTCGGTCCCCGCAGAACCGCCCAGCGCTGGGCGCGCAGAGCGCGGCGTGGCGCGGTCAGGGCGGAGCGGGCGCGGGTACCGCGGGGCCTCCCAGGGTCTAGGTCTTGGCCTTCCGAGAGCTGAGTCCCGCTCGGGCCCAGTGTTTCTCTGCGTCTTCTTTCATCCCTCCACCCTTCCCAACCTTCCTTGTCCCACTGCTCGCTTTTTTCCTTTCCTCAAGTGGGACATCCTTTCTGGGTAGAGACGATTTTTCCTCCGGTAATTATTTCCCGAGCTCCTCCTTGGGCTGCCGAGTGACCTTGGGGAAGTCACGGAAATTTCAAGGCCTCCATGAAAAGAGAGGGAGGGAACTCTCTAGGGTTGTTTTTCTAAAGGTGCCTGCGAAATTCAGCCCCAGAGGACTCAGACAAGGAAATGAAGGTGTGTGTTCTCTCTCCCTTCCACCTCACCGCTGACGGGCCCGAGCTGTGTGCATAAGCACGAAACCGTATGAAAAAAGGGGGGCTTTTGATACGAGTTTTATATGAAAATAATGTGACAGATTTAATTCTTATTTTGAAAAATTCAGATGGGAGGCAATCCCTCAGGGAATAAAAATAAGATAATGCTTTCTACGACTCCTGGGCTGATTCTGCACCGTTTCTTTTTCAAATTTTGTTCTGCGTACCTGCCCTCCTTGGCTGGTGTTGCCCTCGGGAAGCAAAGAATGGCTTGTACATTCCTAAGAGGGCAAGGGAAGGAGATAGTGATGGTTAAGAGAGAAGCTGGCTCTGGGTGTAACTCTGCCAACTGTTGGAAAGAGGCGAAGGGAGGGTGGTCTTTTGCGCGGGTTTGGGATCTGATTACCTTTAATTCGCCCGGGAGGCTGCGTGTTGCGCTAATGGGCGTCTGTCAGCGGAGGGCTCAGGTTTCCCCACTTGCCTTGAACAGTGGAGGCAAAGGGGCAAACAGCAAAGTAGACCGCTCAACCAGAAACAAATATGCCAGGCCTCTGAGAGCTGGGGGTGCGGGCTCAGTGGGTAGGCACGATGGGCTTCTCCTCAGGCCCAGGGCTGGGTCAGAGGACTCAAGGCCCAGAGCTTCCACCTTTTCAAAGCCCCTTTTGACTTGCTTCTCTTTCGCTCCATCTTTTCTGTTAGCAGACGGCTAGAATACGTTAGAGAAAAAAAAACACACTTTTCACACCTAAAATCTAGTTGTTCAAAAAACCAAGCCAAACAGTGCAAGTGTTTGCAGTAGAGTTGTGTATCTTTCTAGAAGCCATTAACAAACGAACAAACTCCTCATATCCCCTTAGGTCTTTACAGTTTATAAAATGGTTTTCACTGACACCAACTCATGGAATTCTGCAAGCCCAAGCAAAAAGTAGACTCCTCTTTCTCAATGTACAGGCAAGGGAAGGGAGCGACTCAAAGAAACCAAGCCTTTTGTGTCCAAGGTCACATCAGGAAATGCCTATACCCTGATTGGGATGCCCTTCCCACTCCAGAAGGCCTCTCTCATTCCAGTGCTTCCTATCATTCTCTCCCAACAAATAGACACAAACTACCCCCTTTTCCCCTCGACTGGTTTGGGCCCTCTGAGAACAGCTCCCAACCTCCCCTTCCACCTCCCAGAAAGGAGTTCATCACTAATGATGCTGCCGTTTGTCACCATCACAGACACAGGTAGAGTCTGATGGACAATGGTTCTGGAACTGGCTTTCTTCCAGATCACATTCTCTTCAGGACAGTTCTTCAAGGAACCTATGTCGTTAACACACACACCAGCCTTTGGTTCCCTCACTGCCAAGACTCTTCCTATTAACCATATAAAATAAGTATCTTCAAATATAACTCGATTTCTTTCAAGTCTATGTTTCCTCATCACTAAACTTTATTGCTTCCCAATCTTTAGGGCAAACTTCCCTGAGGACTCTGTCCCTTCCAAGAGAGAAGCCGAGGAGAACAGCTTTTTTGAGATTCGACTTGAGTGTTCCAGGACGGGAGGATGAGCACAGGAGGGGTGTCAGGGCGCTCAAGAGACTGATAGGGAAGGAGAGGCTGGGACTGGACCCTCGGAAGCAAACGGGGAAGTTTTCCATCTGCTCGTCGCCCCCTACAGGCCACGTCCGCCAGCGCAGCAAGAGCCCAGCATAGCCAGGGTACGTGTTCCAGCCTGCGTTCGCCTTTCCCTGGACCTCTAGATCCTCCCTCCAATCCCCGAGGGACTCAGTACCCGGGGCCCCACTCAGGTACTCAGTAGAGGGGATACTCGAAGGGCCACAGGCCTCGGAACTGGATGGACTTTCTAGAAATGAATGCCAGAGGAAGTGGAAACCAGCTTAAATTCGTGTGTAGCCGAAAGCTAAAATCCTCCCAATAAAAAATAACCCGCTTCCTTTTTATTACAAATAAATCTGCCTAAGTGAAATAAAAAGCGGCTATCAGTCGTGTTGCCTTTAAATCTCAATGTAAGAGAGGATTTCAGTTCCTTTTGTCGCTTGGTGCTCGCGTTCGCTCATATCAAATGTGGGTTTCAAGCCTTCCCTCCCTCAAGTGCTTGCGTTCTTTGTATATGATATTTGCATTTTCCCCTTCTGCTCTAAGCCTTTGTGGTTTAACAAGCTTAAACCAAAAAGAGATTTTCAGAGGGGGTATGACCCAGGCCTATCTCCCTGACATCTGCCAGGACTGTTTAGTTGCTGGTCGGTGTGGGGTCTGGGTCTAAGAGTCTCCTGTTCTCCAAGAAATAAAGAAAGGGGACCATCTTCAAGCTCTAGTTCAAGGATGATAAGTGTCTGGAAGGAAAGTTGCCGGTGGATCTCTCCTCTACAATCCGTCGCCTAACGCATCGGAAAAAAGAGCCCTGCGAATCTCAAGCTGCGGCCGAGTGTGGCGGAGTGTCACGCTGCGGGCGCAGGCTCGGCCGGTATTGCTGCTATGCGCGGAAATATGAGCGAGTAATTTTATAAGTAACAAAGGATCAGGGATGGAATGAGGCCCCTGTTATCCAATGTCATTTAGAAGCCTTGGATCAGCAGCTTCTTGAGGCTAAAAGTGAATTCAAGAAGCCCTGCCTTTCCCTTTTCCCAGGGGTGTCAGCTAAATTTAGAAATAACCTCTATGTGTTTGCACAAATCATGTACCATTTGCTGTTTGTGTAAAAACCGATTAGCCAGACACAACTGTGAAACAACTTGTTACTTTTATAGCTGCAACACACAAACAAATTTAGATCCGTTTAGTTTTCCTTGTAAAAAGAGATTAGAAGGGACCCGCCCGGAGACTGTGTGGTCCATAATCTCTTCTCCGTGAAGGTTACTGTTGCTTCTCTCGGGTGGCGGCTGATTATTAGGTTCTTGTTTATCAAGTTAAACGATCTCAACCCCCCCCCCCCCCCGCGCGCGCAGCTTGTTTTATTTTAGGACTCTGATCCAGAAGGAATGTTTACTCAGGACACAATAATGTTTACTGTTTACCAGGAAAACAGATTTGGTATTTGCGAGGAAGTGTCTTTCAAAGCGATTCCCTAGCCCACGCCAACAGCAGAAAAATAAGGCTCGAATCAGCAGCCGGGAGGCATCTCCGTGACCAGGGAGGAGAAGTGGAAGCCAGCGCCGGAGACTAGCGGTGTTTTGCAAACAGCACGCACATAGGGCCGAGCTGACAGTGCTGCCATCCGCTCCAGTTTTAAAAAGCGGTTTCGCATAAGTAATTGCAACAGCTAAATTAATTACGAAATAATTAGAATTGATGCCATTTGAGGATATATTGGTGGTGATGGGGACCGGCTTCCTGGGTCTAGATGTTTCATTTCTACCTTAATACATAAGGTTACAACAGCTGAAAGGTACATTAAAAATAATCTGCAAGGATATCTCCCATTCTGGCTCTGTGATCTCGCATTTCACACTAAACTGTCCTAAAGTATTTTTAAAAAGTTTTTAAAAGGGGGTATGTGCATCTGTTTTTACAAAGACATTAAGGCCAGTATTTCTTGGCCTTCGGAAAGGCTGCGGATTGGAGGAAGAGAAGGCATCTACTGGATCCTTGTGGGTTGATTATTGCCATAGAAAAGAGGTATCTTAAAAAAAAAAAAGAGGTATCTTATTTGAAAATATTATGAAAGAATAAAACAACTGTGTACCATCTATCAGCTTAATATTGGTAATACAATTCCACTGCAAAATTTAAAATACCATAGCGTATACATAAAAAGTCACCTGAAGTCTATTACCATTTCCACCTTGGGGGTGAAAAGAAGATTTTTTAAAATCAAAGCTTTAAATGCTAAAGTGAGAGAGATGTTTGGAATTCATTCTTTTGAAAGGATAACAGAAATGACCAAGAACTCTCATTTGGGAATTTTTCATTGTGAGAGATGAAGTCTGGTATTTAAAATAAATTAAAATTGTGCCAAAATTTGGAATTAGGCTGGGTTTTTTTTAATGGCAGCTTACTTTATCTACAGAAATATCTAGTCACTTAGATTTAATGGATCACTTGGAAGATCACTACCTACATCCTGAGTTTACGTGAAAACTAAAATACTAATATGATTTAAATTAGGCATATTTTCCCTTTCTCCAATTAAATTTTTCTTACACTCAAATTACAAATTAGCAAAGTTTATAAAGGTCATTACTTGAAACGCCTTTAATATCTGGGAAGGATAAAATAAAAATACCATTTAAAAATCTTATTACTTACTACAGACATCTAAATAAAACACTAAGCTGAGACTTTTAAAAATTTATTTACAAAGTTGTGTACAACACGATGGGATAACATTTAGAATACCATATATATTCATTCATATATAAACAGACCTTTATAATAGAATGACACTTTTCGCCTTTTGAAAATTTTTTTTATATTTAAAATCTCCCAACGTCTCTATACATTTTTTCTCACATAAAACTGCGGAGAGTGAACCTTCAAAAAAAATGAAAGTTCAGAGCTCTAAATCTACTGATTTTGTTTTTCTTAAAAAAATAAAAACCCCAAAAGGAAAGTCAATAATTTTTATACAAATATGTACAAAGAATTTCCCTCCCATCCTCAAGGTACTGAGAGCAGACGCCGTCGGGGTACATTTTTGGAAAATTCTGTTTTCGGTTTTACCTGTACGGAAAGCTATTCCCCGCGGGCGCGCGGTGAGAGTTTGCTCCGATAGCCTAGGTGTGCAGGACGGGGTGGAGGCCGCTGAAGGTCTGTGTCGAGGGGTCGCGGGGAGGGGGGGGAGGAAATGGAGGAGAGGCAGAGTCCAGGATTGGGCAGGGGGCCCAGGACTCGGGCAGGGCGGGCAGCCTGCAAATGCAGCGGACGCTCGAGGCTGCCGCCGGGCCCTGCATCCAGGCCACCGGCGCGTCCCTATTGAGCGGGCCACTTGGCTTGCGCTGCAGCGGCGGCAGCGGCAGCTGCCGAGGCTGCGGGCTGCAGGAACTGTCCAGAGAGCGGCACACTCAGGATGGGCGCGATGGTGGCCGTCGTCCGGCTCAGCGAGAGCGGTTGGTGTGTGGCCATGAGCGCTGCTGACTGCACGGTCCCTGGCGGCCGCAGGAAGGACTGTGCCGCGCCGCCGCCCCCGCCACCCCCGGTGCCCCCAGTTACCCCGGCGCCCCCAGCGCCCGCTGCCGAGCCCCCGGGCGCCGCGGGGCCCCCACCGATGATGTTCTCAATGCTGAACGACGGCCGCGCACTCGGCTCGGACTTAATGAGAGACGCCGTGGTGCCCGCCGTGCCCGCCGTGCCCGCGGCGGCCGCGGCGGCGCCCAAGCTGTTGAGCTGCAGCTGCAGGCCTGGGCCGAGCTGCGAGCCGAAGGCGGCCGCTTTCCGGCCCAGCTCGCCCGAGGGCAGCAGCGGCACGGCGGGCGGCAGAACCGGTGCTACGGGCGGCAGCGCGTATGGGTACTGGAGCGCCGCGGCCGCTGCCGCGGCTGCCGCGGCAGCCGGGTGCGAGTATGCGCCGGCCGCGGCCGCTGGGTGCAGGCCGTAGGGGCGGCCGTAGGGCCCCGCGGCGCCGGCCGCCGCCGCGAGGCTGTAGGCGCCGAAGCTCTGCATCATAAGCGCCGTCTGCTCGCGCAGGTGCTCCTGCTGGTGGCGCTTGAAGCGTTTCCGGCGCCGCAGGAAGCTGCCGTTGTCGAACATGTCCTCAGACTGCGGGTCCAGGGTCCAGTAGTTGCCCTTACCCGGGTTGCCCGGTTCGCGGGGAATCTTGACGAAGCAATCGTTCAGCGAGAGGTTGTGGCGGATGCTGTTTTGCCAGGCGGGGAACTTCTCCCGGTAGTAGGGGAAGCGGTTGCTGATGAACTCACAGATGCCGCTCAGGGTCAGCTTCTTCTGCGGGCTCTGCAGGATAGCCATAGTGATGAGCGCGATGTACGAGTAGGGCGGCTTCACCAGGCTGTTCTTGGGCTTGCTTGGGGCCAGGCCGCCCGCCGCACCACTGCCCGAGCCAGGCCCGCCGCCGGTCCCGCCGCCCTCCTCGCCGCCAACGCCGCCCTTGCAGCCGTCGGCCTCGGACGCGCCCGCCTCGCCCCCTGGCCCGGCCCCGGCTCCAGCCACCTCCTTGGGCAGTGCCAAGGGCTGCTGGTGCGGCGGCTGAGGCTGCCCATGGTGGGGTGCCGCCGGCGTCACCTCGTCCGCCTCGTCCAGGCGCAGCTCGGGCGGCCCCGCGGGGCTATCGCAGCCTGCGTCGCTGTCCTTCTCCTCCAGTCCGTCGTCGCCCTCACCCACCACATCGATGTCCACATCCTCGGCCGTCAGCACCGTCTGGCCGGACATGTCGCTGGCGCTGCCGCCGCCGGAGAGGGTCATCCCTCCTCGGGGGTGGTGGCGGCGGCGAGGAAAGAGCGGCGCGAGACGGGGGTCTTCAGGGGCTGCCGCCGACCTCAGGAAAGGGGTTTGGGGCGCCCCGGAAAGATGGGGGATTGGGAGAGCGGAGGGGGGCGTAGGTGGTTCCGGGCCCTCTCGGCTTGGCTCACACTTGGCAGCCCGGCATCGCGCGGCGCGGGCGCTGCCGTCCGCCCCCCGCGGCCGCGCTCCGCAAACTCCAGCTGTCCCTGGCGCTTGGTACTAGGGGCTTGCTGCCGCTCCCCGCCCCAGCGGCTTCTCCACGCCGCGCCCCCTTACTTCGCCCGCCTTCCTCGGCCTCTGGCCGGACGTGGGGAGCAGGGGCGGTGCAGGCGGGCGCGGGACGCCGGGCGCCAAGCAGTTCGGGAGGGCCTGGGCAGGGGCAACAGGGGGAGGGGGAGTGTCAGGGACGCCGAAGCCCCCGTAGTCGAAAGTCCCGTTTTAAGGACTGGCCCTGATAGATTACTTTCTACTTAAAGATCCAGCAGGAGGCGGGGCCACGTGACCGTGCGTGACGTCAGGACAGCGGCGGAGCCGGCCAAACTCAAGTTGGTTCTGAGAATTGTCAACAAAGGAACAAGGGACACGCAACTCTGCGCCGCACCGTGCGCTAGCATCCCGCGGGTCCCGAGGGCGTCCCGGCACACCCCGAGACCCTATCCTAGGCTGGAACCCAGCGCGGGGGTCGAGGGGGCCTGTGGGTGTGAGTGTGGGTGGGTGCGTGTGAGTCAGGGTGTGGGTTTGGAAGCATCTGCCGGACCCCTTGGCTCTGCTGCCCTGCCCTCCCGCCCTCTCTACCCCCCCCATCCTTTTGCCAACTCTCCCTAGTCAGGGATTGGGCTTAGACTGTAGAACAAGAGTCCTATCCCGTTTTCTTAAGAAAAACTTATAGTCTCTGTTTAGTTTTTTGTTTTTGTTTGATTCTTTTTAGCTCTAAAGAGTAAGGGCTGCACCCCACCTCTATCTTACTAATTAGATTTCGGAGGAACTCCTGCCACAGTGTTCAGTCGGCAGAAACACCTACTGAGAGGAGGCGCTCCTCCTCCCCCAAAGCCAAACCACCTCGTCCTGCCTTCGCTTTCCTGTCTCGATGTGGGCGTGTTTATATGTATATATATATACATACATATATTTTTTTTCCCGCTCGTCCACACAGCGTCATCTGGGGTTCCCGAAGGTCAGAAAATGGCTATTGATTAATCTATTGGAATAGTTGCCGACAGAAATAAAAAAAAGACGTAAAATTACAGGGAACCTATAAATAAAGAAGCCGTAACTAGCTGCTCGGAGTTGTTAAACGACTTAGCATGTGAAAAAGTCGGGAATGAGGCGCTGGGGAAGGAGCCGGGATTGGCAGCGGCCTGGGTAAGTCGCCTGGGTCTGGGAAGAGGCTTTGGGCCTCTAGGTTAGACGCAGCGTCCGGGCTGGGATGGCAGAACCATGCGGGGAGCCGGCAGTGTGACTTCCCAGGCGCCCGGGCCCAGCCTCCTGGGAGCGGGGGCGGCCTCGGGCATGCGGGTGGGCTAGGCTCTCAGTTGCTGCTAACTAACGTGGATTCTTTCCTCTTAGGGCGTAGATAAACTCTCCAAGATTTAACTTCCGCAGAAACCAGCAGCAGAGGGGGCGGAGGAGGAGGCGAGGACGCGGCCGGTGCACACCGAGTTCCTCTGCCAAGGAAAGTCAGTGATGGTAGGAAAGACTGTGGGCATTTAACTGGGGTTGAGGCGGGGAAGGGGGGGAGCAAAAGGACTCCGGGTGTGTGACATTGCCCGGGCGCGTGGACCTCGCACTTCCCAGTACTGTTCCTGATCTGGTGTCTGCGATGCGCCGCCTTTTCCCTCTCACATTTTTAGGCCGCCTCCTTACGAGCCACGAGTGCCTGCCAGGTGTGGTGGGCTCCTGAAACTCAAGCCCAGTCTGGCCGCTGAGGCCTGGAAGGGAAATGCGGGCCTCTCCAGAGGAAGGAGCGCAAGTGGAAATGGTCCGAGAGGAAATAATTAATGAAATATTTACAGGAGACACTAGGTATCTGATATATTTCCTGCCGGACAGTAGTACTTTTGATTCCCTCAGTCTGTAGCGCTCTCTCACCTACTACCCGCCCCTATGTTTCCTTAGCCTAGACACACATAAACTTGCTTCATTACAGGCAGTAAGACACAGACTGACTTTAATTACATTAGATCATTTCTCGGATAAAACACTAGCACATGAGATCTCCACTTCGCGGGATGTTTCTGGTTGAAGCTGGGGCAGTTACTACATCTTGAGACGCCCACGAAACTCCAAGGTTTTTCTGTATCTAAATGATACCCTGGTTGCACCTGACCGTAAAATGCATCTGAATTCATTTCCGCAGCTGCACCGCTTTGTGGCCCGCAGGCTCAGGACCGTTTACAATACTATGTAGACAGCCTCTCTCGAAACCGACCAGAGCGGCGAGCTGGCTGCCCACTGTCCCCCGGCAGCAGAGGTTCTGGCTGCAACTGTCCCCAGCAAGCTAATAATTACAACAGAAAGGTCGGAAGAACAAGAGAAAGAAACTGAAATTCACAAATTCAGAAATTCCTTTTGCTCAGCTTTGGGTATCTAGCGCCAGTAGCAGGTGCGGGCCGCATCGGGAGCCCCAGAGCATCCTAGGAGGCTGGGCTGGCGTGGGTGTGTGTGTGTGTGTGTGTGTGCGTGCGTGCGCGCGCGCGCGCGCGGGGAGTGGGGGTGGGGGTGGGGGGAGGGTGGCGGCTCCAGGGGCTGCCCTCTGCAATCTTCTTGAAGTAGCCTGCAAACGAGCCTAATTTCGATTCCGCTGCCCGCCAGGGCTGCCTCTCAGGACTCCCTCGGCGCTTCTGTTCTCTGTCTCTCAGCTTCCCTCCACCAACACCTGTCCTGATGCGACCATTCCCTCGTGTCTCTTTGGAACCTCCCTGGGGGAAAAGTGGGGTGGGGGATGAACAACTCCCAGCCGCCAGTTCCATTTGTTGCGTTTTTTTCTTCGACACAATAAAAGTCAAATTAATTGATTCATACCATTAATTACGGCGCGTAGCGTGAAAAGCAACGCTTCCCCTCGGTTAGAGATCTATTGTGCTAATCTCTTGTTCAATCAGTGTTACCATCTGATGCCGGGTCTGGCCCTTACAGAAACTTTTCGACTCGATTAGCTAAATGATGAGACGTGCAGGACCTGTCTGCGGCCCCGACGTCCTGCGCCAGTGCCGGCCCAACCGCTTCCTATCGATTTCCAGCGGAGGCGGCGGATTTTCCCGCGACCACTTTCGGCTTGGGGAACAAGCAGGCGTTTTCCACCTTCCGGGCGGGCAGTGACGCCGCGCAACCTCCCTTGGCAGGAAGGAGGCTTAGCGGCAGCCCAGGTGGGAGACAGGAAGATTCCCGCTGCTATCGCCGCGGGAGGCCGCCGGGGCGGAAGGGCACGAGCCCGACGCGATGCAGGGTCCCCACCTAGGCCGACGAGATTCCGGGCTAAGTGAATCCTGTTTGCCGCGTAATTTCGGTTTGCTGCTAAAAAGCCCACAGGTCGTCCGTTACCGCCAAACTTTAGGACAGAGAGAGATGGGACAGGCGGGACGGATATGGAGAGAAAGTGATACATTTGTGGGGAGAAGAAAAATTTGACTCTATCGAACGAAAATATCAGCGAAGGAAGGGAAATGTGGATAAACATTTTTCCGAATCTCAGAGGGTTACTGGGGAGGTAGAAAGAGGGAGAATGGAAACACACACACGCACACATACACACATAATTACTCTGAGTGAGAGTGACTACTTGGGTCACAACGAGCAAACTTCCCAGGAGAGATTTAAAGAAGATGGCAGCCAGCTGTCTCACCTGTTCAAATGTTTGAAACGTTTCAGCCAGAAGAGAATGTGATGAGGCTCCCTCCGTTTCTCCTGGGGCAGGCCGAGTCGTTGGTACCAAGCTGCGGAAGGACCGGGGCCGTTGGGGGCGGGGGTTGGTGGTGGTGGTGGTGGTGGTGGAGGGGACAGAGGTTCTAGCAACAGGAAGCAAGAAAAGTGGAGTCCGGATCGATGGAGAGAAAATTGAGACGTCTCCGGGGAGGGGAGATTTAGAGTGTGTGTCCTGGGGGGTGAGGTGGGGGTAGGGGGAGGAGAAGTAGATGGAACAATTTATGACGGAGAAGAGGAAATTAATTACAACTCAATTTGGGTTCTTAAATGGTCAACACGGAAGGAGGGGCACGGTCTGAGTGTGCGGGAGCCTGGAATGGCCCATCTCCCCCTAGCCAGGCCCCAGCGAACACAGGTGCCCTCTTCCTCCTCCTTAGGTCAGAGACTATGCCAATGGTTTGAATAAATCGTTGGCCGGAGGTGAATAGAATCTTTACGCCCAGGCATGGGTGCGCTTTTCTCACAATACGGGGAGAAAGGACCAGGTTCTGCGCAGTGAGAGGCACGACCCCCACAGAGAGTGGCCACCCTCTCCCTCTCTTGCAGAGGAGACAAAACATGGGTGGAGACCACCTGGAATATACTCCTCCCTTCACCCCCGAAAAACCAAACTCGGCTCTTTCTTGACAGTCTTCAGAGATGTGTTGAACTGTTATCAGCCTCTGCCTGGATAACCACGACCGCGGGAGGTGGGAAGGCTGAGAAGGTACCCAGGTCCCAAACCCATCCAAGTTATTTCTATTTCCAAGAGGGTGGGATTTTCAACTCACTTCCACCACCCTGTTGTACCTCTCCAGATCTCTTCGGGTTGAAAGAAAGAAAGAAAGAAAGAAAGAAAAAAAAAAAAGACTAATTTCTTGTTTGAATTTGCATCTTAAAGCTTCATTTATTTTCAAGGTGTCCGCCACTCAGGGCCCATGCCAAGAAGTGCCTTGTAATGGCGAGAGACCAAAGGGAAAGGAGAGAGAGAGAGAGGATGGTTTTGAATTTATTTATATTGGAAATGTATAAACATCCATTCTGTAAAAGGCAACACGTTTAATTAACGATGAGAGAGCAGTTAGGGGCAGAAAGCTAGTAAAATTGTGTGATAAATTTATGGCATTGTTAGCGTGCTTTTAATTATGGCTATTATGTTAATTATTTCACATTAGCATGGAGTTATCAGCAGCATGTCAGATTTAATCAAAACGAGCCTTTCTCTCGAAAATTGTTCTTTTCATCCGTGAGGAGAAAGGTCTTGGGCAGGATCGGGGCTTAAAAATGACTTGGCATTGAAAGCTCGAGTCTTTCAGACACGGTTTGGTGCGATGGGGCCCAGCCCGGCTGTCCGCTGGGTCCCTCCAGGCTACCGGCAGCTCGCGGAGGAGCCGAGGGCTAGGTTTTTAGGAATTCACCATTTTCACCCCCTTTGGAGCCGACACTTCATCATATGGGATCATTCTGTCAAACAATATGATGCTGCTCATTTTTATCTGTCCCGCTTTACAAAACCCCCATTCAGCCCGCGGAGGAGCAACAAAAGCTTCGAAGCGGCGCCGCAGCCAAGGCCTCCCCCGCGCGCGGGAGAGAGAGGCGAGAGGGGCCGAGGAGCGCGGGCGGCGGGCGCGCGCCCCTCGCCGCCTGAGGGACCCCGGCCGGGCGCAGCCCGAGCGCCCAGGTGGCGGGTCCTCGGGTGTGGCCCGGGCGCGACACGCCTCTCCCAGGCCGGCGTCCGCCCTCAGGCTCCCCGCGGGCGCGGGACGGAAGCCCCTTTCCCTCCCCGAGAGCGACTCGTCCACCCGGGCCACATCGATTTCTTAATCACTGCCGATCGATTTATTGGGAGCAAATAAATAGCCCATTTTGGAAACGTTTCAATTGTCGGCTTGATGGTTGGGGCGCTGACGGGGGAGGGCCCACAGGGCCGAGGGGCGCGCGCGGGAAGGGGCTTGTGGGAACGTGGGCTGTGCGAAGGCCGAGCGCCGCTCGCCGCTGGAGCCTCGAGTGTGCGCGCGCGGCCGCCGCCGCCACCCGGCCCTGCACTTCCACCTCCGGCGACGCCCGGGCCTCCTCGAGGGTTCGGCTTCCCCCGCTGGCGCTCAGCTCCCTCTGGCGGCGGGGCGAGCGGGAATTCAACCCTTCCACCTTGTCACGTCCAGGCAAGTTCGCCCGGGTGCGGATTCCTTCAAAAGTACCCCCTCAGGCCACCGAGCGACCCCGAGGCCAGTCCCCGGGACCCGCGCCCGGTGGAGGTTCTCAGGCCCCGGGCCCACCCCGCTGACCTTCTGGCCTAGGCCTGCGGCCGCTGCTGCCTCCTGGTCCCGGGGCCCGGAGCGGCCTTCCTGCCCAGGACCACTAGGGCCCCCGCCCTTCCCGGGACGGGGCTGTGGACCGGCCAGCTGCTGCCTTATTTTTAGCGCCATTCCATTCGCGCGGTTATATTTAACTCGATCCACTCCTCCGAGGAGGTCGCTCGGACATCGAATTCTCTACATCGCAGCTTGGGCCCGCCCGCCTAGCCTCTGGGGCAGATTGGAAACCCCCCGCTTAAGAATCTGTGACATCTCCGGAGCTTGGCTAGGAGAGGAGAGATGGAGGGGTCTGGTTCTAAGAGCGGTCGCCACCGAGCCTGCAGACACACTGCGCAGAGGTGCAATCTTGCGTGGGGGAGGGGAGCAGGGAGGAGGATTCCGTCCCAAGGGAAGGAGTCTCTGTAGGGAGCACTGGGTCCATTTCCTACTTATGCATGACCCAGAGTGCCCAGGTGACCTGGAATACCTCTTACAACTCTGCCCTTCGGGAAGGTTATGATTTTTGTATTCATGCAGGAATCCCCTCTTCTTCCTACTCCTGAACGCAGGCGACAGGAGGCTGAAATTGAAGCTGGCTCCTCAGTTGCAGACTAGCCTTCCCTGGGCAAAACCTCAAGACTATGCCACTGGCACAGTCACCCTGGGAAGGGACCCCCTTGGAAACACCGTCGTAAGACCCACTTTTTCTCTCAGAAGTTCGAACTGAATTTACTATAAAATGCAGAGGCCACACACTAAAGGTACACATACAGATATGACAAGACCTGGACCCTTTTAAAATTTGAATTCTTCTCCTAACACTTTATAAAGGAAAGGACTTTATTAGCTTTGGATCCAAAGCAGGTATTTTTGGCTGCCTCTTTTTGTAGGTCTCCCTACAATGTATGGGTGAAGGATGTCAGTCATACTCACAGCTGAATTCGGGGAGAGAGGATGCTCTTAGCCAAGGACTGGGTCTGGAGGTGGGTGGGTGGAGGAATAGTGGGCAGTACTCAATAAATAATGGTTCAGTGACTTAATCAGTAAGACACAGCCCCACTCTGATGAGTAACTTACTTCCAAAAGTATGAAGTTAAAATGTGGTATAATTAATTGTATAAATATTTACCATAGAATGTTACAGGAGTTCAGAGTAGACACCCCTAGCCCCGCTGGAAAAGAGGAATGTATAGGCAGGTTTCCCAAAGGAAATAAAGCTGGAGCTGTCTTGAATGAGTAACTGCTGTTAAGCGGATGACGAGAGGAACCAAGTTCTAGGCAGAGACTCAGGTGAGCAAAGACACAGGGGTATGCAAGACTTGAGGAGCAGCTTATAGTTCAATGTGACTGAAAGAGTTTGGATTTTCTTCTATCAGCAATGAGGTTTTTGATCCAGGAAGTAACTGGCATGGCCTGACTGATGTTGAAGGCAATAACTTGGGTAGCCATGTGGATGACTGAGAAGCAAGAGACCAGAGTGTTTCTCCATCTGTATTCTCCCTCTCAATCCCAACATTTTCTCCAGACACCCACATTTTATATGTTAGAGTTACTGTGAATTCCTTCCCTCGTGTTAATCAGCACTTAATCCTATCAATTTTACCTTCTAAATCTCCCATTCATCCCTTCTTCTCCAGCCCCACTGCCAATAATTTAAGTCACATCTCTATCATCTCTTACTGAGGCAACTGAAATAGCCTTTTTACTAACTCTAGTCTTCCTCTCTCTAGTTTATCCTTCACGTGTTCCCAAAAGATTGTTGCAAAATTCTCCTCTGATCATGCCAATCATAAAGTTCGAATCCTTCAGTGGCTCCTTATCAACTTCAGGCTCTTTAGCTTAATATTCAGGAATGTTCACGCTTTCACTCTTGTCTACCTGTAGAGATCAACTCTAGACTGAACGTAGACGATGATGAGTGCAGTTTTGCACATACTGAATTTGAGGTGCTGGTGGAATTTCTGAGTCGAGATAATTAGTATGAGGTAGGAATCTAGAGCAGTGCTATCTAGTGGAAATATAAGGTGAGCTACAAAGATGAGTTATGTATGCACATTTAGAGGTCTAATAGCTATATTTTAACAAGTAAACAGAAACAGGTAAGTTGATTTTAATGATGCATTTCATTTAACCCTATAAACCTAAAAATATTATCATTTCAGTATACAATGTGTGTAAAAATTATTGAGATTTTTTCATTCATTTTTTGGAAGTCTTTGAGGGATGGTGTGTATTTTAACCTTGCGCTGTCTCAGTCAGAACTAGCTACATTGCAAGTGCTCCATGGCTAATGGCTATCGTATTGGCTAGCTCAGGTCTAGAGCTTAAGAGAGAAGTTAGGGCAACAGATAGACTTAGGAGTCATCAGTGTTCAAGTGTGATAGTTCAGGCAATGAGAATGTGTAAGCTCAGCAAGTGGGAGTGTGTGGGATGAGAAAAAGGCAAAAGCAATGCCAGAGAGGGGAGAAGGAAGAAGACCTATAAAAGAAAGTAAGAAAGTAAATACAGCATAAATGGAGAGCAGGTATGATCATGAGAAGCAAAGAAGAGGGACTTTTTTTGCTTTTTGTTTTTATCCTGGGCCAGGGATTGAACCCATGCCGTAGCAGTAGCCCAAGACACAGCAGTGACAACACCAAGTCCTTAACAACTAGGCCACCAGGGAACTCCAGAAGAATATAAGATTTGAGAATATAAAAGTAGTCAACAAAGTCAAGTGTTTCTGAAAAGTATTTTTATGATATGTAATAGTTATATAGAAATTATTATAAGGGTTTGGCCATCTTTGATAGGAATTATTTAAATATATACAGCAGAAATTATCACAACATTGTAAACCAACTATATTTCAATGAAGCTTTTTAAAAAAGGAATTATTTAAATATAAGTAGGTTGTTGATTCAGATTCTGGTAAGGCCATGATTGAGAGTAGATACCATTTCTTCATTTCGTGTGTAGTTGCAAAATGTTATTGTCTGGTTTCATTAAAACATGCATATTGCCTCTTTCTCTGAACTAGTGCCACAGTCACAGTGACCAAAATGTTCATCGCTCCTTTCCTGGAACAGTTCCAGTTTAAACCTGCTTTTCAGTGATAATTATTACTAGGGCCTATTTTATTCTCAGAAGTGTCCCAGTTTGGATAATAAATTATTTGGTCATCCCATACATGGCAGACCTAACTTTCAGTACTTAGAGCCTGCGAATCAAGATGCCCGTCAGGTTTTCTGCTGATGGAAAGAGAAGTACTTAAAACAAATATAGGTGCTTCTAACTATAGTTCTAATTGCCTCTCAATCGGATCAGGGTTTCTCTTTGCACTCTCCTGAGGTTTTCTGAAGGGAAATTGAAGCAGCATAACCTGCCATGTAAGACTGGGACTGAATCTTCTTTGTGACTTGAAATACGTCTACACATTCCCATCCCATTCACACCTCCAGGATGAGGTAAATGATTTTATTAAATACTTGTTATGGACTAGGAGCCCTCCGGTGTGATTTACTTGTATTTATTTATTAATCTGTACAGCAATCTTGTGAGGGAGGGACTTGTAGTTATTCCCATTTTACAGATGAGGATGGTCACTCTGCCAGGATTTTAAGGCAATTTGGCTCTTAACCACTGCATTGCACTGCCCTCTCTTATTATCTTTCTCTTCATCCATCCCTTCTTTTCTTTCCTTATCCCCCGTGGCTTTCTCACTGCCACCACAACTGAATTAAACCTTTCAAGGGGGCCATATTGATTAATTGCCTCTATAATTTTAATATTATTTGAATTATGGAAGATGATGCACAAAGAATAGAGATCTTTATCGTCTAGGCATTACTGCAATGTTTGATATTTTGCTCTTTTCTGGGATGAACATATATGTCAACCATTTGTACTACTTTCTTTTAAAAAGGGGACCCTAGTACTTTTTGGTAACTGATTTTTTTGTTTGTTTGTTTTTTTAGGGCTGCACCTTCAGCATATGGAGGTTCCCAGGCTAGGGGATGAATCAGAGCTGTAGCCGCTGGCCTACGCCACAGCTCATGGCAATGTCAGATCCTTAACCTACTGAGTGGGGCTAGGGATAGAACCTGTGTCCTCATGGATACTAGTCAGATTCCTTTCCATCGAGCCATGATGGGAACTCCCTGATAACTGGTTTTGAGAGTGTCTCAGAGCAGGCAGTCTTTAGGAAAAAAAAAAACAACAAAAAAAAACATAGAACTTTTAATAACAGCTTGAATTGTTTTTTATTACTACATTATCCCCAAATTTAGAAGTTTAACGCAGTAAATGAATACTTATCTTCTCATGGTTTCTGTGGATCAGGAATTCAGAAGGGAAATAGCTTGAGGATTCTTGCTCTGTATCTCCCTTGAGGTTGCAGATAAGCTGTTGACTGAGGCTACCTTCATATGAAGACTGGAGCGGGGCCTCCTCACATGGCTCTTTGCAGGAGGTCTGAGTTCTTTGCCATGAAAACCTTTCCATTGGACTGCTTAAGTGTCCTTCTGGGTCCCCAGAACAAGTGACAAAAGAGAAAAGCAAGGCAGAAGCCACAGTGTCTTTTATGACCTAGCCTCATCACAGGCTATCACTTCAGAGTGTGGGGATGGTTGGGCCATCCCTGCGACTACCACCATTCACTCTTTGCTTCCTGTGATGCACGTTGCTCCCAGGTGTAAAATGTACTCTCTGCCTCCCAGAGTTCCTAAAAGTCTCATTCCATCACAGCATCACCTCAGATGTCAGAATTTCATCATATAAATCAAATGTCAGTGCAACTTAGATGTAATTCCATAAACACAGTACCTTGAGTACAGTTCGTGCTTTGAAGACTTGTGAACGAAAGAGACAAATTATCTTTGTCAACATACACTCAACATATGATGGTAGGATAGGCATAGGATAGCTGCTGTACAGACACTCTTACTCAAGAAGGGGTAGGAGTTCCTATCATGGCTCAGTGGTTAACAAATCCAACTAGGAACCATGAGGTTGCAGGTTCGGTCCCTGGCCTTGCTCAGTGGGTTAAGGATCCAGCCTTGCCGTGAGCTGTGGTGTAGACCGCAGACACAGCTCGGGTTCTGCATTGCTGTGGCTTTGGCGTAGGCTGGTGGCCACAGCTCCAATTAGACCCCTAGCCTGGGAACCTCTATGCCGTGGGTGCAGCTCTAAAAAGACAAAAAAAAAAAAAAAAAAACCAAAAAAAAAACAAAAAAAGAAAGAAGGGGGACTAGGGGAAGTTCCTATGTGGCCCAGCACTGGGGAACTTCCACATGCCACAGGTATGGCCAAAAAAGAAAGGGAATAGAGAGTCACACAAGAGTCTCTGGTCCAGAGCAATTCTGATTTTCAGTTATGCATAGGTTGGTGTCTTCTTGATTAGGGTTCAGTGCCTGAAAATAATTCTTTGTGGCTCTTGGTCCCACCTTCTGGGTTCTTATTTCTACTCTCGAGTCATCCTTCCTTTTACATGAAGGACAGCGCATGTTGGCGGCTGAAGTAGTTTTCTTATCTTGCTTGGTGCTTTAGAATGTTGGGGGGTCCAAAGATCTCTTTACGTTTTGTACTGTTTATATCCCTCTTTGTCCAATCCAGTGATTTTTTGCCAATATAATTTTCTTCTGCTAATATAATTCTTCCGATATCTCCTGTCATCCTCCTGGCCTTGTATATTGATGGAAATGAACCCCCTGGGTGGTGGTGGGGGGGGAACTTCATTGATTTAATCCAACTGTGATGGTTTCATTGTCAAAGATTAAGACATTGGAGTTCCCGTTGTGGCGCAGTGGTTAACGAATCCGACTAGGAACCATGAGGTTGCGGGTTCGGTCCCTGCCTTTGCTCAGTGGGTGAACGATCTGGCGTTGCCGTGAGCTGTGGTGTAGGTTGCAGACGCGGCTCGGATCCCGAGTTGCTGTGGCTTGGCATAGGCCGGTGGCTACAGCACTGATTCGACCCCTAGCCTGGGAACCTCCATGTGCCGTGGGAGCGGCCCAAGAAATAGCAAAAAGACAAAAAAAAAAAAAAAAAAAAGATTAAGACAGTCAAGTGATACCATTCTGTCCAGTGAGAAAGAAGAAGATTGTCCCGGGGTTTTTAGGAAAAGTCTTCTTTGCTGACAAAAAGATCTCCGAGGAAGAAACTGTTCTTCTTCTTCTAGACATTGTGTCTGCAACATACTTGCAGTTGTCGTCTTTTGCCCTTGAGGTTGGCAGGAGAAAAACGATGGGGTGCTGTTAGATTCTTCACTATATAATTGGGCAACTGAATTAATCAAGGCTAGACAAACAAATTTTTTTTTTTAATTTTAAAATCTGTTGTTACTTGTCGTCATGAATTTAAAGTGAAACCCCATCACACGGCTGTGTGGCTTTTTGTTTGGTTTTGGTTTTTTGGGCCACATGCTCAAGTGAAGGCTTTCAAGAGAAAAGTAGTGGATAATGGGATCCAAGCAGGTTTTGGTGATTATGTGTTTGCCAAGTACAGTGAGTGTCCTATGCAAAGAAGTGATTATTATGATTACAGGTCTCTCTCTTTCCCCTTTAGCCTTCCTTCACTTTTTACTGGCCTTCACCTATTCCTCCTATTCCTTTCCCCTTTTCCTCTTCCTGTTTTCCCTTTTTCCTCCTCTTCCTCTTGTATGGGTAGCTTCCTGACTCTGTCTTCTTTCAGTTACCATTTATATGGAAGACTTTTCTTAGTCCTCATAGTGACCTTGTCTGGCAGGTACTGATTAACATTCCCATTTTCTAGTTGAGACGTTAGATTAAGCAACTTGTTCGTGGCCGTACAGCTAAAAAGTAGCCAAATAGCATCCAGCTCAAGCCTATGATTCCCAAACCTGTGTTTTAACCAGTATGCAGGAGCAAAAAGAATTCTTCTAAAAGAAAAACCATTCACTAGCTCTCTCAGTGTTGAACTAGTTCAGTTCATATATCTACCTGGTAGATATATGACCACAGAAAACTGTGGTCAAGTCCTCTAATTCTTGTGGGGGCCAACACTATAATTTTAAAATAATCAAAATTTCAATGTTTGTTTTCCTTTAAAGCAAAGGAAGTTAAACCCCTGGAGTTTAAAACAAGATCAAAATTCTAATTTCTTAACTAGTTCCAGACCATTAAATGAGCTAGTTCCTGAGAGAGACCTGATTACTTTGTCACCTTTAGCCAGGAGGAAGATTTCCGTCCATACCCTCTCAACCCATCCTTTCTTATAATGAACTGCTAAAAGGGTAGCAACTGCTTCTGATATTTATCTTTTTTTTTTCCCGGAGTTTTTTATACCAAATCATGGCTTAAATATCATTCTGTGAGGCCTAAGGAAATTATTCCTGGTGTATTAGCTTAGATAACTGCATTTTTAGTGTCCTGATTTTGTAGTTTAAAGGGAATCATATTTAGTTTTGACATGTATCTTTCTTTTTACAGGAATAGGACACTGGTCTCAAAAAAGCCCTGAAATCCATCTCTGATAGTCTTATCAGACTGTAACTCCTTGGGACCTCTTAGGAATTCAGAAATTTTTGAACATAGTACCTTAAAGAGGAAACAGCTTTCTTTGTCTTCTGATTTGAGTGTTGTTTAGAGAAAGTGATCTTTAGTTTGGAGATGAGAAGCCTCTGGTCTTCTAGTAGATCAGTGGTGATAACTCACAAAGAGCCCTGAGGTCCCCAGGGCATTTACAGTTTTTGAATATTCGCTCCTACTTATTTAAAAGACTTAGAGAAAAACAGCTATACTTACTCTTGTATTATGTTAATCTCATTTACATACTGACTAGAATTGTTTTTGTAGGCGATTTTGCCCATGATACTGTTTGCCTAAGGAAGAAAACTTGGTAGCAGTCTTGTCATGCAATATTTACAGTCTGCACCGCTGTATATATTTGGGGAATCTGGCTAAAATATTGCATGACAGGAAATTTCAATAAGCATGTTTAAATGAATTCTAAGAAACCAGACAGAAAGGAAATATGCCTCTTTGGTTCTGAAACATTTATCTCCCTGGGTGGAAAAGGGTAGGGATAAGCCTTTGAATGATAGATTGTCCTAGAGAAAAATGTACATTAATCTGTGGTTTAATGTGGTCCCTAAATGTCTTAATTGCTTTTAAAGCCATGTAAATAAATAACATTCAAAGGATGTAAATTACTATCCTAAGAAATGACTTTCCTGATATAGGGGCTCCTATTTCAAATAATATTTATAAGGTACTCACTACAAATAATTTTTCAGTCCAGAATGAAGAAGCCTGAAGTTGGGAAACCTGAATTTACCAACTGTTAAGGTAGGAACATTTGTTTTGTTTTGTTTTTTACAATGAGGTTAATCATTGCCCAAGGTATTCACTTGTTATTTTGTAAAGGAAGGAAGGAACACTCTCCCTGGGAGGAATCAGAGGATCTTGGATTCTTAAATCTTTGTGGTGATACAATACTTTAAAGCTGGGGATTGAGACTGAAGATAAACTCAGAGTACCCTTAGTTTTATTTCTGAAGAGAACATTTTATGTCTTAGGTTAAAAAAGGTTGGTTTTAAAAGCATCAGTTATCTGAGTTACAAGTGAGTGCATCTGGTCAGAATGCTTCTCACTCTCCCCTCCAATGATTAAAACAAAAGTTCCCTCCGTGGCACAGTGGTTAACGAATCTGACTAGGAACCATGAGGTTGCACGTTCGATCCCTGGACTTGCTCAGTGGGTTAAGGATCCTGCGAGGCCCTGAGCTGTGGTGTAGGTCGCAGACGTGGCTCGGATCCCGTGTTGCTGTGGCGCTGGTGTAGACCAGCGGCTGCAGCTCTGATTCGACCCCTAGCCTGGGAATCTCCATAAGCCATGAGTGCGGCCCTAGAAAAGACAAACAAAAACAAAAACAAACAAAAAAACCCAAATCCATACGCTGATGACCATTTTGGAGAAGTTTTGTTTTGTTTTTTAGGGACATACTTGCAGCATATGGAAGTTCCCAGGCTAGGGGTCAAATTGGAGCTGCAGCTGCCAGCCTACACCACAGCCACAGCCTTATCTATGACCTATACCACAGCTCATGGCAATGTTAGATCCTTAACCCACTGAGTGAGGCCAGGGATTGAACCTGCATCCTCATGACACTAGTTGAATTCTTAACCTGCTGAGCCACAGTGTGAACTCTGAGAAGTTTTATTTTTTTTTAATTAAAAAAAAATTTTTTTTTTTTGTCTTTTTGCCATTTCTAGGGCCGCTCCCGCAGCATATGGAAGTTCCCAGGCTAGGGGTCTGAGTTGTAGCTGCCAGCCTACACCACAGCCACAGCAACTCGGGATCCAAGCTGCATCTGTAACCTACACTACAGCTCACAGCAACACTGGATCCTTAACCCACTGAGCAAGGCCAGAGATCGAACCCGCAACCTCATGGTTCCTAGTCGGATTCGTTAACCACTGAGCCACGATGGGAACTCCTCTGAGAAGTTTTAATATTGAACTTTCTTTGATTTGTAAAACTCAGCTTATTCTCTTACTTTTGAACGTACAAGTGATCCTCCCCAACAGATGAAGATTCCTTTATCTTTTTTTTTTATCTTTGATTCATGGTAAGAAATACATGACCTTGTAGATAAATACATGTAAGTAGATTCATACATACATGAAACACATGTTTCATAGAATAAGAGTCACACAATATGTATTGTACTATGTTTGGGTTTTTTTTTCGGAAAAAAAATGCTTGTAACAACCCACAAAATAGATTTCATTGCTCACTAATGAAATGCAACCTAGAGTTTGATAAAACACTATCTAGGGAGTACCTGAGTGGCTCAGCAGTTAACGAACCTGACTAGTATCCATGAGGACACAGGTTTGATCCCTGACCTCACTCAGTGGGTTAAGGATCCGGTGTTGCTGTGAGCTGTGGTGTAGGTCAAAGACTTGGCTCAGATCCCACATTGCTGTGGCCGTGGTGAAGGCCAGCAGCTACAGCTCCGATTCAACCCCTAGCCTGGGAACCTCCATATGCCGTGTGTATGGCCCTCAAAAAACCAACAGCAACCTCAAAACACTATCTAGACTCCAGAGAAATAACAGAATTAAAGAAATACATTCTTTCAACTTTCAGGAATTCTGAAGCCAAGTGAAACCAACTCTCTTCCTTACACTGTCTTCCATGTTTTCCCTCATGTTATACATTTATTTTCTCCTTCCATTGTATTCAGATCTGGTATTTTACAGGTTGAAAGATGGAAAGATAATTTTTATCATCATTAGCTTCAAGAGTAGAGGAAGTTGTAGCTAGGAACTATCTCATAGAGTGGCCTGTAAGGAATGAAACAGCTGTAACCTGGGCATAACTGTCAGATCCTTGGTGTATAGACTTTAAACCTAACGAAGAGGTGGCCTTTTATTACAGATGTGCTCCAGGTGACAGATGGAGCAACAGTTTTGCTTTTTAGGCACAGTGTGCAGCCATTTAAAAGAATCCTTTTGAAAAAAATTTACAAATTTTCTAAAATCCTTTTGTATTACAGCAAATAATACCAAGAAGGCAGAGGTTTTTGTCCATTTTATTCACTGGTATAAAGCTGACTCCTAGAACACTGCCTGACACAAGCTGGTACCCAGTAAATATTTGTTTAATGAATCTAGACACAGTGTTTCCTAAAGATTTCTTCACCTGGGACATACCTGTACTCCTATAGCATGGAAAGTTATATACAAAGCTGTTAGCATTCTCTTTCACACATTTTCTAGAGGACTCTTTGTGCCAAGGTCACATTTAAAAAATAATCTCATTGCAGTTAAAGGCATGCCAATTAAACATTAATAAAGCTGTTTATAAAGCAAAAGAAAAAATAAACAAAACCCCCCCTCATTATGGTAAAATTGCTGCTTTCAGTGAAACAAATGACAAACAAAGAACCCATGGGAGACAAAAGAAATTCTAATATAAATAATACCAAACATTTATTGAACTTTTAATAACTAAGTAGGGAGGGAGGAATAGTATTTACTCTGAGAAGTAAATACTATTTTTAGTCCCTTTTTGAAGAAATTGAGGTTTAGAGGGCTTAAGGAAATTACTCAAGGTTATACAGCTAGTAAGCAGTTAAAACTGGAATTTGACCCCCCAGGTCCAGTGTTTTAACCATTACAATATATGAGGTTGAAGCCACCTTGTTCACTTCAGTTTGAAATTCATGTCTTTGGCATTTCATTCATTCGTTTGTTCAAAACAAAGGAATTGAGAACCTACAGGTGTTAGGTGTATGGTGGTAACCACACGGGATATGGTTGGTTCCTGCTTTCAAGACCAGAGGATCTGATAGAACAGACAGATAATGTAGACAAGTTCAGAAACGAAAAAAAAAAAACATGTAAAATGTTGTGAAGGAGTAAACAGAGTTGTATGAAAGAAAATAATAGTCCGAAGCCTACAATGAAATTCTAAGATTGGAGTTGCCCGGTGAGTCTTTGCAGCAAAGATCTGAAGGCTGAGGAACCAGCCTATGTAAGAGTTTTAGGGTTGCTGGTGGATGGTGAGGAAGGAAGGAGGGGAGGTGGGCACTGTGTTCAAGGTGGTAGAATGGCCCCAAATGGCAAAAGCCCTGAGGCAAAAAAGAATTTTGGATAGTTAGACAGGAGGTTTTTATGGCAGGGGCACAGGAAATGCAGCTGAAGAGATTGGCTGGAGCCAGATCACACAGGGTCTTAGAGGCATGGAAAGGAGTTTAGATTTTATTACATGTACAAAGAGGGATAACCATTCCCAGATCGGTCCTTCTGATAACAGTAAGTTTCTGAGAGGTTCTTAATTGGAATACTTGGTTGCATCAAATGAAATTTCAAGATCTAACCAATTCGCATATATTATGTTAACTATTGTACATCTAGCCTTCTAACACCCTTTTCAAGAGTGCATGTATTTACTTTGGTAGTTTTCCATTTGGAAATGACCAGCATTTTATTTTAATTTCTCTACTATCTATCCCTATAGTACATTGTTTGGCTTTTAGAAAGCATGTGTTGAAGTCATACTAAGTGAGTCAAATATGGAGGCTAACCTAATGAAGTTGCTCAGTAGTAACAGAGTTACGATACATAAAATATTATAAAGCAGAATGTGTTCAATGGGATAAAAGATACCAATAAATTACTGCTGGGAGTTCAGAAAAGAGATTTCTTTTAGCTCTGGGTGATTGGGGGGGGATGGGGAGGGGAGGGATTAAGAGAGACTTCCTGAAGGAGGTAGCATTTGTTCCCGGTTTTGAAAGGATAAGTGGGATTTAAATGTTAGGAAGTTGAGTAAAGGACAAAAAATCCTGTTAAAAGTTTCAAGTCTAAATGAGTGCCTGTGTGTTTAGCGTGGTCCTTACTACATTGAGGATCCTCAATTTGATATGATTGTCACCAGACCCTTGGGAGACATCCAGGACTAAAATAGTTTGAAAGTGTTATGCAGTAGGATTGAAGTTCATAGCCCTCTGCAGGAAATTATCTGTAGATCCAGCCAGGGCTGTTTGTCTTGATTTTCTCAGCTGCTTGAATTTATTAACAAATTATATGGAGGCCTAAAGAATTAGAGAGGTAGTTTTAAAAGAGCATTGGATGGGGGGGGGGGGGCAGAGATGAAGAATCCAGTCTTGTTCTATTGCTATCTTGATCTGTTCCTCCGTAAATGGAAAATGATGATTCTGTCCCTTCCACCCCCTTCCAAAGAAGGCAGTGACGATTATGAAGGCTTCTGAAAAAGCTCAGCAGATATTGCATAAAACAAGTCAGTAAAAACAACAATTAAGACAGCACTATGATGCAAAATGATGTTGTTTAAACTCTTTCCTTTTAGTCAGAAAGGCTTTGTTTAGAACCATGGGGTAATTTGAAATTCTTTCTTCCTTTTTTTAAACAAGATATCTCCAGCTTGGAAGTTAAAAGAAGACTGAAAGTATTTAAATTTGTGGCTAAGCGTGGTCAATTCCGAAAGCAGTTTATAAGGCTATCTGTCCTGACTGACTGGGTGGGGAGGGTGGGGGTGGTGCCCTTTGTTAAAATCTGGAAGTGAAAAGCTAAAACCAACACCAATTTAAAAAGCAGCACTCACAATAACTTCAGGATGCATTTATATCAATTATAGTGAAAACATAAAAAAAATATTTGGAGTAAGGTTGAAGATGCTGTACAGAGGGCTTTCTTAAAAGAAGGGTTTCTTAGAAAGTTAAGGTGCAATATTGTGTTTGTTTTATTCTGAATGCCATCTCTGTATATCTTGAGCAAAAAAATCTTAAATTGAAGAAGGGTTAAAGTACATTGTGGTGAAGCATTTATTATATCCACCAACCTCCCAGTTCTCTTTAGCTTAATATAAATAATTATGATTGCTATTTGAAGGAGATTATTCTTTCTGATCTTCATTTGAAGCAATTCTGATTTTTAATACTAAGAAGACAAAAGGAAAAACTAGGACTTTTTGTTAACAAGGCATTTCCTAGAGAATTTAAAAAATTCTCAGTACATTTTAACCTTTCAAAATCAAAGCAATACCATCAACTCTGTAATTGTTTTAATATGGTTTAGTGATTTATAATATCTTTTTCAAAGAGAATATTTAGAATGAAACCGTGACTTTCACATATGAATTTTTAAGTAAATTCAAATCCCAAACCAGGATTTCTCGAAGTTATGTTTTAAGGTGTACGATATTTAGAGTGGTTTAAAAATATATGTTGAAAATACTTCTCTTTTGTCTTTTATACCGAAGTGTTAATAGTTACCCAAATTTAGCCAGATTGAGTGTGGACTGATGTTATGGGATTGAGAAAATAAGCTTTCTTGGAGGTGGCATACCATGAGGAAGGTGAGCCTATATATAACAAAATTATATTTAAGTACTTCAGGCCAGCTTTAAGATACGACCTTAACAATACCAATTATATAATTGTTTTCATAACTTTAAATATATTTCTCTAAGATGCAATAAAACTTTCATTATCCTACATGTGTATGTGTATATGTGAGTCTGTGTATATCATATATTTTAAATCTTATTGTTTTGGACCAAACAAATAGATCCTTAAAATGAATACTGATAATTAAAAGCTATTGGTGATGGTTTTTGATCATGGTAAATAATGAATATTGTAATGTCAATGCTTTTTTTTTTTTTTTTTTTCATTTTTCCTCCATGTTTGTGGTAGTGTGTACCACTTCTGAGTTTTCTTCTGTAAAGTATTCCAGCATGATTGGGAAGGATTGTTATAAAATTGAGATGTTATATATAACTGTAAGAAGAAAATCCGTCCCATCGCTTTATCTAATTTTTGACCTCTAATTAGTACTGGCTTGATTATCTACCCTCCAACTTACTCTTGGAGACTGTTGTCTAAAGTAAGAGCCGCCTTTAAATAATGACAGTATTTTTAAGGATGATGGAAAGAATGTGTTTTAGTCTGCAAAGGTCTTTTCAAACTGGATCTCTCTGAGAGAGGACACTCATCTGGAAAGAGAGCAGCTTTAAAGTAGCACTGCTTTGTTCTGTCTCTGTCTCTGACGTAGTTTTTGTATAATTATAATGCATGTTACTGGAATTTAAGTAGAACTCCCCACCTTCAGCCCCTACCCCAAGTTCTGTGAGATGTTTTTCACTTCTGGCCATTGAACTCTCAGGATATCTGAACTCTGGCCATCTGTTCTCATCCTTGGAGCTCTTTATCCTGCTGTCCTGAGTTGAGTGTGTTTGGTGATGCGTGAACTCCACTGTGATCTTCCTCTACTGCTTATCCTGTGTGCTGGCAAATCCCTCATGGCTGAGGGAAGATGTACATGAATAGTAGTACATTGTTACAAAGTCACAGAGGAAGGGGTTCATACTGGATAATACATTTTTACGGCAGCTCAAGGTGCCTCCAAGAGAAGAGTGGAGGTAAGGGTAAGGAAGAGCCAGAGGCCTTTAGGGATTGGTGCAGCCTTTTGACTGTTAAGAAGAGCATGATAAATATCCCTGAATATTGCAGGATTGATAGATAATTGTGGAAAGGTAGCAGAAGATACCTGTTACCTAAGGGATGTAGTGACTTCAGGGGATTTGAGGAGAACAATTGCTGACTTACAAAGCATCTCCACAGGGGCTATGCTAAAACAACTACATATGGACCGATTTAGTTTGCACACCTATCTCAGGAATGCAACCCACCCCTCCTACCAGGACTAAACAGGATATTCATGCAATTAACCTTTACTCTGGCATAAAAACCTAATAATAGTCTGACGTAGAGTGGGGAAGGTACCCAGATTTGCTATTTTTCTCAACGTTAAGGTCAAAAATATATGATTTATTCCTTCTTTTGCTTTGGTTCTTTAAAATAGTGGTCTTCTAAGGGGAGGAAGCTGTAACTAAGGGAGGTGAAGGATTCTGAGAGAAGAGAGTAAGAATTGTACACCACAGAGGGTTTCCAGGGATTTTTTGTTTGTTTGTTTGCTTCCCGTTTACT
Source organism: Sus scrofa (assembly GCF_054392235.1). Taxonomy (NCBI): domain Eukaryota; kingdom Metazoa; phylum Chordata; class Mammalia; order Artiodactyla; family Suidae; genus Sus; species Sus scrofa. The sequence continues at coordinate 153,583,065 of NC_139388.1, forward strand.
GTGAGGTTATTGCAGTTAGCATTTGTTTGGTTAAGTGAATTTATGGATTATGTTATATTGTTAAATTATAATAATCTATCAAATTGTACATGTAATTTAAGCATGAAAAATTCCTGCAAAGATACTTTAGTACCGACTTTTCTCCCCTCCTAGGAGAGGTTTTTCTCAACTACATTACAAGATAAAAATAATTATGATCCAATTAGAGCTCTTCTCCAGTACATTACAAAATAAAAGCAATGCATTGGTAGTCTAATTAGAGCTGACAAGAAATTGGCCAAAAACCTTTTTATCAAGCAAGAGTTTTTGAAATATGGATTTTACTTACTTACTTATTTATTTATTTATTTATTTACTTATTTATTTATTTACTATTGTTAATGATAAACATCATCCTAAATGCATATTATGTTTTGAGAATAATAATTCAACAAATCTTTAAAGAGCGCTTGTCATAGTGCAGGCCCCATTCTAAGTACTTGGGGGTACATCAATGAAGTAGATAAAGATGCCTGTTCTAGTGGAGCTTACTTTCTGTCAATGCAACAAAAGATAACAACATTGATACATTACCTTGGAAAGAAATAAGCATTAAGGAAAAAGAGAGGAACAGGATGAAGGAATTAGGAATGCTACTGGCGGGGCATTGGTACAGTTTTATTTATTTTTTAAGACTTCTGTGCTCCATCCCCACCCCCCTCCTCAGGGGTAGGGCATTGGTACAATTTTTAAGTTGTCAAGGGAAGGTCTTAAAGTGACATTTGAATAAGACTTAGAGGAGACGTGTATACTCTGGTATTTTATTTCCTAAGATATTTGCATGCCATGAATTCTTTAAATTGGGATTTATTTATAGTTATTAAAGATAATTTTATGAAAATGCTGTGTCCATACTATTTGCTAGTTTGAATAGCAATATAGACAAAAGAAAGACTAACATCTGTTAAATGGCTGTTTGGGCTACGTACTGATTGCATTATTTTATATAGTCCTGTAAAGTAAATATCATCAGTCTCATTTTAAAACCAAGGCTTAGGGGTAACAAGTACCTTGTTTATGTTTACACAGCTAAGTAGGTAATAGAGCTGGACATTAATTTCTAATCCCGTTCTCTTTACAGTGTTGGGACCTTCAAAAAGTTTCATCAGTTGATCATACCTGGTAGGAGAATTGCGTTGAGACAAAATCCAAGATGCAACAAAAAGAAATACTTTGATCAATGTCATAACATAGAAGTAGGGAGTAGTAGTATATATTTATACATACATATATTAAATATATATATATATATATATACACACACACACACTGCCATGCTAGTTCTCAAGATAAACACCTTACAAACAAATGAAAGTCAATTTAGATATAATAATGTAGTAGTTTATAAGTAGAATTTTGAAAGGATCCCTATTTCTATATGCATCATATTCTTCTTTTTTTTTTTTTTTTTTTTTTTTTTTGGCTACACCCAAGATCTGCAGAAATTCCCAGGCCAGAGATCAAACTCACAGCATAGCAGGGAGCTACGTTACAGTAGTGACAATGCCAGATCCTTAACTGCTAGGCTACCAGGGAACTCCATATTATTCTTTCTAAAGCATGTCACTTCCTTAATAATCTTCTGTACTCTATCTCTTTCTAATGAATAACCTCTTATTGATATAGCCCCAACCTGCTTTTCATAATCCTACCTCTGGGTTGTTTGTTGGTGTGTTTTTCTCTGTCTAGTATGTTTACATAGCCTATTAAAATTACCCATATTTCTGAGTTTCCACTGTGGCACAGTAGGTTAAGAATACAACTTCAGTGGCTGGGGTTACTGTGGAGGTGTGGGTTCATTCCCTGGCCCTGGAACTTCCATGTGCTGCAGGTGAGGCCATAAAAATTACCCATATTTCAAGTTACAGCTTCCTAGTAAAATAAAATACTTCTATTATCAGGAGTTTACAGAGATACGTGTTTCAGAGATAATGTAGAAGGAATAAATGTACTATATTATGGGGCATAAAAATTCTAATATTTAATTAAATATTTAATGGAAGTGGTGTAATGTAGTGGTTATTGTTGGGGACCATGGAGTCAAACATGTATTACCTAACTAATTATATGTTCTGGGGAAAATTGCTTAAGCTCTCTGAAATTTCAGTTTCTTCATCCCAATAGCATCAAATTATTGGGTTTTTATTAGAATGTTTGTAATCTAATATCTGGCATTTATGTATGTATGTATGTATTTATATTAAATATTCCATGTGTGCTAAAAAAGGAAGAATATTCTCCAACAATTGAATTCAGAGTTCTGTCATTAGCTCAAGTGTATAAATTGTGTTATCAAAACATCTATATCAGAGTTTCTGATGTAGCTCAGTGGAAATGAACTTGACTAGTATTCATGAGGATGCAGGTTCAACCCCTGGCCCTGCTCAGTGGGTTAAGGATCCAGTGCTGGTGTAGGTCGTACATGCAGCTTGGATCCCAAGTTGCTGTGGCTGTGGTGTAGCCTGGCAGCTGTAGCTCTGATTCAACCCCTAGCCTGGGAACCTCCCATATGCTGGAGGTGAGGACCTAAAAAGCAAACAAAACAAAACAAAAACTCTGTGTCTACACTCATCTGTATCATTGCTGGGAGTGGTGAGTTAGAATTTAACATTGTAATGGTGGTGGAGTTGATAGTAATTCTGTGTATTTTTGCTGTATGTATTTTAAGGCCATGTTTTTAGGTGCGTATAGATTCAGAATTGTTAGAACCTCTTGGTGAATTTATCTTTTCATTTGGGGTGGTGATTCTCTTTGTGCCTATGCATATTTGCTTTAAAGTTTATCTTAGTATTAATAGTCTTCATCAACTTTCCTTTGGTAAGAATTTGAATGGAAAAGCTTTTCCATCCCTCTGTTTTCAACCTTTCCGTGATATTTTCTTTCTTTTTTTTCTTTGGCCACATCTGTGGCATATGAAAGTTCCCAGGCCAGAGATGAGATCTGAGGTGCAGCTGTGACCTGCACCACAGCAGTGTCAACAATGGATCCTTAACTCTCTGTGCCACAAGAGAACTTCTGTGTTTTTGAACTTAAGCAGCATCATACTATCAGTATTTTTTGCAATTTTACCCCTCTATGTTATTCGTTGCATAATGCATAATGTTAATCTGGGTTGCTATGCACCCTTCTAATTCATTCAATTCATACTCTTAAATTTTCCTGATCAATCTAGCTGGAGATTGATCAGTTTTACTGATTTTTCTCAACTGTTTTTTTGGTTTCATTGATTTTCTCTATTGTTTTTTAATTTAATTTTTGTTTAGATCTTTTTTTTTTTTTTTTTTTGCTTACTTTCAGTTTAATTTGCTCTTATTTTTCTAGCTGAAGTCATTCGTTTGAAATCTGTCTTCTTTTCTTTTTTTTTTTTTTTTTTTTTTTTTTGTCTTTTGTCTCTCTTTTTTGTTGTTGTTGTTGTTGTTATTGTTGCTATTTCTTGGGCCGCTCCTGCGGCATATGGAGGTTCCCAGGCTAGGGGTCCAATCGGAGCTGTAGCCACCGGCCTACACCAGAGCCACAGCAACGCGGGATCCGAGCCGCGTCTGCGACCTACACCACAGCTCACGGCAACGCCGGATCGTTAACCCACTGAGCAAGGGCAGGGACCGAACCCGCAACCTCATGGTTCCTAGTCGGATTCGTTAACCACTGCGCCACGACGGGAACTCCTGTCTTCTTTTCTAATATAGATGTTTTAGTGCTATAAATTTCCCTTGAGTATGGCTTTAGCAGCATCCTGCAAATTTTGATATGTTGTCTTTTTAATTTTATATAGTTGAAAACACTTTCCAATTTCTTTTGATGTCTTCTTTGACCAATGGGTTATTTGAAAGTTTAGTTCCCCACTGGTTGGGGATTTTCTACATGTCCTTTTGTTCTTTTGTCACTGATTTCTACTTTAATTTTATTGTGGTTACTTGGTATGACTTGATTTTTTTTTTTTTTTTCTTTTTAATGGCCATGCCTGTGGCATATAGAAGTTCCCAGGCTAGGGATAGAATTAGAGCTGCAGCAGCAAGCCTATGCCACAGCCACAGCAATGCCAGATCTGAGCTGCATCTGCAACCTTTGCTGCAGCTTGTGGCAATGCCAGATCCTTAACCCACTGAGTGAGACCAGGGATCAAAACCACATCATCAGAAGGACAGTGACAGGTTCTTAACCCACTGAGACACAATGGGAACTCTGAATATTTTTAAATATGTGAGGACTTATTGCTCAGAATATGGTTTCTAGCCTAGTAAATATTCTATGTACACTTGAAATTCAGTGTGTATTCTGCTGTTATTGGGTGGAGTGTTCTATAAATGTTAATTAGATCAAATTTTTCATAGTGTTTTTCAAGTCTTCTGTGTATTTGCTGATTTTCTGTCTAGTTATTATATTGATTTTCATAGAGGATATTGAAATCTCTGATTAAAATTTCAGACTTATTTACTTTTTGATGTTTAATCAGGCTTTTCTTTATATATTTTGGTGCTTAGTTGTTAGATTCATAAACTTAGGATTGTTACCCTCTTAATGAATCAACCCTTTTGTCTTTATGAAATGATTTCCATTATCCTTGGCAATAGTCTTTGTCCTGAAATCTATTTTTTATATATATACATATTTATTTATATTATATGTATTATATATAAATCTATTTATTTATATCATATATATCATATATAAATATATATATATAAATATATATATATATATATATCATATATATATGCCATGTCTGCAACATGTAGAAGTTCTCAGGCCAGGGATTGAACCTGTGTCACAGCAGCAACCTAAGCCCCAGGGTCCTTAACCTGCTAGGCTACCAGGAAACTCCTACTTTGATATTAATATAGTCCCTCCATCTCTCTTTTATTAGTGTAGCATAGAATAACTTTTCCGATTCTTGCACCTTTAACCTTTTTGTATTATTATATTCAATGTGGGTTTTTTAGTAGGTTTTGCATGTAGTTGAGTTTGTTTTTTTTACCCATCTTGATAACCTATGCCTTTTAATTGAGGTTTTATACCATTTACATTTAATGTAATTATTGATAATGATTAGGTTTAAATCTGCCATCTTATTATGTTTGATTTTTTTTTTTGTTCTCCTTTTCCCTCTTTACTGCCTTCTTTTGTACTGATATTTTTATGACTATATTTTATCTTCTTTATTGCCTTACTAGTTATATTTTTATTAATCTTAGTGCTTGATTTATAATGTATAGTGTTCATCTAATTTATAACAGTTTACGTTCAAGTGAAATCTACTACTTCATATTTTATATAAGCACCTTGTACTCGTATATTTCCATTGCTCCCCTCCCAGCCTTTGTACCTTGTTATACATTTTACTTTTATATGTTATGCATCTGATACCACATTATTATTTTAACTTATATTTTAATGAGATTTAAATAAGAATAAAAAGATATATTTACTCACATATCTATCATTTTTGCTATTTATTTATTTAGAGTAGATCTGTATTTCTAGCTGTTATCATTTTCCTTTTTCCTAAAGGACATTTCTTTAACATTTATTGTATTGTAAATCTGCTGGTGATGAATTCACTGAGATTTTAAATGTTTGAAATAGTCCTTATTTCACCATGATATATATATATATGTATATATATATATATATATATTTTTTTTTTTTTTTTTTTTTTTTGGTCTTTTTAGAGCTGCACCCCCACAGCATATAGAAGTTCCCAGGCTAGGGGTCGAATTAGAGCTGCAGTTGCTGGCCTACAACACAGCCACAGCAACATGGGGTCTGAGCCACATCTGTGATTTATACCACAGCTCACAGCAATGCCAGATCCTTAACCCACTGAGCATGGCCAGGGATTGAACCTATGTCCTCATGGATATAGTCTGGTTCTTTAGGTCTGCACCACAATGGGAACTCCTCACCTTCATTTTTTTTTTTTTTTTTTTTTTTTTGTCTTTTCTAGGGCCACACCCACAGCACATGGAGGTTCCCAGGCTAGGGGTCTAATCAGAGCTGTAGCTGCTGGCCTATGCCAAAGCCACAGCAACGCCAGATCTGAGCTGTGTCTGTGACCTGCACCACAGATCACGTCAATGTGGCATCCTTAATCCACTGAGGGAGGCCGGGGAACAAGAACGCACAACCTCGTGGTTCCTAGTCGGATTTGTTAACCACTGAGCCATGACAGGAACTCCCTCACCTTCATTTTTAAAAACCAGCTTTTTTGAGGTATAATTCACATGATACAGTTCACCCATTTGAAAGTGTACAATTTAACAGTTTATACTATCTTCACAATTATGTGCAACTAATATCAGAGTTAATTTAAGAATATTTTCATCACCTGAGGAAGAAACCTAGTATTCTTTAGCTATCACTTCTCACCTCCCTTCCTTCCCCTCCCTAAGCCCTAAGTAACCACTAAACTACTTTCTGTCTCTATAGGTGTCTGTATTCTAGACTTTAATATGAATGGATTTTAGACTATGTAGTCTTTTGTAACTGGTTTTTGTTACTTCGCATAATGTTTTCAAGGGGCATCTATATTGCAGCATGTATCAGTACTTTATTTCTTTTTATGGCAGAGTAATGTTCAGTTGTATGGATATACTGCATTTTGTTTATTCATCAGTATCATCAGTTCCTCTTTACTGTTACCCACATACTACCAATTTCTTTGTTCGTCATTGTTTGAATTTCTCTTAACTTTCTTGGTTTGATTTTCTCTTTTCTGTAATATGTATTAAATAATTCTTTAAATAAATTTGAAATATATTGTCTCAGCCTTTGTCTACTGATATCTTTACTGTGTTCTCATTTAAAAATCATAATTTAGCTGATTATAGAATTCTGCATTCATAGATATTTTTCTTTGATCTTTTGAATATATGATTCAGTTTTTTTTGTTGTTGTTTTTTTGTCTTTTCTAGGGCCATACCCATGGCATATGGAGGTTCCCAGGCTAGGGGTTGAATTGGAGCTCCAGCTGCCAGCCTATGCCACAACCACAGCAACGCCAGATCCGAGCTGCATCTACAGCCTACACCAGAGCTCATGGCAATGCCAGATTCTTAACCCACTGAGCAAGGCCAGGGATTGAACCTGCAACCTCATGGTTCTTAGTTGGATTAATTTCCACTGCGCCACAAAGGGAACTCCGAGGAGAATGTTTTTAGCTTAATTATTGTTCCTTTGTGAACAATCTATGTTTCTCTCTGGCTATTCTGAAGATATTTCTGTTTATCTTTGGTGTTTTTTTGTTTCTTACACTCTGCTGTGTCTTTAATTTATCCTATTTGAGACTCATTGTGTCTTGAATGCATCAATTTTGAAAAATTCTTGGCTACTGTATTTTTAAAAGTTATTTTAAAAACTGAGATATAATTCACATACCATAAAATTCACCCTTTTAAATTGTACCTATAATTCATTGGTTTTTAGTATGTTCACGAAGTTGTGCAACCATCACCACTTTCTAATTCCAGAACATTTTTATTGCCTGGAAATGAAACCCCATATCCATTAGCAATCACTCTCCATTCCTTTCTCTCTCCAGCCCCTGGCATCTGCTAATTTACTTTCTGTCTCTGTGGATTTGCCTATGTGCCTATTCTAGACATTCCTTGTAAATGGAATCATACAATATGTGGCATTTTGTGTCTGGCTTCTTTCACTTTACATAATGTTTTAAAGGTTCATTCATGTTGTAATGTGTATCAGAACTTCATTCCTTTTTGTGGACAAATATTCCCATGTATGGATATAATGCATTTTGTTATTTATCAGTTGATGGCATTTGGGTTGTTTCTACTTTTTGTCTGTAATGAATAATACTACTGTGGATATCCATGTACAAGTTTTTGTATGGCCTATAGTAACTGTGTTTAACTTTTGTAAGAATTGCCAAACTGTTTTCCAAAGTGGCTGCACTATTTCAGTAGCCATAATCTCTTGAATATTGCCTTTCACCTCTTCTGCCCTCTCCCTTCTTATGGAACCCTTATCAGAGATATGTTGGAGTTTTTGGTAGTTCTCTTGTGGCACAGTGGGTTAAGGATCTGGTGTTGTCACTGCTGTGGTGCAGGTTTGATCCCTGGCCTGGGAACTTCCATACGCCACAGTTGTAGCCAAAAACAAAACAAAACAAAACAAAAACAAGAGACAGAGAGAGAGAGAGAGAGAGAGAGAGAGAGAGAGAGAGAGAGAGAGAGAGAGAGAGAGAGAGAAAGAGAAAAGAGAGAGATGTTGGAGTTTTTGATTATATCCTCCATGTCTCTTCTCTTTACATTTTCTCAGTTTTTATATCTACATGTTTCATTCCTTAAATTTGTCTTCCAGTTCATTAATTCTTTTATTCAACTAGTTTAATCTTTCATTCAACCCATTCCTTGAGTTTTAACTTTAAAGAGTTTAATTTTTCATTTCTGAAAGTGCTAACATTTTTTAAAAAGTTGTATAGTTTTATTTTCTTCCATTATCAATTTATTCTTTTTCATAGTACCTCCTTTCCCATGGTTTTATTCCATTCTCAAGATTCTCTTTCAGAATGCTGTGGACTGAGATATAATTCTTGGATGTGGAAGTTCTTGGATGTGGACTCTTGCTTACTGAATATTGTTTCCTCACATATTTTATTGTGAGGTTATCTTTATTGAGACCTTTTTGCTTTTGCTTCTACAAGTTGCTTCAGAGACATCACCAATCACAGCTTCATCATCGTCTTTACTTCTCAATTTAAGGCTTCCTAAACTGTGTATAATTATATTCATTTTCTCCCCAAGTTTATGGGAGCACAGGGCTGAGATTTTGCATTTAGGGGAAAGGGGTCTTCTTCCAACTTAAAACTCTAAAGACACAGAGGAGCTTCTTTGTTACTTTGTCCTGGTAAACATACTTCTTTTCTAGTTCATCTCTTCCCAGAAAGAGCAGCCATTTGAGGGTCTTCACTTTATCCAAGGTCTCAGTTCTTCATACATACCTAAATCCTCATTTCTTTTTTCCTAAGTGAATATTAAAACCTAAGCCTTTAGGTTACTGGCACTAGTTCTCCCAAGGCAATTGAGGCTTTACTCTATCTTATGATTCAGCTAACCTCATTTTTGGTACCTAGGATGGATGGAGTCCTCCCTCTCTTTCTTCCTTCTCTGTCACACTTTAAAAATAATGTTTATCTTATTTCTTCCAGCATTTCTGTGTCTTTGTAATGGACAGTTCATTTTGGTTATCTTAGATCATTGTATTATCAGAAGTCTCTGTTTCCTCACTGTTAATGTGGGGAAAGTAATTTATTTACTTAATAGTGTTTTCAGAATTAAATGAGATAGTGATGTATATAAAGTGTTTAGCTTAGTGCCTGATATGTAAGTGCTCAAAAATGTTAGTTATTACAATTATTAATTAATGCTGATTGAGAATCTCTAGATAATAATGCAAATCTGCATAAAGAAAATTACTAAAATGAATTTTAAAATTAATATTTTGGCCCCCTCTTAGAGTGTAATGTTGGCTCACTTAAAAGTTGGCTCCCAGAGTTCCCGTTGTGGTGCAGTGGAAACGAATCTGACTAGGAACCACAAGATTGCGGGTTCAATCCCTGGCCTTGCTCAGTGGGTTAAGGATCTGGCGTTGCTGTGAGCTGTGGTATAGGTTGCAGACATGGCTCTGATTAGACCCTAGCCTGGGAACCTCCATATGCTGCAGGTGCAGCCCTAAAAAGACAAAAAAAAAAAAAAAAAAAAGGTGGCTCCCTTTTTAATTTTTAAAAATTTTTTAATTTTTATTTTTTGCTTTTTAGGGCTATACCCATGGCATATGGAAGTTCCCAGGCTACGGGTCAAATTGTAGCTAGCTGCTGGCCTAGGCCACAGCCATAGCAACGTGGGATCCTAGCCTTGTCTGTGACCTACACCACAGCTTACAGTAACGCCAGATCCTTAACCCACTGAGTGAGGCCAGGGATTGAACACGCATCCTCATAGACACTAGTTGGGTTCATTAGCTACAAGAGGAACTCCAAGCTCCCTGTTTTGTAAAATGTGAACATACAAAACTTATTGTTTAAATATATACTATCTTGTATTATATATCCTTGAGTGGCTCACCTCATTTTTATCTTACTTATTTTACTTAGCATGTGTGTAGTCATGGAACACTGTTTGTAGATATTTGATTCCTAATTCAATTGCTTTTTTTTTTTAAGGGCTGCAGCTGTGGCATATGGAAGTTCCCAGGCTAGGGGTCAAATTGGAGCTGGAGCTGGAGCTGCAGCTGAGGGCCTATGCCATAACACCACCAGATGTGAACCTCGTCTATGACCTCCGCTGCAGCTTGCAACAACCCACTGAGTGAGGCCAGGGATCAAACGTGCATCTTCATGGATACTAGTAGGGTTCTTTACCTGCTGAGACAAAACCAGAGCTCCTGTTTTCTTTTTTTTTCAATTTTACAGATATGTTTCAATTCCTTATACAGTGACTCATTTTATAAACATGTTTATAGTTTCTTTCTTTCTTTCTTTCTTTTTTTTTTTTTTTTGTCTTTTGACTTTTTAGGGCTGCACCCGCGGGCATATGGAGGTTCTCAGGCTAAGGGTCCAATCAGAGCTACAGCTGCCAGCCTATGCCACAGCCACAGCAATGCCAGATCTGAGCCGCTTCTGCGACCTACACCACAGCTCACGGCAATGCCGGATCCTTAACCCACTGAGCAAGACCAGGGATTGAACTCTCAATCTCATGGTTTCTAGTCAGATTCGTTTCTGCTGCGCCACAATGGAAACTCCATATGGTTTCTCTATTAAAAATATTTACATTCAGCTGACATCAAATTAGTTTGAAATTGACTTCATTAAGAAAAAATTATTCTCACAGTCTTATTTTAAAATATTTATTTCCTACAAAATATGCACTTTGAAAAAAAACATTGCATAGATTATTAACAGGCTATCTGGTTTGATAATTTCCAATTAGGAATATAATTCATTGAAAAGAAAGGCATATCTGATTAAAATTTTGTGTGGAAGCGACCTTTTTCATGTTCTTAAAAGAGAGGAATAATGGAAGAAAAATAATAATATTCTTAATTTGAGTCTTTATGAGATCTTGAAATGGATAGTGTTCTTTCTATTTCCTCTCTGTAACAGGTACTGTGTTTGTGATTCTGTGTGTGTGTGTGTGTGTGTGTGTCTGTGGTGTGGTCCCACTTTTGTTAATGTGTCTTTATTTCTCAGTGAAATGAAAGCTGACCTAGAACCGTGGTCATTTCTGTGTCAAAGTTGCAACAACTGTGGTCACTGAGCAATTATTATGGCAATCTGGCTGGTCCTGAAGGGATAGTTGTGTTAAACTAAGATCTAAAGTAATCTGTGGAAGGGAATGAGCTGAGGATTCAAGCTGCAATGGAATTTGATCTCATGTCTGTTTTTAACCCAAAGAACCAAATTTGTAAACAAATGACTTACTCTGCAGAAGGATAAAAATCCTAGAAAACATTTAAGTGCTTTTTCTTGACAATTTTATTTTAGTACTGAAATATTGGTAGAGCTCTAAGAAAGCCAGGGAGGATTGTGTGGTGACTATGTCCAAGTCAAGGGGTTTTCTTTTAGAACACTTAAACTTTTTGGAATTGGTATACAAATAAAAAAGTTATTTTTTTCTTTTTTTAACATGTGATCCTAAAATATTTGATGTGTTTCACTATACAGATTATTAATATACAGAAGAAATTTGAAAAATTGACAAAGTATGCAGCAGTAGAACATGGGTTTTTATCTCCCCCCACACCCAGAGCGGTAATAGATTTGTACCCATCCATTAACCTTCTCTCACTTGCTCACATCTATTCTTCAGTTGTGAGAATTTTGGCTGGAGTAAGTACACAACTGGAAGCAAATGAATACCCTGCCTTTCTCCAAACTATTCTTTGTTTCTTTATCCTCATTCTTTCACTCCTTCAGCATATACTGAGCACGTATTCTATGCCAGGCACTGTGGTAGGTGGTAAAGGTTCCTTGTTGAACCAGACAATCGGGGCTCCTTTGAGGAGTGTCTAGTCCTGGACAGTTTTTTTCTCTTTTTTCCCTTCTCGTCTTTCATTCTTGCATTTTCCTGTCATCTTCTTTCTCTGCCCTTTCTTTGTCTTACCTTTATTCTTTCTCTCATTTTCTTCCTTCGATTCCATTCTTTCTTTGTTGGGAAATTGCTTAAGGGCTTCCCTTTCTACTTCAAACTGGTCTGGGCTCAGTAGATGAGACTTCTTTCTTTGCACTACACTATTTTCCCGTGGGAATTCAGGGACATTCATAACTTTTGGCCTGACTTCGCTGTGTCTGTACCTCCTCTGAGGAAAATTGGTTGCCAGCTGATGAGAGTATCATTTCCTTTACTGCAATAGAATCATACTCCTCTGTCTTTCATCAAGCTGCCAAACTTTGTGAAGAGTGAATCCTTTGGGGAAAGACATCTTCCCGTCTCTGTCCACAAGCAATCATTTTTTGTTAAAACCATTTTTTAAAAATTGGTTTTTATGCCCGTGTGCCTAAATTTATCTCCAATTTGGTTCCATTGGTCACAAAATAGTTTTACCTTCCTGGCTGAGTATGTTCATTTCTGCTGAGCTTCCCACAGTGAATATGACAGAGCATTTTCTAGCAGTATTTTTGTAAAGGGGTGGGGTGGATAAAGGCCTAATATAAATTCCATTATGGCCATTGTCCTATTGCTTTTTGACACAATATAGTAGGAAATCAATGCAATTAGACTCTCAACTGACAGTAGATAAGGAAAAGCAAACTGGGTTCATCTGAAAGCACAGATGAATAAGAATTATAGGATTTATTTCAGCCCTGGAAGAAATCTTTTATGATCCATTTATTGCTCTTTGAAGTTGACGAGCAGGAGTTCCTGCTCTGGAGCAACGGGTTAACCATCTGGCACTGTCTCTGCAACAGCGTGGCTTCGATCCCTGGGCCAGTGCAGTGGGTTGAGGATCAGGGGTTGCTGCAGCTGCGGTGTAAGTTGAAGCTGAGGCTGGGCTTTGATCCCTGGCCCAGGAACTTCCATATGCCTTGGGTGTGGCCAAAAAACAAAAACAAAAACAAAAAAAACCCTTAAAAAAAAGTAGAAGAGCAGAGATGTCAAATGACTTGCTAGAGGTCACATAGCAAGTTGATGACAGAGCTGGAGCTAGAACCCAGGTCTCAATTTCCAGTTTTCTTTTTACCTGGCAGGATATAGGAAGAAGGGTATAGGGACAATTATCTTTTGGAGAAGGGGGAGAATTATCGTTTGCTAGAGTAGGATTTGTCACAATCACAGGTTTCAGACTTTCGTATACTTCAGCTGAGAATCCAAGAATCTAGTTTCATATGATCCTTGTGTAACCAGCTAAGAGGCTGAAAAGAACTGGTATAAAAAATTAAGTGCTGCCCACTAAATATCCAGTCTGTGTCTGTTAGCTCCTATATCCCCAGGTGGGGTTCATTTTTATGTATTGGTTATTAATGTTGGTTATTGCTTAGGAGAAATATGATTTTTTCCCCCAACCTGAAGTGCTGTGGATGGGGAAGTGAATTTGTTTTTGATGAGTTTAGGGGATCAGTGATATAATGAAGAGTTGAGATATAAAAACAGCAGGATGGAGAAGTTTGAACTTAAATAAGGAGTCCGAATCCCAGGTGCATCCACTTACTTATTATTTGAGATGTTTTAGTAGAGTTTAATCTCAGTTCTGAGGAAGTCATTTAGACTCTGGCTTTCCACCCTCTGAACAACTAAGAATTATTTCTTGTCTGCTCCATTGGTGTGGACATTCATTTTTGCTGCTGTGGCAGCCAGGCTCTAAGATGATCCTCAATGATCCCATGCCTCCTGGCAACCTCTGTATAGTCCCCTCCCCCACTGGATCAGCCTTGGTCTATGTGACCACTGGAATATGGCAGACATACTGTCATGTCACTTCTGAGGCTGCCTCATAGAAAATATTGTGGCTTCTGCCTTGTATACCTCCTCTGCCTTGCACTCCTTGTACTTCCCTCTGGGAAAGCCAGGAGCTAGGTTAAGAGTTCACTCAGGCAGCGCTGTGTGAGGTCTGTGTGGCAAGGAACCAAGGGCTTATACCAACAACCACTGGGGAAGTGGTTGAGGCCTTCATTAAGTGAGCCGTCTTGGAAGGATGCTCTGGCCCTAGTCAATCATTCAGGTGACTGTAGCACCAGCTGATTGCTTGACTGTAGCTTCACAAGAGACCCTGAGCCAGAACCATCAACTGAACCACATTCAGATTCCTGACTCCAGAAACCATGTAGGATAATAAATGCTTGTTGTTTTAAGCTGCTAAATTTGGGGGATAATTTGTTACACAACGGTAGATAACTAATACAATTGACAAGACACAAGTTAAGCAGTCTCGGGAGTTCCCATCGTGGCTCAGTGGTTAACGAATCTGACTAGGAACCATGAGGTTGCGGGTTAGATCCCTGGCCTTGCTCAGTGGGTTAAAGATCTGGTGTTGCTGTGAGCTGTGGTGTAGGTCGAAGACGTGGCTCGGATCCACGTTGCTATGGCTCTGGCGTAGGCCGGTGGTGACAGCTCCAATTCGACCCCTAGCCTGGGAACCTCCATATGCCATGGGAGCAGCCCAAGAAAATGGCAAAAAGACAGCCAAAAAAAAGAGTTAAGCAGTCTCAATTTGAAGGCAATTATAACAATAGTTGTCAATGTTTTTATTATGAGATTTTTTTTTTTTTTTTTTGTCTTTTTGCCATTTCTTGGGCCGCTCCCTCGGCATATGGAGGTTCCCCAGCTAGGGGTCTCATCGGAGCTGCAGCCGCCGGCCTTTGCCAGAGCCACAGCAACTCAGGATCTGAGCCGTGTCTGCAACCTACACCACAGCTCATGGCAATGCCAGATCGTTAACCCACTGAGCAAGGGCAGGGATCGAACCTGCAACCTCATGGTTCCTAGTCGGATTTGTTAACCACTGCACCACAACGGGAACTCCCTATTATGAGATTTGACACTTAGAAACAAAAGCTATATCTATACTTGGCTTATATTCAGTATCTTCATTTTATTAAACAGGAAACTGATGAACAGAACAATTAAATGATTTATTTACCGGAGGGAGTGATGGTGGCTAGTAATTGCAACACACTTCTTTGTCCACTTTTCTTTGAAATATGGCTCTATTAAAATGCAAGTAAAGACTAAATCCAAAATTGACACCACGGATACAAAAGAGAGGGATATGGTTGGAGGAAACTTTTATTTTATTTAAAGAGATGTTTACTGAGAGCTGTTGTTTAAATATTAAATCACTTCATGTGATCTGAGTCATTTTATCTCTACACATGGGTGAATTAAGCCACCTTTAATTAATAAACTTGGAGGAGGTTTCAATGGATTATTTACCTCAGGACTAGATATGAATAGTTTTGACCAATTCAGCAAGCATTTGTCAAGAACACCACTGCCAGCCAGGGAATACAAAGATATTCTGGGAATACAAAGGGAGTACGAGTTATCCCTGCCCATGAATGGTTTATAGGTTAGTGGCGAGGTAGGTCATTTCATTCATGTAGAAAGCGTTCCAATAGAGGTATTCGCAGGAAACAGGCAAAGCACAGAGGAGGAACACCTAACTCAGCCTTTCACAGAGTTGCACAGCCACTTTGTAGCATTTTGAATCCATCTTGGCTGTTTTTAGACACCTGTCTTCTGCCTGCCTATTGATGTCAGTGTATTGTTATGGTGCTCTCTGTTTTTCTAGAGACCCTTTCCACAACTTCTCACTGAGATATCATTCAAACTTTATTTTAAAAAAAGAACTTCCTGGGAGTTCCCTTCGTGGCTCAGCAGTTAATGAACCTAACTAGGATCCATAAGGATGTGGGTTTGCTCAGTCCCTTAATGCTGGTTAAGGATTCCACATTGCTCTGAGCTGTGGTGTAGGTGGCGGATGTGGGATCCTGCACTGATGTGGCTGGGGCCTAGGCTGGCAGCTGTAGCTCCGATTCCACCCCTGGTCTGGGAACTTCCATATGTCTGGGGTGTGGCCCTAAAAAGCAAAAAAAAAAAACAAAAAACAAAACAAAACAAAAAAACCTTCCTTTTTCTTTCTACCAGGATAATTGGAATGAGACACAAACACTAAGAAAAAGAAACAAGAGTTCCTGTTGTGGCTCAGTGTGTTAAGAGTCGGACATAGTGTCTATAAGGATGCAGGTTTGAACCTTGGCCTCACTCAGTGGGTTAAGGATCCGGCATTGCTGCAAGCTGCAGCATAGGTTACTGATGTGGCTCTGATCTGGCGTTTTTTAAAGTCTGTGAGTCAGTATCTGTTCTGCAAAGAAGTTCATTGTGTTCTTTTTTTAGATTCTACATGTAAGTGATAGCATTTGATGCTGGTGTCTTACCATCTGACTGACTTCACTTAGCATGATAATTTCTAGGTCCATTCATATTGCTACAAATGCCATTATTTCTTTCCTTTTAATAGCTGAGTAATATTTCATTGTGTATATGTACCCTATCTTCTTGATCCACTCCTCTGTCAATGGACATTTAGGTTGTTTTCATGTCTTGGCTATTGTATATAGTGCTGAAATGAACATTGTAGTACATGTGTCTTTTCAAGTCATGGTTTTCTCTGGATAGATGCCCAGGAGTGGGATTGCTGGATCAAATAGTAGTTCTATTTTTAGTTTTCTGAGGCATCTCCATACTGTTTTCCACAGTGGTTGCACCAATGTACATTCCCATCAACAGTGTAATAGAGTTCCCTTTTCTTCCCACCCTCTCCAGCATTTATTGTTTGTAGACTTTTTGATGACGGCCATTCTGGCAGGTGTAAGCTGGTACCTCATAATGGTTTTGATTTCCATTTCCCTAATAATTAGTGATGCTGAACATCCTTTTCATGTGTTTTTAGCCATCTGTATTTCTTCTTTGGAGAATTGTCTGTTTAGATCTTCTGCCCATTTTTTTTGATAGGGTTGTTTGTTTGTTTTGTTTTTTGTTTTTGGTATTGAGCTGCAGGAGGTGTTTGTAAATTTTGGAGATTAATCCCTTGTCAGTCAATATATTTGCACATATTTTCTCCCATTCTGTGGGTTGGCTTTTCATTTTGTTTAGGGATCTGGTGTTGTGGTATTGCTGCGGCTGTGGCGTAGGCCTGCAGCTGCAGCTCTGATTTGACCCCTATTCTGGGAACTTCTGTATGCTGCAGGTGTGGCCATGAAAGAATAGTTTATTTAAGCAAGAGAAAAAAAGAAAGAAAAAGAAACATTAAAATGCAAAACAAACCCCAGGAAATCTAGAAGTGTTGGAAACATGAATTAGGAGATTGAAATACATAGTGCCAGTCTGTAAGAATGAAGCGTTTGGAGTGGGGGACTCTGAAACAGTTGTCATTGGAAGTCCCCTTGTGGTACAGAGGGTTAAGGATCTGGCATTGCCACAGCTGTGGCAACTGCAGTGCAGGTTCAGTCCCTGGCCAAGGAACTTTCACATGCTGAGGGCACAGCCAAAACAAATTTTGTTGTTGTTGTTTTTAAATGAATCTTCTTTTTAGTGATTTGTCACAAAATATATATATATTTTTTGTGGTCTTTTTAGGGCCCGTACCCATGGCATATGGAGGTTCCCAGGCTAGGGGTCTAATCAGAGCTGTAGCCACCAGCCTACGCCACAGCTATAGCAATGCCAGATCCTAGCCGTGTCTGCAACCTACACCACAGCTCACGACAATGCCCTATCCTTAACCCACTGAGCAAGGCCATGGATCGAACCTGCAACCTCAGGGTTCCTAGTCAGAGTCATTTCCGCTGCGCCATGATGGGAACTCCTGAAACAAAATTTTAGGTACTGGTCAGTAAGAAATTTGTGGCAAAATGCTGATTGGACTGGAAGGAAAGATTGCTCCTGTGGATCAATTTGGTAGAATCTGGAACTTAATTCTGTCAGTGTGAACAAGCACGTTTCAGACATTCTTGAGCAAGGGAACTTCCAGTAGTCTTTGGTGAATGAGGCAGTATGAATGAACAGACCTTTCATAACTTCATTTTGAACTCTGCCTGCACACCAGAGGTCAGCAGGCCCTTGGATTCCAGGAGGCTGCACAGCACCTGCAGGTGCTGGTCGTGCTGGTGGTTGGTGCTGAGGGATGGGTGGGGGTAAATGAGAAAAGGATGAGGGGGCAAAAGACAAAAGGAAAGGGGCTGGAAGAAGTGAAGAGGAAGAGAAAAAAGAGAAGAAGGAAAAGGAAGAATTAATAACTGTGGTTTGTTGAGCACTGCTAGCCTCTGTGCTAAGCACTTTGCAAACTTTCTCTCGGTCTCCACAGCAGCCCTGTAAAGTTAGCACTGCTAATACCTCTGTTGTACAGATGAAGATACTGAGGCTCAAATGAGGTCATCTGCCAAAAGCCAAACAACTAGTAAGTAGCAGAGCTGTGATTTGAACTCATGTCTGTCTCGCTCCCAAATCTAGCACTCCTAACATGATGCTAGGAAGGAAATATATTCACCTATGTGGTGTGATAGAGGACCACCACAGACCACAGCCTGGGTGTTCTGCTAGCCCCTGGTTTTGTGTGTATGTGTGTGTGAGTGTCTTTGTGTGTGTGTGTGTGTGAGTGTGTCTTTGTGTGTGTGTGTGTTTAAGTTTGTAGACAAGTCTTTAACAGAATGAAGGTCCCTTAATTGGATTTGCCTGTTAGCCAATATTGCACACCACATCACATGCCGTGCTTCAGTTCCCTACATGAATCAGTTAGAACCTTCCCATTTAGTCTAATGAACCTTAATTTCAGACAAAGGTAACTGTCACCTTTTGTTTCATCCTGTGCTTTTATTTTTCAAATACCAGAGCCGACCTCTGAACTCAATCTGCACTTGCCTATTGATGCATAAATATCTATAATATCACAGTAAATTAAATTCTATTTTAAAGGGTTTCTATTTAACAATCTGTCAGAACTTTCACAGCATTTGATTTCTGGTCTCCTCTGTCCAGTGACAGGTTTATCTCAATATGGCTTGATTAATGAAACCTTTTATTTGGGGTAAGCATACCTATTATTACCATAATCTCTTAATGCTTGCTTAGGCAACACTGGGGTCTGGTGGCAGGGACTCTCAAAACTTCTGGCTTCTTTAGCTCCCCCAGAACACTGGGTGAGATTAAAATGGGTGGGAGACCCATGCCCTCCTAATGGGCAGCATGGTGATGTTAGTATCAGCTGAATGACCTGACACTGTCTCAGAGGCTTGGCCAAATTCCCTTTTAACCTCTAGGGTTTAAGAAATGCTTTTGTTGCCAACAAATCCGCCTTCCTCTCCATTGCTACCTTGTCCTTGCATGCCAGTCATCGTGGGCGTGGCTGACATCCCCCTGGGGAGCTGTGAAATTGCAGTGTGCACTGTGTAGCTGAGAAGTAGGATGAAGTCTAAAATAAAAGAACACATTGCAGGAGCATGTCTTAATGAAGCTGGGGGCCAGGTACTAAGAGCTCTTAAGAAATAGAAATGACTTTATAACGGATATTCCGCAAGTAATCTTTTCACAAAAGAAGAGTGCAATTGAATTATATTTTGTTCCTGGCAACTATTTACCTCTGAGAGGACCTGCTGTCATTGCTGGGTTGTCTTCTTCGTGTCCTACATGCTTCCAAAGCCCTGGAAAAAGAATGTCTTGGATTTCACATAGACTCAGTATTGTCACTCTGTTTTACTTTGCTATTAAAAATTTACAAATGTTAAAAGTGAGACATTGAAAATAAAATCAGAAACTTATTTGTGCTGCAGAAATTGACTTCTCTGCAGTTTTCCTATCTAGTATTTTCTGCACTGGTAAAATGATAGGCTTCTCCCATGTATTATACTGTTTCTTTATTTGTACCCCTGTCCGCCTCTAATGCTTAAAATATCTCATACTTTTTTTTTTCTTTCTTTTTTTCAGTTAGTGATCATTGTGGTTTTAACCTGGAGTGTTTTGCTATTGCTTTTTTTTTTTTTTAACAGCCTGAAGTAGGAAGGAGAAGGTAATATTAATAAATATGATTCAGGGTCCTAATAAATAATCAAATAAAATCAGATTAGAGAAACTAGTGAGTTACTTAAAAAGTGCATTATGATAGTTAATATTCTTTAAGACTTGAATGTTCAAAAGGAAAATACCTCTGAAAACAGTAGAAAGAAATATTTTATCTAGTGACCATACTAGCTCGATTATTAATTTGATTACTTGAGTACAATTTGTTATGAAATTTATATGCTTATGTATACTTTAAAATGCAAGAGTTTTCTTTCTGGATTTTTAGAAGTGAAAAGCAAAATACTATAGGAAGTATTTCTTTTAAAGTGGTAACATCAGATTTTTGTTATCGATTTAGCTGTAATTGGATTAATTATAATCATACTAAAGAAAAGTATGGTTTAACTGAACTTTCTAAATTAGATATATGATTTAAGAATATCCATTCAATAACAAAAGGAAGTAGATAATCTAAAAATTAAAAAATTTAAAAAAGTAGAGAACTTATTAAAGTGATGCTGCAAGACAAATAATTTTTGATAATGTAATTAATAATAAGGATCCTGTGTTCTGTTTGAAAAATATAGAACATTTTTGTTCATTAAAAGTATACTCTTGCAAGAAAATTTCTTAATGGGATACTAAGTGGAGGATTACTACAATTCTCTAACATGTTTCTAGTTTTTAGTTTATTTCACATCATGCTTTTTAACCTTCAACAACAAATATTGTTGTACCATGAAGACAGCAAATCCAAACAATTACATATGTAGTCCAAAGGCATACACAAGAAAATCAATATTTGACATCTTTGCAACTCCCTCTTTGCAGTAGCGTTCAATAGCTCTTATTCATTATACACTTATATCTCTTTCAGATTCGCCTTTGTCACTAGAAACCCATTTTTTTTTCTCCTTTGACTTCCACATAACTTCTTTGCCCTGTACTTTTACAGATGCCTTCTGGCTATAAATACTAATGAAATCTCTTTGCTTAATTCAATTTTGCTGGTACACTTACAGTTATGACCTAACTTTCCCACGAGAGAGACTGATTGAACATTCCACTACCTTATGGATGGGAGCAAACATTCTTACAGAACTGGACTGACAATTTCCATAATTATAGAATTCACAGCCTAATGACCTTAAAAAACAATAAAAAGATCTCTTGTTAATTCCATTTCTGTTACTGACATTCAAGATATTTCATTTTTCACGGGACAACAAATTTACTTTTTTATTTTCCAAAGAGCAGTCTATCCTTTCCCCCCAGATTAAATTTTCTGAATATTGAAGTATTCCATTGAATATTTAGCATTTCTTTGTCTTTTAAAAGTTAGAATATTTATGATCCTTAGAATGCGTTTGACTGATTTATAGCAATCAATTATAAGACTACGTTTTCAAATAGCCCTTTTAAAAATGAAGAATAGAATAATTAAAAAGATCACAAGTCCTCCCTTGCATATAATTATTTCATTATTTCATTACAGTGCAGAAATTATTTTTGCTGACTGTGAGCAATTTTAATTGAGCGAGATCTGTGTTAATATACGATAGCCAGCAGTTCTTCCTAAGAAATAAGATCACTAATTGCCTAAATTTTTATTCAGTACAGTGAGTCTTATGAGTCACATTGCAATATAAACCTAATCACTAGGTAGAGTGACTACAATACCTTTTCTGTAGTATAGATATCTAGAAGAATAACCTGCCTGCTAATTTATTCTTTCAACAGGTTTATTGCTTTATTAAGCGTTTGTTTTGTAGAAAATTCTTATTCTATCCAGTTATCACAGAAAAACTGTGATAATGAAACAATAAAATTCAGACTTGAAGTCTACCGAAGCCAGCATAAATAAGCAAAGCTAAAACATAGCGTCTTTGAGTCTTCCTAAAAACCAGAATGCTCAGCACCCTAGCATGTATTCTGGAAGCTTTTGGTTTACAAATAAAGATTGCTCCTCAGGAATAGGAATCCCCAGTATAGCAAGATAGCATGCTATCAAGTGAAGTTAAATTAAATGTTAATAATAGCCATTTTCTTGCAAAAATTTAACATTCATCATAAATGTTATAGTATCCTTGGCATATCTAAGTATTTTATACATATCTAAGATATTTTCTTCCCAATTAATATTAAACATATTTATTGCAATAGGAGAATGTATAAATTATAATAAAATTCATCAGAACCACTGTTTTAACAACATAGATTGTTTTGTTAAAATCTGAATAAACATTTAAAAAAGGATATTTTTATGTATAGCTTAGTATTGAATATGCTTTTGCTGATTTAACTTAGACCTTAAGTGAAAAGTATTGTACTTGAGTGTATTCTTAGTTTAAATATAATTTTTGAAAGTGAAAAGAAAATATTTAAAAAACTCAATGATATTTGTTAGTAATTCTTTTATTCATTCAGTAAATATTTATTAATAATTAATAATTTTTTTTAAAAAAGAGTTCCCATCGTGGCACAGCAGAAACAAATCCGACTAGGAACCATGAGGTTGTGGGTTTGATCCCTGGCCTCGCTCAGTGGGCTAAGGATCCTACATTGCCGTGAGCTGTGATGTAGGTTGCAGATGCGCTCGGATCCTGCGTTGCTGTGGCTGTGGCTGTGACGTAGGCCGGCAGCTGTAGCTCCGACTCAGCCCCTAGCCTGGGAACCTCCACATGCCATGAGTGCGGTCCTAAAAAGACCAAAAAAAAAAAAAAAAAAAAAAAAATTAATGTATCAATAATTCTAATACTATTTTCCCACACCCCTCCAAGACAAGTCCTAACATTTTTGCCTTCTTTTCTTGAATTTGGGTATGTTCATTTGTTTCTAAAAGGAGAAGTTGAGCAGCTTGGTATTTAACTACCAATGTAGAAGTTACAGAGTTGTTTACAATTCTAATTTACAGATTTCAGTATTTGATATGTCAGTGATGACTAAAACCTTTGGAAAATCTCTAAGAAATTATTATTATGAGTAGAAGTGTTTTCGTATTTGGATCTTTTTCACTGGAGATTAAGAATTGTGTATGTTATGGAGGGTAAAATAAACTGTTGGCAGTAGAAGGAGGCTTTCTTAATGGTGAAGGAATTTCATCGTTGTTCAGTGTGCGGGTAATGTGATCTAGAAGAGTAACAACTAGAACACATGTAACTAATATAATATTGTATGTTAAATATACTTTAATTAAAAAAAAATAAAATAAAAAACTAGACTGCCCAGAGTCCTGGGTTCTGCTACTGCTGTTAACTAGCTTTAAGACTTTGGGCAAGTCTTGAAACTTTTCTGAACTTTAGTTTCCGGATCTGGAAACTGTATGTAGCTGATAGTCCTTACTCTGCCTCCTCACAAGGATGCTGTCTTGATAAACACTAGCTTCTTCATTTGTAAAATGTGAGTTGCAAATTAGACAGTTGTTAACCTTGGGGGTGATCCAAAAATCCCCTTGAAACCATGCAGATCTGAGTGTATATTTTCATAGGCACATCTCTTGGGGTATGATATCCGTAGCTTTGTCAGATTCTGAAATGGGCAAGTGACGTAAAAATTAGGGAAGAAGTCCCTTGTGTCACAGCATGTTAAAGACTCAGCATCGTCACTGTAGAGGCTGGGGTTGCTTCTGTGGCGAGGGGTCGAATCTTTCCGGGAACGTCCACATGCTGCAGGCATGGAGGGGGGGATAAAAGGTTAGGAAACACTGGATTTTAGAATCTCTAACATCCTTTCTACTCTTAAATTCAAATTCCATCTCCCTCCCTGAATAATATATGAAAGCACTTTGAAAGACTGCTAAACAAATGCAAAGTATCATTCTCCATCTCTCTTTATGGATCGAGTCTATGTAAAAGTCACAGCCATACTTGAAAAGGTGATATTATATTATGTTGCATGGGTTATTGAATAAACATATTGCCTGAGGCAACCCTTCCAATACAAGGTTCAGTATTAGACCTCTAGGAGAATTAGAGTGTCACAGACTCAGAGAAAATAGAAGACAATCTAGGTGAGACTGCAAAAATATTTTAATATAGATTCAGTGTGGTTTTGTGGGCAAGCTTTCAACTAGTAATTAAACTAAGGATGAGGCTTTTGATCTCATTCTAATCTAAATTATGACACTTGTAGCTGTGTCTCAATTTCCTTCTTTCTCAAATGATTTTAGTAATTCATACCTCACAGGATTTGGGGAAGATTAAGTCAGTTAGTTAGATTAGTTAGCACAGACGAAAAGTATTTTTAGTCAACTGTACAGCAGCACACGAAAGAAATGAATTTTCCATTCCAAGGAGGGAAATGGGGTGTGTGTGGGGGGACAGGCAGGTTGGGGAGGGCATGCTGAGTTAGATACCCTTAACCACAGAGAAAAAAATTTACTGTAGAGGAAGGTTTTTCATCTAAGAAATAATTGATGTGGGTCTCAGTCTACCTCTTCCTTTCTAGATTTGCATCAGAATGGAGTGAAAAGAGCTTTTGTTTCTAGAACTTGTTTGCTTTCTTACTAAGTGAGTCTACCATAGAGAAAGCAGGGATGGGATCTTACACATTTTTATATTCATAGCCCTATGAGTACTCAATAAAGTCTAATCCCTGAATGCCCTTGGGCTGGTTACTTTCCCTAAGTGATGTTTCCTCTGTTTGTAATAATAATAATAGTAATAATAAAAATAATAACTGGCTACCATTTATTAAGAACTGTGTACAAAGTACTTTACAGGTCATTTTTTTCTAGTTTCACAACAACCCTGTGAAATATTAGCCCTGTATAAAGATGAGGATTCTGAATTCACAGAAGTGACTTAAGACCAGAAGAACCACCTTACTAACTTATTGGAAAGATAAAAGTAAAATTGTGTAATGTACTTGATTCTGCTTTGAAAATTATTTAGGCTACAGAGATGTCATGCTGCTGCTGCTTTTTTACTTTTTGTTTCTTTTTTTTCTTTTTAGGGCCGCACCCACAGGATATGAAAGTTCCCAGGTTAGGGGTCAAATGGGAGTTGCAGCTGCCGTCCTACGTCTCACCCACAGCAGTGCCAGATCCGAGCGGGGTCTGTGACCCAACACTGCAACTCACAGCAATGCTGGATCTTTAACCCACTGAGCAAGGCCAGGGATCGAACCCGAATTGCTAGTCGTGTTTGTTTGTAACCCACCTAGCCACAACGGGAAACTCCTACTTTTTTTTCTTTTGTCCGAAGCTCTAGCTTCAAAGATTTTGCTTTATTAACAGCCTCCTCATTGAACCAAGAGTGTGCTTTGATAGAAGATTCAAAGTACATCGTGTCCCAGAATTTGGTGATGTTAGGAAACGTTGCTAGGTCACTTTTGATTGGGCTAGATGCACCTATTATGTAACCAAGTAGCTGCTGTGGGAGCCGAGAGAGGGAATGAAGAAGGAAACCAGGAACCTTTTATGAATAAGGCCCTTTGTAAATATTCTGCCCGGAGTTCCTCCCACTACCTCAACATTAAAATAGATGAAGAATTCGAAAACCAAGAAGTTCAGACGTTAGGATTCAGGGTTGGAATATCACCAGTCTTAACTGGAGAGGGCAAGACTAGCAGTTTTTGCAAGACCAAGACCGTGAGTTTGCTCTGATTCTCTGGTTTCTGTAGAGCTGAGATTCATAGTCACTATAATACACAAAGTTGAAATTCTTTAAAACTTGGTAACATAACAAAGATAGATTTATAATTATAGAGTAGCAGCATTTCCCAGCTGTCACTGAAGGAGTGGTAAAGTCAAGTTTAGAAGAAAAGTGCTGATGACCACGGAGAGTTACCTTTTATTTCTGACAACTGTATTTCTCCTCGGTTTTAAAAAATACCCTTTTATGGAGCAATTTGATTTTGTGCAATTTTTTTTCTGCTTAAAAAATTTAATAGGTGACCTGGTAGAAGAATTTGATCATTTATTGCACATCTACACATTCACTAATAACGGTGAAAGATTTGTTGGTTGTCGAGTTTATCTGAGAGAGATGAGCCACACCATAAGAGAGGGTGGGGATCCTGGGCTCAGCGCCAGGATTTTTCTTTGCTATTTGGATCACTGTGTTTGCTGGAATATTTAATTAATCCCACTCTTGGAGTAATGCTTATTGCTGATGGCCGTTGCTGAACTGAAATATTAAACCGTATGTAATATATCTTCAATAAAATTTAGATTTAAAAGTCCCTACGTGATGTATGTATTTGACAATTCTTAATGAAAACTGACTAAAGGAATTTCAGAGAATGAATAGCCTTAACAGTAACAATCCTTTTCGTTCCTGTGGAAGGACGTTCAAAATTATAAAATTAAACATAAGGGAATAGCATGACGTGTGGGTAGGATTGTACCGATTCTTGGGTATATAGTTTATTTTATTGTTATCATTGTTAAGTATTTGGCTCTTCTACTATATCTCTAGTGAAGGCCTTTGCTGAAGTTCTTTGCGACTAGTTCTTTTTGGAGTACATTTTAGCCATAGTTAGACCATCAGGGGACTCTCTGATAATTCGCTTTTGAGTAATTCAATACATAGCATGATTTTCTCTTATTATTGAACCGATGCCTCAGCAAAGGGTTGGAGGAATTCTGCTGTTTGTAGCGAAAATCTTGTGCCAAGAGCATTAACCTTGAAGTTCTATACACTTTGCAGGTCAGGCAATTACCACAGTTATCCTATTTACTTATTTAAGGAGGTGGCAAGAAGGGCTCCCAAAAAATAGACTGATAAATGTGGGTGGAGGGAAAAAAATCAATTTCTTTTTTTGAAAGGCTAGATCCAGAAATGTAATGACGAAAAGAATTCTCAGGTTCTGTTAAAATGTCTCTTGAACAGGTCAGAACAGACAAATGATCTGACGAGTTGGACTGTGCCTGTGTAGTCAAGAGAGGTAGGATATTGGAAATGAGACAGTACTTAAGAATTTGATCGAATCCAGTGGTCTTCAAACTTTGTAAAGCCTTGAGTTCCCTTATCAAACAAAATCTCATCTACTTAATATGTAAAACAGGTTTATGGGGAACTATTCTCCTTGAAGCCAAAGAGGTCGCACCTGTTCATATGCCACCCCTTCCTTCCTTCTCAGCACAGTCTGAAAATCATCTAATCCAACTCTTTGATTTGAAAAATGTGAAATTCATTTCCAAGAAGAGTGAACTGACTTATCCAAGGTTATATAACTAAAATGTGTCAGGGCTGATTCCCAGGCCAGTGCTCTGCCCTTACTTTCTTTTTATCTTTTTGTCTTTTGTCTGAGACCTACACCACAGCTCACGGCAATGCCGCCAGATCCATAACCCACTGAACAAGGCCAGGGATCCAACCCTCATTCTCATGGATACTAGTTGGGTTCATTACCGCTCAGCCACGACGGGAACTCCTACCTTTACTTTCTCTCTCAGACTCTCTGCTTCTTGCTTGGAACTTGGGGCAGAGAGCCAACCTCTCTACTAGAATACCAGGGAAAAGTGACATGGTTGGGTTTCAAAGATAGGTGGGGAATACAGATCACGAAGACTATTCTCCCAGTCCTAGAGCTCAACCATTAATAGAACAGATAATTATGGATTGTCTATTATGTGCAAGGCATGGCTCAAGGCTATGGAAGTGCAGTATTCCAGACTAGAGGAAGAAACCCTATCTTTACTATTCTTTGCCTTGTATTGTCTTTTAAAAATATGAACAAAGCGATAATTTAGAGCATACGTATTATGCATTCACCATAGAGTTTTTGGGCATGGACTCTGGAGTCAGACTGCCTACTTTTTTATTTTAATTTTTTTGCTTTTTAGGGCTGCTCCTGGGGCATATGGAAGTTTCTAGAATAGGGGTCGAATCAGAGCTGCAGCTGCCAGCCAATGCCACAGCCATGACAATGCCAGATCCGAGCCTCATCTGCGACCTACACTACAGCTCACAGCAAAGCCACATCTTTAACCCACTGAGTGAGGCCAGGGATCAAACCTGCATCCTCATGGATAGCAGTCAGATTCATTTCCTCTGAGCCATGATGGGAACTCCCAGACTGCCTACTTTTGAAGTCTGGCCCCAACACTTACCTTGGGCAAATTACTCAATTTCTCAGGACGTCAGTTTTCTCATCTGTAAAGTAGGAATAATAAATTATTTACATCATATAATCGTTGTGAGGATAAAACACACACACATAAATATATAACTTAGAATAGTACCTGGTACATAATAAATACTAAGCAAGTCTTAACCATGATTGTGATTATGTGAATATGATTATTGTCACTCACAGTGACAATTCAAAATTGTTGTTTCAGTTTTGTATTTCTTGTCTAAATTTTTAAACAAGTCATATGGAAATTATATTATGAGTACCAAAGTTACCAAAGCATTGTCAATTAAATTTGGTAATATTCATTTCCTATTTTATAAACGGGTTATGGTTAACTACTGTATACTTGTCTTATATGAGTTTGGCAATAAAAAAGTACCTTAGACTGAGCGGTTTATAAACAACAGGAATTTATTTCTCAGGGTTCTGGAGCCCAGAAGTCTGGGATCAGGGTGCCAGCATGGTCAGAATCTGACTGCTACTTCCACGGTATCTTCACGTGGAGGACAGAGCAGAGAGCAGGAGCGAGGGCTTGTGTCTTTTCTTGTAAGGGCGCTGATCCTCTTCAGGAGGGCTCCACTTTCATGACCTATCACCTCCCTAAGGCCCCCATCTCCCAACACCATCACACTGGTGGTTTGGATTTCAACATATGAATTTGGGGGGATCACAGTCTATATCAAAACTTTAAAAGTTTTGATAGTTCAATGACAGTTCTTACAGTGAATAATATACAGTATGATGTATTTTACTTGCTCATAACCTCCTAAGATGCTTTGTCCATCTTAAATGAGAATTTTGATGAACAGAAATACATGGCACTCACCAGTGATAACCATATGTATTTTGGTTTGGCTATACCCATGGCAGGTAGAAGTTCCAGGGCCAGGAATCAAACCTGTGCCAAAACAGTAACCAGAGCCACATCAGTGACAGCACCGCATCCTTAACCTGTTGCGCCACTAGGGAACTCCTACTGTCACTTATTTTTTTCAATACGTACGCTATCTCTTCAAACAAAATGTAACACTATGGGTACAGACAATGTCATATGTATTTCTTCATGTTTCTAGAGTTTAGCCTTGTAACTTGCACATAGAAGACCATCAGATGATGTTTGCTATGTCATGAATTCTACTGTTAGTGGCAGCATCTCTCCTCAATTTCAGTTCTTCTTTTCTAATTTTAAGCTGTCAGCCTAATTATAATATCTTCTGTACTAATTTTACTTTGTTCCACTGGATCTAAGGTTCATAAATTTGTTGAACCATGAATAAAAGCAAAAAGCTAGCACATGTAGGTAAGAGCCATATGCATTGCTTTAATGAATAGTCATCACGACATATGGAGGAGGACTGCCCGATTAATTATTGGGTTTGATGGAGTTGCTTCCTGCCTGAACGAGTCAGTCCAGGGGCCAATTTATAGTGGCAAAATCCTGTGATGGGCTGGTCTGACCGATAAACAAAGTAAATAAATGAACCAAGTTGATTCAGTAGCCCAGATAATTTGCTGGATTAGCATGAAAATATTACATTGCTTCTTAACAAGAAGATTTGTATACTTTTTGGAAGTATGTAGAGTGTCATGGTGAAATCCCATCTTACTTATGTTTTCAGTAATTCAATACATTTCTTCAACACATACAAAAAAAAATATTTTTGTTGCTTTAGAGCCAGTGGTCCAAACTGTGAGTCACGGTGATAGACAGTCAAAGGAATAGGTGTTTTTTAAACTTTATAAAGTAATAAAAATCGTAAGTATTGGGGTAAACAAATTGAAATCTCCCAGGATGTAAAGTGAAAAGCCAGTGTTTTCCTGCTACACCTAACTCCTAATACTTCTTCCTCAGCTATAAAGAGCATTGTTCATTTTTTGGATATTCTTCCAGATATTTTTTATTTACCTATACAAGCAGGACCAAATTTACCTATTTTCTTGCAATTTGTTTTGTTCCCTTTACAACACACCATAGACTTATTTGCATATTAGAACCTATAGCTTTACCTCGTTAAAACATAATTGTGCAGTATTTCCCCCATGATGATAATAATTTAACAAATTTCATCTTAATGGACGGTGCTCTTACAACTGGTGCTTTAGTAATCATCCTTTTAAAAAATATTTATCTATTTTTTTTCCTTCCTCCCCACCCCCCCATGCCTTATGGTATTCCTGGACCAGGATCAGATCTGAGCCAGTTGTGACCTACACCACAGCTGCAGCAATGACAGATCCTTAACCCACTGTGCCCGGCTGGGGATTGAACCTGTGTCCCAGAGCTCCAGAGATGCTGCCGATCCCATTACACTATAGCGGGAACACCTCAGTGATCATCCTTCAAATAACATCTTTGGAGTTTCCTTTGTGGTTCAGGGGGTTAAGGCTCCAAATTTGTCTCTGTGAGGATACAGGTTTGAGTCCCTGGCCTGGCTTGGGTTAAGGATCTGGCATTGCTGTAAGCTGTGGTGTAGACTGCAGCTGCAGCTGCAGCTCTGATTGGACCCCTGGCCTGGGGACTTCCATATGCTAAAGGTACAGCCATAAAAAGAAAAAAATATGTAACATATTTGCACACTGGTATGTTTTATGTGCAGGATAAAATTCTTGGAGTGCAATTGGGCAAAAAGAACGTGCATTTGCCAAATTGCCTACTCAAAGTATTATATGAAAATATCTGCCATCTTATTGGCTGTTTTGCTATTAGTTTGTTACAAAAATTTTATTTTATTGTCTAAGAGATATGTGTTTTCTTCTACTCCTCATTTCTTCTGAGCTCTACCCAGATGTCCTTTGGAGAACCATTTCTTCCCCGTGTAGTTGGTGGGGCTCCACCAGGAATAGATCATGTGACTCAGTCCTGGCCAGAGTATTAAATCCTCCTAATGCTATTTGTCCCCAGTTTTAGGAGAAATTGTGTATACTTAAATTGTACAGCATAATGATCTGATATACATATATCTTGTGAAATGATTACCACAATCCTTTACCTCACATAGTTGCCATTCCTAATGACATTATTGTTTCAGGGCGTGGACCCATGACCTAAGTTATTCCAAAGCTCTAGACTCAAATGGGAGCCACCAGGAAGAGCCTTTCTCTTTTTTGCTGGACGGAAACCTGGAAGGCTGTAGGCATGAAGTTGCTAAATGGCACATTGCCTCCTTGTGGCATACAGCACGGGAAAGAGCAAAGCTGAGAGCTGGAGGCAGGTGGAGGGTATCTCTGGACTCAGTTTAGATGAAAGCTGGAAACATCTCCCTCTGGATTTTTCAGTTGTGTGCGCTAATAAATTTCACTTTCTGCTCAGTCTGATTTGAGTTGAGCTTTTGGTCATTGACAACCGAAAGAAGCCTCTTTGTTGTTTCTTCTTGTTTCTCCTAGTCCTAATACACTAGAAATCTTAAGGAATATTAATAATTCCCTTTAATTGAGTACTAGTAATGTATTAAATGCTTTACATGCATTGTCTCGATTGTCACAACTATCCTAGAAATTCATGATGATCCTTCTACTTTACAGGAGAGATGAGAGAATTCCTTAGAACTTACTTGTCAGCATCATCTGGAGGAAGGGGTGTGTGCCATACTCTGACCTCGCCTGGGTCATGGGTCATATGTCATATGTCATGCTCAGTGCTAGGGCAAGAAGTCTACCCCATGGGATGTACATGGACTGAGAGGAGAAGGGTTGATTTCAAAATAGATAGCAGAAGTAGATGCTGGAAATAGAATGAGTAGATGCTGGGCAGTCAAAAAGAGCAAAGGCTCAAAAATGGTGAAGAGAGAGAGACTGCAAGGTTTCCCAAATACAAGTACCAGTGGAACTCCTCAAACTCCTTCCCCTAGAATTTTGCCAAATACTATCTGAGAAATCCTGATTCTGTAACAACAACCTTATTTGGAGAGATGCTCCAAATGATGGAGAAACTGAGGTTGAGAGAGACTCACCTGAGGTCTCATGGCTGTTTGCTTTATTAGAGAAAAGACAGTCACTTTGCATTGTGGGCTCTGATTGCTTGTCAGTTTTTCTTTTTTTTTTTTTTTTTTGGTCTTTTTGCCTTCTTCTGGGGCCGCTCCCACGGCAGCTTGTCAGTTTTTCTACTCAGGCATCTTCTTGCTTTTCCCAAAAGACTTCCTTGTGCTATAAAGCAAAAAAATCCCCGAGAAGGCCATAGGGGTTTTGCACATTCACAAATGCAGCAAATGTTTGCCCTACATCTAGTCTTGTTTTTTTAATGACCATTTTTCAGGAAATGTGTTCTTTGGTGCCTGGTCTTCTACTCCAGCCTGTTTCTTGCTTTAATCTGAATATGGGTCTGAATTGCCCATAACCTAAGTTTGTGTCTGTTGTGAAGCAAATGAATGATATGAAATTCATTCATTTTTAAAATTCCTTTCTTTTCTTTTTTTTTTTTTGTCTTTGTAGGGCTGCATCTGTGGCATGTAGAGATTCCCAGGCTAGGGGTTCAATCAGAGCTGTAGCCACCGGCCTACACCACAGCCACAGCAACGCGGGATCCGAACTGTGTCTGCGACCTATACCACAGCTCACAGCAACGCTGGATCCTTAACCCACTGAGTGAGGCCAGGGATCGAACCCACAACTTCATGGTTCCTAGTCGAATTCGTTAACCACTGAGCCACGACGGGAACTCCTAACTAGAATTCTTTTTAAAATGTTCTTTTCCATTATGGTTTTTCATGGGACATTGAATATAATTCTCTGTGATCCAGAGCAGATCCTTATTGTTTATCCCCTTTGTGATATATTTTAATATTCTTATTTTTATTAATTTTAAAATTGCAGAAGCAACACTGCTCCTTGATCAGAATTACATAGTGCTGAAACATAATAAAAATCAAAGTTTTCTTTCATGTGGCACACTCCCCATTACCAATCATAATTTCCTCCCTCTTCACAACTTGGTATAGAGACCTCTATATATTTATTGCCTATTACTACTTTCCTTCTTCCATCTTTTCTCTGGCTTTCCTTTGAGTTCTTCTGTTTCTTAGCAGCTCCATCCTTTGATCCTTCATCTTGCCTTACTCAATGATATTTGTAACCTCCAACTTGCTGCCTATTTACCTGGATTTAGCCCAGTGCTTTATTTGACCTTCATTACGCTAGGCTGGTGGTTTTTCTCCAATCTTCTTAGTTTTAACTTGAATGCCAGCTTCCAGAAGTTCCGTGTGGCAGTCCTACTCCTGCTATGGGTCCCTGGCTTCCCAGAGCTGCCCATTACAGGGAGTAAAAGTGTAGTCTCTAGAGTCAGGTTCCTGGCTTCAAGTCATAACTCCAACACTTATTGGCTGCGTGACCTTGGCCAAAGTACTTCAATTCTCCAGACCTCAGTTTCCTTCTCTGTAAGAAGGGGATACTCTTCCAAATGATCTTATGGTGCTTAGTGTAAAGGGAGGAGTTGCAGGTAATCTTTTCTTTTCTTTTTGTCTTTTTAGGGCTGCCCCTGAGGCACATTTAAGTTCCCAGCCCGGGGGTTGAATCAGAGCTACAGCTGCGGGCCTACACCACAGCCACAGCAATGTGGGATCCCTAACCCCCTGAGCCAGGCCAGGGATCGAACCCGCATCCTCCTGGATACTAGTTGGGTTTGTTATCGCTGAGCCATGATAGGAACTCCCCATGTAATCTTTTCTCAATCACATTACAACTTCCAACTCAAGTTCAGGTTCTGGTACACTGTAGGTTCTTAAAACTGTCCATTCTTTTTGCAGAGCACTCCATATTGGCAAACTGAATACTCTACACGGGTAGATGCAAAAACAATGAGGTCCCAAGAAGTTGAAATAACTTGCCTAAAGCTATGCAGATAGTAAGCAACAAAGCCAGATTTTTTGGCTCTGAATTCCTGTGCTTTTCACTACTCTCAGCAGTGTTAACCCACATTTTATTTCCTGGGGACTTTGATACTCTCCTGAGGCTTGTGGAGCGTCCATCCTCTAACTCGGAATCTGGTCGGTTCATTATTTCTTAGGCATGTCTTAACACGTTTCCGCTTCCAAACACATCCCCTTCTGCTAGGTAATGAAAAAGGTCCTCCCCTCTCCCCAGAAAGGCCTAGGCCTAATATTAAATGTGGAGTTTACTCTGATTGCAGTCTTTGTTTTTCAAGGCAGAATGGTTAGCAGAAAGAGTATTGACTTGGGAGTGAAATGGGTTCGAGTGTTGATTCTTTCCTTTAGCAGTTGTATTATTTTGGCCAGCTCAGTTAATTTCCCTGAGACTTCATTTCTTTATTTGTCAAATGGGGTGATAATATTAATAATGCTTGCCTTACAGGATAATTGTGACACGGGAGATCAAATATGGTAAGTCCTTGGGTCTAGCATACATTCAATAAGTCATTGTTATTATTTACAGTGGTTCCTTCAGCTTCTGAGAGACCCACAGGCCCCAAAGATATTTGATATTATTTGGGGAGCTGATTTTTGAGTATACTGTCTTTCAGTTGGGTTTGGAGGGATCGGGGAAGAGAGTAGCCTGATGAGAAGGGCACACATTTTGAATTTAGGTAGGTCTGGATTTGGATCCGGGTTGTGCCAAAAACCAGGTGTGCAGACAGGGAGGTTGTTTAATCACTTTGAGCTTCAGTCTCTTCCCTTTAGAAAACAGGAATAGCAATAGCAACTTCATAGAGGCTTTTGAAGCTTAGCTGAAATAGTATATGCAAAACAGGGCAGTGATTTTAAAAATATTTTCCTCCGTAAGACATTGTTACAGAATGTCCCACTATTCGTTCTATGTGTCATTCCATTTTGTTATCTGTATCCTTGCGCTCTTAGGACTCAGCACTGCCATCACATAGTAGAAACCAAAAAAAAAAATGTTTGGGAGTTCCCACTGTAGCATAACGGGATCGGTGGCCTCTTGGGAGTGTTAGGGTGCGGGTTTGATCCCCAGCTTGGCACAGTGGGTTGGGGATCCCGCGTTGCTGCAGGTTGTGATTGCAGGTTGGATCTAATCCCTGGCCGGGGAATTCCATATGCTGCGGGGTGACCAAAATGAAAAAAAAAAAAATTCTTGGACAGAATTGGCCTTGAGTTGAATAGTACAAACACTTTATACTCTCACCTTTTTTTTTTTTTGAAGAAACTTTTGTTTATTTTCTAGCCACCTTATTTCCACTTTTTGCTTAAAAGCCTGGGGAAAAACAGCTTGAGCCCACTCAGTGCCTGTTCCTACTGGTTCAGTAGAGCTGCAGGCCAGTCCTTGGTGGTGGGCTGAGGCCTCCATCTTCTGCAGGAGCTGCCGGGCAGGCACAGGAGTACCTGTGCCTGCAGATTTGTCTGTGACGTCGGAGGTGGGAGGGAGTAGCAGGGGACCCCGGAGCTGGGGCAGTCCAGTCACCCTAATGTTCCTCCCTGGTCAGGGCCTTCTCAGGAGGCCTGCTCTTCCTTGGCCATCACCCCAGCACCTCTGTAAGAGCAGAGACCATGGTGACCTCCCTCGGGGGTTCACGAGGGATGGTACCTCCCGGCCCCACATCCCCCACCTCAGACCCACCGAGTGATCGCCCTTGTTGCTGCAAGGACAGCAGCATGCACAGGATGCAGAGGAGAGTCTGTGTTGCAGGGAGCAGTGGGAGGCTGGTGGGCAGCCCTGGTTTCAGGAACCACCAAAGACATGGCCCTGGAAGGCTGCTTGAACCTGGTTAGCGAGTGTGCCAGGAGAGAGGCAGCAGCAATAGGGGTAGCTCCGTGACAGCATCAAACTTCCCGGAGTGATATGACACTGGGCCAGTGTTCCCAGAGCATGTAACACTGGTCAGCCAGTTTTTAAGTTGTAACTGTGGCACAAGCCATTGAAGAGCTTCTCCCACGTCCCCTTCAGATCTAGGATATAGATGCCCTCACTGTTCCTTTTGTAGGTGTACCCTTCTACTCGGAAGTCAGAGTTGGTGCCACCTAAGTGGGTTCCTGATGCAGGGGATTTGAGGACATCCTCTTCCTTCAACTGTAAGTCACCAAGGGCTCTGGACATTGTGAAAATTTCCCTTTCAGTTATTTTTTTTTCATTTTTTATTATATTCCTCACTGAATTTTGTTACATTTATAGTTGTACAAAATTTCCCTTTCAGTTATTATGGAAACCCAAAACAATACCATCTGGACCCCTCTCTGGCAGTGCAGTGTGGTACCCTCAAAGTTTGATTGCTAGTAGGTTCAGTCTTCTGGGGCTGGAAGTCCTGAAAAAGAACATGTTAAGAGAATTTTATGCTGAGTAAAACACGCAGGCTTAGGAACGAGTGTGCCTAAGACCTTGAATTTCTTTCTGGCTCTCAGTATGCGAGTCATGATTATTTCCCTTGCGTCATCCTCTGCATGTGGCTTTTCATCTTACATTCTGGCTTTGCTCCAGGAGATGATACACTGCCTGATGCCAGGGCCCTGGTGAAAGGTCACACCCAGAATGGCCAGGCTGGGAGGAGCTCACTTAACAGTGTGGCCCCTGACTGCGTTCCGTGGTGCTCTATCTTGGTGGGGTCAAAGCAAGAGTGAAAAATTCCAAAAGGACCTAAAATGTAGAGTTTGGCCGATAATGCAACTAGAAGGGTTTTTTTTTTTTTTGGTCTGAATTGCTGTCAGTAGGAGTGAGTGAGTTTCTGTCATTTCCCCACCAAATGAAAAATGGAATTTATGATGAATGGTTGTTAAATAAAGTGATCTGGACTCATTCTTTTTAGCCTAGTGAGACCCATCCAGACCTTTTATAGACAGTTTCTTTAAAGACAGCATGAGAAACCTCAGTGTCCTCTGGAGGCTTTTGTAAATGGAGGCCAACCCAGCCTTTATTAAACTGGGTTTATATGTCATATAATTGCCCATTTTGACATACCTCTTCCGGACTCTGCTTGAGCAAGGACAAAGTGAGTTGAGGATTCTCTTCTGCTGCAAATGCTGAGCTTGAGTGTTTTTGATTGTTTTTGCTTCAACTTTGTCTTTTTTCATGTTGTCCCTGAATTTGTTAAAGTTTCTCTCTTTCTCAGTTTTTTCCCCCACCTACATAGCTAAGTCTAGTGTTGATGTCTATTTCAATCCAATTCAAAGTACTACAGCAAACATCTACTGAGCACTTGGTCAATACAAAGCATGCTGATACTCAGATTTCCCATTGTGGCTCAATAGAAACAAACCTGACTAGTATCCATGAGGATGCAGGTTCTATCACTGACCTTGCCCAGTGGGTTAAGGATCTGGTGTTGCTGTGGCTGTGGCTTAGGCCAGCAGCTGCAGCTCCGATTTGACCCCTAGCCTGGGAACTTCCATATGCTGCTCCTGTGGCTCTAAAAAAAAAAAAAAAAAGAAAGAAAGAAAAAAAAAAGCATGGGGGTGCTGTTATCTAAAACTTCAACATAGAGACTTTAGAGCTGTAGCATTCAACACAGTAGCCATTACCCCTCTGGGGCTATTTAAATTGAAATTAATTAAAATAAAATGAAATAGAAAATTCAGTTCCTCAGTTATAGTGGCATATTTCAAGTGCTCCATAGCCACATGGGCTAATGGCTACTGTATTAGATAGCACACATATGAAATATTTCTTTCCCTGTGGAAAGTACTATTGAACTGTTATAG
Source organism: Sus scrofa (assembly GCF_054392235.1). Lineage (NCBI taxonomy): Eukaryota > Metazoa > Chordata > Mammalia > Artiodactyla > Suidae > Sus > Sus scrofa. The sequence goes on from NC_139388.1 coordinate 153,620,797, forward strand.
AGATTATGAGCATAGCCTCTGGGGACAAACAATCTGGGCTCCACAATCTGGCTTTGCTTCTTGTTAGCAAGTAAATTCATCTTTCTAAGTCTCAGTTTCTTTATTCTTTTTTTTGGCGCACCCAAGGCATGTGGAAGTTCCCAGGCCAGGGCTTGCACCCGCGTCACAGCAGCAACCTGAGCTGCTTCAGTGACAACACAAGATCCTTATCAAGGGAACTCCAAGTCTCAGTTTCTTCATCTCTAAAATGGAGCTAATGATAGTAGCTACCTAACAAGGTATTTGTGAGGATTAAATGAGCGGAGGTACTTAGAGACTTAGCACCGTACCTCGTTCATAGCAGTCCACTAGGGAGGATCTGGGGAAAGGGAGGTTGCAAATAACGGAGTGTCCAAATAGTGACTGAATTTAGTGGCTGAAATAAGAAACGATTTTTCCTTTCGGTTAGAAATCTGGAGGTAGGCAACCCAGGATTGGCATGGCATGTCCCAGTGGACAAGGTATGCATCTACTGTCTCTTTAGGTCTAAGTTCCCTCCTGACATTTCCACTTGTATCCTATTGGCCTGAATTTAGTCACATGGCCACACCTACCTGCCAGGGAAACTGGGGAACAGTTTTTTTTTTTTTTCTGGATACCTGTGTTTCCAGCTGAAATTTTTATCACTGATAGAAAAAGAGGGAAATGGATATTGGAGGAAATTAGCAGTCTGTGCTCCTAAGAGAGACAAGACTGAAGCCAGAGCATAGAAGTCTTTAATGCAGACTAAGGAGTTTGTATTTTATTGCTTGGATTCTGTGGAACTATTTATTTATTTAGTCATTTATTTATTTAGGGCCACGTGTGTGGCATATGGAAATTTCCAGACGAGGGGTCAAATCAGCTGCCAGCCTATGCCATAGCCACAGCAACGCGGGATCCAAGTTGCGTCTGTGAGCTACACCACAACTCATGAAAATGCTGGATCCTTAACCCACCAAGCGAGTCCAAGGATCGAATCAGCATCCTCATGGATGCTAGTCGAGTTCCTTACCCCTGTGCCGTGACAGGAACTATTCCCTCTGTGGAGCTATTGATATTCTCAAAGTAGGGAGTTAATGCAGTTAGAGGCTATTCATAGTAATGAACTCTGATATAGTTCCTCAAACCAGCAATACTCACCCCAACAATACTCTGATACTTTTAAAAACAGTTACTTTCAATTAACCGTCATCTGCCAATATTCTTTTCCACTCTCCCTCCTTTTTTAAGTAAGGAGAAAGGCAGCCTAAGGGAAGGAAGTGTTGGGAGGCAGCCCTTCCACCTGGCAGCTCTCCTTTAGGCTTCCTCCAGTGTATCACCGACTCTCTGAAAACGGGCTGAGAGTGGACATCAGTTCTTCATATGGTGGGAGGAGGTTAGCGCTAAATAGAGGAAATTGGTATGTTTTTGTTACCAAGATATTGTGACCCAGCAATCCCACTCCTGGGCATGTATCTGGACAAAACTTTCATTCAACAAGATACATGTGCTGCTATGCTCACTGCAGCACTATACACAACAGTCAAGACATGGAAACAACCTACATGTTCATTGACAGATGAATGGATCAAGAAGATATGGTACATATACACGATGGAGTACTAGTTAGCCATAAAAGAATGAAATAATGCCATTTACAGCAACATGGATGCAACTAGAGATTCTCATATTAAGTGACGTAAGTCAGAAAGAGAAGGACATCTCCTTGCTGTACAGTGGGAAAATAAAAAAAAAAAAAAAAAAGAAAGAGAAGGGCAAATACCATATGATATCACTTATATGTGGAATCTAAAATACGGCACAAGTGAACATATCTACAAAAACAGAAACAGGCTCACAGAGATAGAGAATAGACTTGTGGTTGCCAAGGGGGAGACGGGAGGGAGTGGGATGGACTGGGAGTTTGGGGTTAGTAGATACAAACTATTATACTTAGAATGGATAAGCAGTGAGGTTCTCCTGTATAGCACAGGGAACTATATCCAATCTCTCGGGATAGAACCTGATGGCAGATAATGTGAGAAAAGAAGTGTGTATATGTATGACCAGGTCACTATGCTGTACAGCAGAAATTGGCACCAACATTGTACATTGTACTATAATTAAAGTAAGATAAAATGAACTGCAGTCAAAAGCATGTGGGCGCGTGCGTGCACGAGAGAGAGAGAGAGAGAGAGAGAGAGAGAGAGAGAGAGAGAGAGAGAGAGAGAGAGAGAGAGAGAGAGAGGGAGGGAGGGAGAGAGAAAGGGGGGCGGAGAGAGGGCATGCTCTATCAGAGCCCTTCTGTTTGCCTCAGGCACTGCATTGTGGTGGTATGGCTCCTAAGCAGGTTGAGGACAGTTCAGGTCTTACTTGAGCTCACATCCTCTACAATTAACACAGTGCCTAGAGCAAGGCATATATAAAGTTACGGAATGTCTGGATGAATGCTGAGCCCATGCAAGTGGCCTGGATTGCACTGGCCTTAAAGCAGCTGTGCTAGAGCTGAAATCCTCATCCTGTTGATTATTGCTGAATTTGTGGTGAAAACGTTCCGGGCAAAGGCTAAGAGAAAGACTTGTGTAAGGTAGAAACAGTTGTGTCAACCTGGAATGTGATTCTGCTCAGAGTACACTGTAACAATCAGATAGGTCAAATAATTTGTGTTAAATCCTGGAGGCTGTCCTCCTTTTTCTTACTTTGCCTTTGTTATTCTAACCACTGGTTTACTAAAACAATAAAAAAAAAAATAGACTGAATTTGTGTGGAAACCCCTTCAATAAGATTTTTACATTAACAAACATTTACTGAGTCTGTGTGAAGCATTATGGCAGGTGGGGGTAAGAAAAAATAAAAATAAATAAACAAAAGAATCAATCTTTGGTTTCAAGGAATTTACCATCAACAAACACTGTGCTAGGTTGTAGGAATCTAAATATGATTGACTAGACTCCTACCCACAAGGGGCTTACAATACTGTCTGGAAAGCACACAGATAGATAATCACGTGTACTGTGTTCTAGTGTTTGAACCTTCCCCAGGGCTAAAGGTACATATTTTGGTTAAAAATTTAAAGACATTGGCCATTTGAGATTTTATAAAATCTGCAGACACAGGTTGACTAGTATGTAAAATGTTTTGGGAGAATTGGATATATTTCAGGAGTGGCAGGAATATGATATGCCATCGGGGGGGGCGGGGAGGAGGAAAAAGAGGGTTGATCATTTTGAGGTGACAGTAAATTATCTTTTGACACCCGCTGTATCTTTTTTATAACAGAAAATGGAAACAACTCTGTCCTTGACCTTCAAAAAGAAATTGACTTACCTAGCTTAACTATTCAAACAAACAACTGTGTACTCTCTTCAATTCCTATGATGATTTTGATTTACTGTAAATGACTGAATTTAATGAACTAAATTATGCTATTTAAATGCATTTTGTGAATGGTATTGTAGTTGGTTACAAAGCATTATGTCTATGCTAAATTGTGCTGTAAATGATATGGTATGGAACATATGTGCTGTATTCATAATTTAACTGTTGCTATGGAGTGCCTTTTTGGATAGGACATACTGGAAAAGGAGCCTTTATTTACCTGGTGAAACGAAGGTGATATCTCAGCAAATCACTAGGTCTTACTGACCTTGGCAGAATTACAGTGCTAATATTTTCACACGGATGAACTGTTCTTGAACAATTTCTCTAATGTATATGGCAGAAATAGGCTTTCCATTAAAACGGGGTATATATGGTGTATCTTCTCTTTCCATTTTTTCTCCTTCAACAAACATTTACTGCAGTCATAGCAAGGATAATTCTACCTCGATTAAGGTTCGTGTTTTCTCCTGGCCTCTCAAATGGTAGAGATAATAGAAATCAAAGGTTTGTCCTGCAGTTATGCTGGTGCTTTCTGAAAGGACTTGCATTAGATAACATCCTGCTCCTCTTTCTGAATAATTGAGAGTTTTTTTTTTTTTTTTAAAGAGTAAGAGATGAGGTCAAAATAGCATTTTTATTATTGATACTGACTATGTTGGCTTTGTGTGGGAGTCAAATGGACTTTCTAACAAAATCCCGATATTGGGTATACTCACCCCCTAGGTGGGCTCTCTTACATGGAAAGACTGCTGAAGGTAAGATTTCTAACGTGGAAAAGCAAAGACCTTGTGCTTTCGGAGGATAGGCTCCTCTCAAGAGAAAGAAGAGTTGAGCTGATTTGAGCATTCTTTACAAAGGGTATCTGTCAGGTTCAAATGAGTAAAGAGGAAGAGAGAAGCCTTAGCTGTCTTCACAGGAAGGAAACATTAGGCACAAGGGAGAAATCATTCTCCAACAACAAGTAGATTTTTTAAATAAAAGGAATTAGTTCAAACGTTTATTGCTAGAGGAGTTCCCGTTGTGGCTCGGCGAAAACAAACCCGACTAGTATCCAAGAGGATGTGGGTTCGATCCCTGACCTCGCTCAGGGAGTTAAGGATCCAGTGTTGCTGTGAGCTGTGGTAGAGGTCTCAGACGTGGATCGGATCCCACGTGGCTGTGGCTGTGGGGTAGGCCAGCAGCTGTAGCTCTGATTTGACCCCTAGCCTGGAAACTTCCATATGCCATGGGTGCAGCCCTAAAAAAGCAAAAAAAAAAAAAAAAAAAAAATGTTTATTGCTGGAGAGAAATCCATAAGATTTATTGCACATTTATGATGATGATTCCGATTTTTCCCCCTCTAAAGGGTATCTTCATAATAGCAATACTTCGGTTATTTGCCAGGTGAAGAAACGACAGCTTTGGGGCAGTGCCAACAAAAAGTTCAGGAAAAGTTGCTTGAAATTTATGTGATCATTCTTAGTAGTTCAGTGCTGGCCACTATTCTATATTGACGTAGCTGGAGACTAAAAGTCGAGCCTTTGGTTCTCAGAGAAGTTTCATGGTCATTAGCTCTTAGTCAGCTCAAGCTGCTGTCACATAATGCCGTAGACTGGGTGGCTTGAATGACAGACCTTTATTTTCTCACCGTTTGGGAGGCTAGAAGTCTGAAATCAGAGTTTCAACCAGGCAGGTTTCTGGGGAGCCCCTCCTTCCTGGCTTGCTAGGAGGGGACATCCTGCCAGGAGCTCCCATGCCCTCTTCACATGCCATTCGCTTAGAGGGAGGGAGCGAGCTCTCTGGTGTCTCTTCTCAGAGGGACACTAATCCTATCACCCCTGGGACCCACTCATATGACCGCATTTAACTTTACCTCCTTTGAGTCCTTTCCCTAAACGCAGTCACATCCGGGTGAAGGTTTTAACACATGAATTGGTGGAGGGACACAATTCTGTCCCCAGCAAGCTCACTGTGTGACCAAGCCTTGTTGGGGTCACTGTCTCCTTTTCCCTTCCTTTGAATGGGCGTCAATGTCTTATGTTACCTCATAAGGGTACCACCAGCACATCACATGAAATCAGGAGCATTACTATATTGAAATGTTTGAAGCGCCATACATCTGTCATTATTTTTCTTCACTTCTGAATCTAATAGTTACCGAGGGGGGAGGGGTTTCTTGGTATTTAGCCATCCTTAGTTCTATTTCTCTTACCCGAGTATTTCTAGATGGCAGATAGGAAAGGTGAGTTTTGTCTGATTGTGGACTCACCTCCCCCTGCCCCCGACTTTTTTTTCTTTTTTGGTCATCCCGTGGCATATGGAGTTCTCCGGACTGCAGTTGCAACCTATGGGGCAGCTGCAGCAATGCCAGATCCTTAACCCACTGTGCTGTGCGGGGGATTAAATCTGTGTCCCAGCACTGCAGAGGTGGTGCCGATCCTGTTGCGCCGCAGGGGGCCCTGGTCTCACCCTCTTAAGGAAAAGTCTTTTAGAGGCAGAGAATAACATGACGTGGGCATTGCACAACAAGAGATGTTGAATTTTCCATAATTACTTCAAACATTCAGCAACTAGATTTCACAATGAACCAATCCTCTGGCAACGAACAAGAATTCAGCTTTATTTTGATTATGTTTTTGAAGTAGTTTTTTGAATCAAATGCGTGAAAGGTTAGGAGAAGAATAGACCTATTTCTAGTTGGACTGCAAAAGAATATAATGTCAGCACTGGACACAGAATAGTAAGCTGGTGGTAGAGTTTTCTCATTTAATGAGATTGCTCCTGAATTTTGCAACTTAAAGTTAGGTATATGTGAATGACTAGATAGACAGTTTTGATGAGTTGCTTTAAGAATTAGCTTTAGTCATGGCATTTTCTCGGGGTGATTCATTTAACATATCTCTTGATATTATTCTCTTTATATTTATTTTAGAAGGAGCAGTAAATGATACAACTAATATTTTAAAATGTAATGAAGATGAATTTGGATTCATCTACTTTCTTTTTCTTAGGATTGTAGTATAAAGAGTTGCTTTGGGAACAGGGGCAATATGATTGATATCAGAAATGTAAACCTATTTGGTAATAAAATCAAGTTGAATATTTGAGCTGCTGTATGTAGGCCATTGGTTAATAAAGAAGCTCACAGGAACTTTCTTTGTGATTGGCTACTACGAATGGGTATAGGTGGGGTGAATAGTCAGTTATGACTGTAGGATTTCCCCAAACTAGCAGCATGGAATTATAATGTCAGAGATTGTACATTTTTCTAAATTCCAAAAGCAGAATTTTGGCTGGTTATTCTAGCAAGGTGCCAGGCTGACCTATAGCTAGAGTTGGAGACTTAGAGAAGCGAAGTCTGTAAAGTGGAGGAAACTCTTGGGACATGTCTTTGGAGCCACCAGGCCTGACTTGCAGATGACGAAACAAAAACCAAGGACTATTAAATGATTTGTTCAAAGTCACCCAACAAATTAAATGATTGAGCCAGAACTATCCTATAAGTCCTGTATTTCATATACATTCTCCTATAAATCCAGTCCTGTATTTCATATACACAAGAAAAGGACAGGTATTGCAGTCATTCCAAAGAGAAACTGAGGCAAAGGAAGTTCCTTATGTGACCACCAAAGCATTTAGGATTATAGAATCAGATCATCTAAATGTTTAGAAATACTGAAAGATTAGGTCTTTAAATGTTGTTTAAATGGTCTGTACAACACTTGAATCCAATCTACAAAATCCCCGGCAAATGGTCATTCAGTGTTTGCACACTTTAGAGTGTTGGGAAAGTTGGTCTTTGTTTAGCTCAGATTATTAGAATGTTTAGTCGTATATATTGCGTCTACTTTGTTTTTCTGCAATTTCAACTCATAGGTTTTAGTTCTGCTTTCTAGTGGCTCGAAAATCCCACTGTTAGCCACAGGACTGTAGTATCCCATACTGTTTTTCATGTATATTGCTCTTGTCTTCCTTTGCTTTCCCCTACTTCCCTTACTGCATTGTGCATTTTAGTAGGATGTACTGAAATGCCCACTGGATTAATTGAATCCATAAATATGTTTTTAAAAACATATTTCAAGGAGTTCCCATTGTGGCTCAGTGGGTTACGAACCTGGTTAGTATCCATGTGGATGCAGATTCCATCCCTGGCCTCGCTCAGTGCATTAAGGATCTGGTGTTGCCGTGAGCTGTGGTGTAGGTCTCAGCTGTGGCTCAGATCCTGTGTTGCTGTGGCTGTGGTGTAGGCTGGCAGCTGCAGTTTGGATTTGACCTCTAGCCGGGGAACTTCCACATGTTGCAAGTACGGCCCTAAAAAGAAAAAAAAAAAAAAAAATTAAGTATTCAGGAGTTCCCGTCGTGGTGCAGTGGTTAATGAATCCGACTAGGAACCATGAGGTTGCGGGTTCGGTCCCTGACCTTGCTCAGTGGGTTAAGGATCCGGCGTTGCCGTGAGCTGTGGTGTAGGTTGCAGACGCGGCTCGGATCCCGCGTTGCTGTGGCTCTGGCATAGGCCAGTGGCTACAGCTCCGATTCGACCCTTAGCCTGGGAACCTCCATATGCCGCGGGAGCGGCCCAAGAAATAGCAACAACAACAACAAAAGACAAAAAAAAAAAAAAAAAAAAAATTAAGTATTCAAGTTCATTGTATAAAACAGGCCTGAAAAAAATCTCAAAAAGAGTTAAGGAAAGGGAAACTAGAGTCTATTATAATTCATTTAGGTGAATTGTTTGATTTCCTTGAGGCCTTTGCAAATGCTGGTTCTCCCATGGGTCTCGGTATGACTAAATTTAATCTATTTGGTCAGGTTGATTCAACCCATTTTCTAAAACTCGATGATTTGTTATCTCTATGTATCTTTGTGATACTGACATTTTCCAATGTCCGTGGATAGTACTCAGTAAATTATGTAAGGTATACATAATTCCATCCAGATCTACAAATAATACTAACAATTTAGTTTTGTGTACTTTGAATTAAGCAACTTTGACATATAAAAATCAGATTTAGACCAAAAACATTCAGAAAATGATTAACTCAAATAATTCTTTTATGTTTATTTATTATTTCATTTTTTTGTTTTTGCTTTTTAGGGCTGTACCTTCTGCTTATGGAAGTACTCAGGCAAGGGGTCCAATCGGAGCTGCAGCTGCCGGCCTATGCCACAGCCGCTGCAATGTGGGATCAGAGCTGCACCTGCAACCTACACCACAGCTCACGGCAATGTCAGATCCCCAACCCACTGATCAAGGCCAGGGATCAAACCCTCATCCTCAAAGATGCTAGTTGGATTCGTTTCTGCTGTGCTATAGCGGGAACTCCCAGGATTCTCTTAAATAAAAAATTCCCCAAATGCCTTTTAAGTATATTTAGATTGAAAAAAGTTGTGTTTAGACCTAAAATCTCTGGCATACATCAAGTATATAACGGAGGATATAAACATTTGAAAAGTGTATGAGGGAGATTCGAATTATAGTAATAAACTTGTAGATGAACAAACAGAAATAAAGAGGTGAAATTCAAAACAAAAAGGCTATTGGAACATTTCCACATTGGGTGGGTTACAGACATGCTGCAAGCTGTTTCAGAGTTACTGCATCTTGTAGCTCAGCCTAAGAATTAAAGTATTATTTCAATAATCACATGTTCACAGATTCATAGAAAAGACAGGTTAAGTTTATGCCACATTTTACTGAGATTATCCAGAACAGAACCTAGATTTAAAACTAAGAAAATTCTGTTTTTGTTTTTAATCCATTCCAAGGTCAGGATTTTTTTTCCCTCAGGATTTAACCTAAGCCTCTAGCTTGATTCTCATGGAAGAACAAGTTTTGGCTGCTTATCACCTGTTTGTAAGGACCCTCCATGTACACAGGTTCTGTTTTTCTCTGGGTTATGAAGACCTGAACTTCCATTAAGTTGAAGGTGATTTTGTTAGGACCTGATAAATAGGAAGATTCTCTTTCTGATTTATGCCCTCTTTCATCCAAGTGAGTAAAAGCCAGCTGTGGGATAGAGGCAGTGCTTGGCAACACTTAATTATTGGTTTCAGGCTCTTGCCATGCACTTGCTGGGACCCAATTTGATATTTCATAGCATTGTTTTGGGGTATAAGGCTTATAATGGTAATAAGAATAGGAAACAGCTCTTTATAAAGTCGAAAAGTAAAGAATAGGGAGTTTCTGCTGTGGTGCAATGTGTTCATGATCTGACTACAATGGTCTGGGTCTCTGCAGAGGTGCCAGTTCCATCCCTGGCCTGGTACAGTGGGTTAAAGGATCCAGTGTTGCTGCAGCTGTGGTGTAGGCTGCAGGTCGTGCTCAGATTCAGTCCTTGGCCAGGGGACTTCCATATGCCATGGGTACAGCCGTAAGAAAAAAAGAAGTTAAAAATAGGATTCATTATGAAACTTCTGAAATATCTTTCATATTTATGGCAAAATTAACAGTTTATATTAGGTTAAAAATTACTCTTAGAGGAGTTCCCGTCGTGGCACAGTGGTTAATGAATCTGACTAGGAAACATGAAGTTGCGAGTTTGGTCCCTGCCCTTGCTCAGTGGGTTAAGGATTGGGTGTTGCCGTGAGCTGTGGTGTAGGTTGCAGACGCGGCTTGGATCCTGCGTTGCTGTGGCTCTGGTGTAGGCTGGCGGCTACAGCTCCGATTCAACCCCTAGCCTGGGAAACACCATATGCCACGGGAGCGGCCCAAGAAATAGCAAAAAGACAAAAAAGACAAAAAAAAAAAAATTACTCTTAGAAAATGTTATAGGCCAGTGTCTTAGGAACCAAGTGCAAGACAAGATCAAGTCTAGACCTACACACACCCACTCACACACACAGACACAGACACACAGACACACAGACACACACACACACACACACACTTCAGATGTATCTAAAATGCATTTAAAAGTCAATGTGGGAGTTCCCATCGTGGCTCAGTGGTTAACAAATACAACTAGGAACAATGAGGTTGTGGGTTCGAGCACTGGCCTCGATCAGTGGGTTAAGGATCCAGTGTTGCCGTGAGCTGTGGTGTAGGTCGCAGACGCGGCTTGAATCCTGTGTTGCTGTGGCTGTGGCATAGGCTGGCAACTGTACTCCAATTGGACCCTTAGCCTGAGAACCTCCATGTGCCAGCGGGTGAGGCCTAGAAAAAGACAAAAATAAATAAATAAATAAAAGTCAATGTGTTTTAGGCTACTTAATTTATGATATTCCTTGGTGTAGCTTCATGTTTCTTGGGTATATAATTTTCACCAAAATTGAAAAATTTTCAGCCATTGTTTCTCCAAATAGTTTTTCTTTTCACTTCCTTTCTTTCTTCTCCTCTGGACTCCAACTATTCATATATTAAGCTGCTTGAAGGTGTCCCACAGCTCACTGATACTCTGTTCATTTTCTTTTTCCAGTCTGCAGTGTTAAACGACTGTCAGTCCTAGCAGTGTATTTGTCTTTTCTTTCTTTTTTTCTTGGACATTGTACCTTTCAGTTTTAGAAGGGTGATGCAGGTAGTTTTTATATCTTTGATGTCTCTCCTTGCCATGCTCATGCTTTCTTTTCTCTTCTGGAACATATGGAATATATTTGTAATAGCTGTTTTAATGTTCTTTTCTCCTAATTTCTAATCTGTTTTTAGTGATTGATTTTTTTTCCCCCTCACTGTGGGTCATATTTTCCTACTTCTTCTGTGATTTCGTGAATTTGGGTGCTAGACACTGTGAATTTTAGGTTGTTTAGTGCTGGATTCGTTTGTATTCCTATATATTTTTTTTTAAGCTTTTCATTTTCAGGGCATTCAAATCACTTGAAAGTGGGTTGATCCCAAAGGATTTGTCTTTAGAGGACTAGGGCAACTTTTAGTCTAGGGTGAATTTGCCTACTCCTGAGACATTATCCTTCTGAGTTTTCTCTCTCTTGCCTTACATGTTGTGAGGTGGTTATTTATTTGTTTGTTTGTTTGTTTTTAATCCTGGCTCTTGGGAATGTGAACTATTGGCAGCCCAGTGTGAGCTTTGAAAATTGTTCTACCTGCTCTTTTCCAGGAGTTCATTTTCTAACCTTGGGTAGTTTCATCATATGTGTGTGCTGGTCACCACCCAGCGTGAGACTTGAGGGGTGCTCTCTGCACATCTTCAGAGCTCTTTTGGTGCTCTGGTAGTTTCTCCTCCATGGTCCACTGTTCTGCAATTCTAGCCACCTTGCTTTCCCACATTTTCAAGTCTGTCTCTCAACTCAGGGACACCACCTCATTTATTTTGCCTTCTTCCAGAGATCATTGTACTGCCTGTTGTCTCATGTCAGAAAATATATTTGTCTTTTTTCTTTTTTTTTCCTTTAGTTACTCCATGAGAGTCAGAAGTGGCATCCTAAAAGTCATCTTAGGACTCTAAGTGAGAAGAATGCTTTCCAACTCTTTATTCGTATACCCTGAAAATGTTCAATATACACTCTTTAAAGGCATTTATATAAACAATTGAAATCTTTCTTTGGGGAAATTAAAACAACAAAACTTGATTGCGTATCATGATTTCATCTTTTGCAGATGTTAATATTTAATCATATGCAGAGCCATTTAGCTTAAGTGCATTAATGTAACTCATTTAAAAGAGGCCAGTAATTGTCCTATTAACTCCTAGCCTGGATGTTATCTGCTCTGCCCTGCTAGTAAGGCCAGAGGGGGACTCTTCTATTGGCACCCACAGAGATTGCTCTGATCTGTTGAAAATCCTGTTAAAATCTAATTACTTAGGAGAATCAGCCAGGGAATATCTAATGAGCTCGAGGAAACCCACTAGAAGAAATTCTGTGTTACTAACGAAGAAATGTCTTCTGTCTTTCAATTATACTGGTACCATATGAACATAATTGCTGCCTTATAAAATGTGACTCTTGTTTGTTGTTTTTTAATTGTGTGTCATGAATTCTTTTGATCATGTGAAAATAACTTAATTTCCCAAGGAGGAAAAATGACGGTTTAAAGTTTAAATAGGCATACTTTATTTCCTCACGAATATTTGATAACTTGTTACCAAATGCTTAAAAAATGTTCATTGGTTAGTGAAACCACTACACAGGTATGAAAAACTTGCTTATTAAACGAACTTGAGTTTTTAGTCTAGAATGAAAAACATGTTTATTAGGAAACTAAAAAGGTTTATTTTATGCAAGTATCTTAAAAATATTGCCAAAAGAAGCTGATTGATTAAAAATGAAAATTCATTTGCCTTCCTTATTTTGTACATATGTCTTTGAGACCCTTAGTGTAGTTTATATTTCCTTCTCTCTAATAATTAGTAATATCTTTTTTTTCCACATCCAACCTAACTTTGTATTTTCACTTTGTTGACTTTCTACTTCTCTATATTTAGGACCTTTTTCTTAAAATTGGATTGGTTAGGACTAGGGGCTTTGAAGTCAGATAGACCTGAGGTATTCAAATCCTAATTCTTCTATTTACAAAGAATTTCTTTTCTTTTTTTTTTTGCTTTTTAGGGCTGCACCCAGGGCATATGGAGGTTCCCAGGCGAGGGGTCACATTGGAGCTACAGCTGCCGGCCTACACCACAGCCACAGCAACATCAGATCAGAGCCGGGCCTATGACCTACACCACAAGTCACAGCAATGCTGGATCCTTGACCCACTAAGCAAGGCCATAGATTGAACCTGCAACCTCATGGTTCCTAGTTGAATCTGTTTCCACTGAACCATGACAGGAACTCCTACAATGAATTTCTTAACCTTCTGAGTCTCAGTTTCATTTCTATACAATGGGGACACTAATTAATATGTTAAAGTTGTGAAGATTTTGTGAAGTAAAGCATGTAAAGTGCTTAGCATGGTATCGTTCATGTTGTAACTGCTCAAGGGATGGTAGTTATTATTTTTGAAGACTAATTAAAATTTGGTATATGAAAGAATTGTGATCTCTAAGATTCATTAAAAACTAATGTAGGGTGAATTTCTATTATCCTAATGTATTTCTATCACCATGCTCATATTAAATTTGTGAAAAAATTAAAAAGGGTCTATTTTTAGTAGCATGCCGGTGAACTTCATTCCAAAGTTTATCAAGTTTTTAGTCAATGTGTCATTTCATAACATGGATTGATTTCAGCAGATGACACCAGAAACAAAATGTGGTTTGGTGATACATTACTTAGAAAAATACCTGTCTTAATGATAAATTATTATTGGAATATTATATGATTTTAATGATTGAGGAGAAAAAGACTATTACATATTATTTCAACAATTAACAATGTAACTATTATTTAAAATTATTATCTGGCCTATAGAATTCTGGCAGTTAAAATACTTAAATTGACAGTGTTTTATTTTCAATCATTTGATAACATGTTAAAATTAGATTTTTTTCTTTTGCCTAAAATAGATTAAAACATTTTTTAATCAGACTCTTTGGAAGTTGATATACAGGTATCCTTATAAGATAATTCTTGTGTACTATAACTAACCAAGGAGGTAGAATTATTATAATAATGTTTTCACTTAGAATATGCTTTTATACTTAAAATTCATTAATCTTACAGCAATTTTATGAAGTAGCTATAAAATGCTGTATTGTAAGCAATAAAAGAAGGAAACAAATTTTCGTATACATGTAGCTCTGATTATATTTCTAGTATAAAAATATACATATGCAGTATAATATACAAACTAGGATGTTTCGATAGAAGAATATTTAAATATTTAAATGATTTGCTAACATTTCGCTAATTTAGTACTTTCCATAGATTTGATCTTCTTGAAAAAAATCTGAGAGATAATGAATGGTGCTATTTGGTGGGGGAAGAAGTTAGAATTGTAACTCACACTATTTTTTAAGTTTGTATGTCATAAATAAGCATGGTGAACTTATTTTATCTGGCAGGAATTATTATGCCTACAATCAAAGACCAAATACTAATAAATACTTAACAAATCTTATTGAGAACTTACTATTTGCCATAAGGGGGATGTAATGTTGAACAAGAAAGGCGTGGAAGAAGAATTAGGAGATTGGGAGTTCTCTCGTGGCTCAGTGGCTAATGAACCCTACTGCTATCCATGAGGACTCTAGTTTGATCCTTGGCCTCGCTCAATGGGTTAAGGAGTGTTGTTGCCATGAGCTATGGTGGAGGTTGCAGATGCAGCTTGGATCCCATGTTGCTGTTGCTGTGGTGTGGGCCAACACCTCCGATATGACCCTAGCCTGGGAACTTCCATATGCCGTGGGTACATAAGACAAAAAAAAAAAAAAAAAAAAAAAAAAAATTAGCAGATTCGTGATTAAGACTAATGTTTTGCCACAATGTCAGCTCATGAAACTGTTCATTTAGCTGAAGTCCCTGACGGAAAGTTCTTTTGTTGTTGATATCAGCACACAAAACTATTTGCTAAGCCTGGTTTTGCTGTGGAATCGTATATATAACTTGATTCAATTAGCACATCTTCATTCCCCAGTTTCTGTTAATAACAGAAACACATACCTCACTTTGACGAATAGAAATAAAAACAAAAAAGAGGTAGTCTTACATCTTTCTTTGTGCCGTTCCGAGGTTAATCTCTGTTTGGAAAACTTCAAATGTCTAAATCGCTGTAAAGCATGTGACACTGATCCCTGCCACCACCCCTGTCTCCCACCCTGTCCACCCACGCAACAGGTGCACACTTCCATCTTCCACAACTTTGCCTGGCAAGTGGTAGGCACTTGATAAGTGGTAGGCGTTTGATAAATGCTGCTGAGTTAGTATAATTGACAATTCTTTTATTCCATTAGGTTGTATTCCTAGTTCTCTTGATTCCTCTTTAATAATCCGGCATAAAGCCAAATCACAGGACCCCTTAATTTTCTTGAATAAAAACGAACACTATGTTTTCCCCAAACCTGATTCAAATATACTGAGAATGGTGAGAGATGAATTTGAACGGTATGAAATTGTGATTTTTGATCATAGTTTGGACCTACAAAAATAAAAATTTCATCTGGTTCAACCTAAATTTTTTTCCTAAGGTGTTTTAACTTGACCAAGAATGTATCGCCAAAATAATCATCATTCCGATAATATGAGAAAATAGAATGTGTACATGTATGTGTAACTGGGTCACCATGCTGTACAGTAGGAAAAAAAATTGTATTGGGTAAATAATTAAAAAAAATAAAATAAATTAAAAAAAATCATCATTCCAAATATGTTCATCACCTCACTGCTTATAGTTTTCTTTCTACTTTTCCATTTCACCTTGATTGCTGATTTTGGCCTGGCTTTCTTCATTGACTGGTGTTTTATTACCAAAAAATTAATTGCATAATATACCTGTCACTCCAAATTGTAAATTACATATTTTTTAATGTTAATGAGCTTAGAGTCCGATAGGCTAGGTCTAGCAAGCAGTATTATTTGACTTCTTTAAGGACTTTTTGGTAGCAAGTGGTGGATAGTGTTTAAATTCTAAATTTTGTTGTAATTAAAAAAATCAGTTTCTTTCAATATTAGAAAGTACATATAAAACTCATTTTTATTATTTCTGACAAATTGGAAGATTTTATTAGCCTATAATTTGAAAATTATTACTCTGTTTACTCTGGAAACTAAAATTTTAAGCCCTGGCCCCCTAATTTCTGATTTTTTTCTGATAATACTGTAAATAAACTAATTTTCACTAAATGTAGTTATGGCAAAATATTTTCTCCAGAAATTATGATTCTACCTCTGAAGAAACTGGAATTTCCAAAAGTTACCTCTTTCTGGAAAGGCCACAAAAGATCATTCTTTTCTTTTTTAAGTAGAAAGCAACCCACCGAATGAACTTAAGCTCCCCTAGGTTAAAACCTGCACTGCTGTGTGTTTCACATCTTTTAAGGAAAGACACTATAATTTTTTTAAATCTATTTTTTAAATTGAAGTATAGTTGATTTACAATGTTATGTTAACTTCTACTCTATAGCAAAGCGATTCAGTCATACACATACATTCTTTTTTTTCCTTTTCTTTTCTTTTTAGGGGCCTGAGGTGCAGCATATGGAAGTTCCCAGGCTAGGGGTCAAATTGGAGCTGCAGCTGCCAGCCTACACCACAGCCACACCAGATCCTAGGTGCATATGTAAGCTATACTGCAGCTTGTAGCAACGCTGTATCCCTAACCTACTGAGAGAGGCCAGGGATTGGACACACATCCTCATGAATACTAGTCAGGTTCCTAACCTGCTTAGCCGCAACAGGAACTCTGCATGTATCGTTTGAATTATAGTTTTGTCTGGATATATTCCGAAGAGTGGGATTGCTGGATCATATGGTAATTTTATTTTTAGTTTTCTGAGGAACCTCCATACAGCTTTGTTTGTTTGTTTGTTTTGCTTTTTAGGGCCACACCCGTAGCACATGGAGGTTCCCAGTCTAGGGGTCCAATAGGAGCCACAGCTGCTAGTCTACACCATAGCCACAGTAACATCAGATCCAAGCCAAGTCTGCGATCTACACCACAGCTCACAGTGTAGGCAACACCAGATCCCCAACCCACTGAGCAAGGCTAGGGATTGAACCCTCAACCTCATGGTTCCTAGTCGGATTCATTTCCGCTGTGCCACAATGGGAACTCCCATACAATTTTCTTTAGTGGTTGCATCAACTTACCTTCCCACCAACAGTGTAGGAGGGTTCTCTGAGCAAGTAACTCAAAAGAGTAGTCCCCTTTCCCCTCAGATCCAGTGTTGCTGTGGCTGTGGTGTAGGCCAGCAGCTACAGCTGTCTTTTTAGTGTGGCCCTAAAAAGACAAAAAAAAAACAAAACAAAAAAAAACCAGAATCGTTACCAACATCCCCCACCAGTTGGATACATTTGTTAAAACTAATAAACCTACACTGACACATCATCACCCGAAGTCAGTAGTTTACTTTAGGGTTCACTCTTGGTCTTATCAGTCTATGGATTTGGACAAATGTATACCTCCATGTATAACTACATGTTTTAACTGCCCTAAAAATCCTCTGTGCTCCCCATCTATCTAAATATCTCTCCTCTCCTCCCTCACAGCTACTAATCTTTTTACAGTCCCTAGAGTTTTGCCTTTTCCAGAATGTGCATTGGAACATATATGTAGTTGGAATCATATGGTAGGTAGCCTTCTCAGATTGGCTTCCTTTCTTTGGTAATATGCATTTAAGTTTCCTCATATAATACAGACTCTTTTCTATGAAACTATAGTAAATGATTTGTTCAGTGTTCCTATTTGCCAAAATAAAGTCACCCTATGTGATTCTCCCAGATACTTTTTGAAATGTCCCTGAAATCTAGAAATCTTGGAAATATCTATTTCAGATACCTGTTTTCTCACCTGTTAAATGGAGGTAACGATTCTTATTTTATTGGATTAGTGTGAAGAGTAAAGGAGATAATATAGATGGAAGTTCTTGAGATTGCACTTGACACTCTACAGATGCTTCTGACTAGTTCAATCTGAGACTCTGGTGTAAGACCTAAGGTTTCATCCAGTTTTCCTTTGAGGAGAGTGAATATGATAAACTCAGATTGGGACATTTCTTGGCACATAGTAGATGCCAGATTTTTTTTTTTGTCATTTTTGGCCACCCCATGGCACATGGAACTCCAAAGCCAGGGATCAGGGCCACAGTCGCGACCTAAGCCTCACCTGTGCCAACGCTGGATCCCTAACCCACTGTGCCGGGCCAAGGATCAAAACTGCATCCCGGTGGCTCCCAAGAGTCCACTGATCCTGTTGAGCCACAGTGGGAGCTCCAATATTTTTGAGTCTAAGGGATAATAAAGTAGAAGTGTCTTGGAGGTCCTTGGGTATAAATGTGAGAGGTTCTAGTATGAATTCTAGACAGGAAATATTTTGTACCTAGATGGTAACTGAAGTCAGAAAAGTATAAAGACCAGAGGATCTGGGACTTACTGTAATGGTTTTAAAGCCCTTGAAGCTGTGTTGCTTTCCCAACATAGATGCAAAGGGAGCACAAAAGTCAGGACATCTTACAACATCTCATCCTCATCTCCATTATTTGCTCCACATCCCACTCAATTTTGTGGACTTTCCATCCTAGAAAAAGTCCAAAAGTCTTTGGACTCCCCTTGAA
Source organism: Sus scrofa (assembly GCF_054392235.1). NCBI lineage: Eukaryota > Metazoa > Chordata > Mammalia > Artiodactyla > Suidae > Sus > Sus scrofa. The sequence continues at coordinate 153,639,258 of NC_139388.1, forward strand.
TCTTTAATTCCAGAACTAGAACCTCTTTTTATGTGAGGTCAGAGCTACTCTGGGTGCCATTTAATCCTTTAGGATAAAAAAAAAATGTCATGTCAGAACTAAGAGATTATTTAGGAGCCTTTGAGTCAAGTTGGGTTGTTTCCTGATAAAAGTACGTAAATTCTCTGAAGAATGGTCCACCCCATTAGAGAAGCATGCCTTCTTTGACAGAGCATGCAACTTAAGAAGAGATATATGTGGAAAGGTAAGGAAGAAAGGAGACCCTAGCCTAGCCATCCAGTACTAATGAAGCCAGGTTGGCAATCAATGGAATGACAGATGCTGCAGCCTGATCACTCTCACACCCAACAGAGATGTATGGCTTTCTTACTCATATGTAAAAGGGCAGCCAGAAAGACCTTTGTGCAGTCTGCCCTTTGTTACCAGCTGTCTGGCTGTTGGTAGAACCTGTCTCTGTTTATAGTACCCTTCTCATTTCATCCCAAGGGATACATTTACTCCATAAACTCCATTCTCACGTGCTCAGTCTGTCCATCTGAGAAGTTCCAAAGTTTTCTTGGCTTGATTTTAATTCCTGGACTATTTGTTATTGGGAGTGGGCCCCAGCTAAGCTGTGAAGTTGACAAAGTTCGTTGTCCACAACTCTGGGATTTTTTTTCTGTAGCCCTTTCTCCCTGGCTTTCTGAAGCCTTCTGCCTTTCAAGAGACCATATACCATATTTATGTAGTTCTTGCCATAATGGAGATCAGGGACACAGTGTGACAAACCAGTAAATTACAATATTTATGGTAAATGCAACTTCTTGAGACCCTTAGCGTTAACCTGTATTCATACCCACTCTTTTCTTCTTGTTTATTTTTATATTTTAATTTTAATTTTTTTTGTCTTTTTAGGGCTGCACCCTTGGCACATGGAGGTTTCCAGGCTAGGGGTGTAATCGGAGCTGTAGCTGCCGGCCTGTGCTTGAGCCACAGCAAACCCAGATCTGAGCTGTGCCTTTGACCTACATCACAGCTCACAGCAGTGCTGGATCCTTAACCCACTGAGCAAGGCCAGGGATCGAACCTGTGTCCTCATGGATGCTAGTCAGATTTGTTTTTGCTGAGCCATGATGGGAACTCCATCTTATCACTTATTTTTATTTATTTATTTATTTAATTTTTGAAAAAAAATATATTTTTTATAATTTTTTTTGTTTTCCCACTGTACAGCAAGGGGGTCAGGTTATCCTTACATGTATACATTACAATTACATTTTTTCCCCCACCCTTTCTTCTGTTGCAAAATGAGTATCTAGACAAAGTTCTCAATGCTATTCAGCAGGATCTCCTTGTAAATCTATTCTAAGTTGTGTCTGATAAGCCCAAGCTCCCGATCCCTCCCACTCCTTCCCCCTCCCATCAGGCAGCCACAAGTCTCTTCTCCAAGTCCATGATTTTCTTTTCTGAGGAGATGTTCATTTGTGCTGGATATTAGATTCCAGTTATAAGTGATATCATATGGTATTTGTCTTTGTCTTTCTGGCTCATTTCACCCAGTATGAGAGTCTCTAGTTCCATCCATGTTGCTACAAATGGCATTATGTCATTCTTTTTTATAGAATGAGTAGTATTCCATTGTGTATACATACCACATCTTCCGAATCCAATCATCTGTCGATGGACATTTGGGTTGTTTGCATGTCTTGGCTATTGTGAATAGTGCTGCAATGAACATGCGGGTGCACGTGTCTCTTTTAAGTAGAGTTTTGTCCGGATAGATGCCCAAGAGTGGGATTGCGGGGTCATATGGAAGCTCTATGTATAGATTTCTAAGGTATCTCCAAACTGTTCTCCATAGTGGCTGTACCAGTTTACATTCCCACCAGCAGTGCAGGAGGGTTCCCTTTTCTCCACAGCCCCTCCAGCACTTGTTGTTTGTGGACTTATTAATGATGGCCATTCTGACTGGTGTGAGGTGATATCTTATGGTAGTTTTGATTTGCATTTCTCTTATAACCAGCGATGTTGAGCATTTTTTCATGTGTTTGTTGGCCATCTGTATATCTTCTTTGGAGAAATGTCTATTCAGGTCTTTTGCCCATTTTTCCATTGATTGATTGGCTTTTTTGCTGTTGAGTTGTATAAGTTGCTTATATATTCTAGAGATTAAGCCTTGTCAGTTGCACCATTTGAAACTGTTTTCTCCCATTCTGCAAGTTGTCTTTTTGTTTTCTTTTGGGTTTCCTTTGCTGTGCAAAAGCTTTTCAGTTTGATGAGGTCCCATGGGTTTATTTTTGCTTTAATTTCTATTGCTTTGGGAGACTGACCTGAGAAAATATTCATGAGGTTGATGTCAGAGAGTGTTTTGCCTATGTTCTCTTCTAGGAGTTTGATGGTGTCCTGTCGTATATTTAAGTCTTTCAGCCATTTGGAGTTTATTTTTGTGCATGGTGTGAGGGTGTGTTCTAGTTTCTTTGCTTTGCATGCAGCTGTCCAGGTTTCCCAGCAATGCTCGCTGAATAGACTTTCTTTTTCCCATTTTATGTTCTTGCCTCCCTTGTCAAAGATTAATCGACCATAGGTGTCAGGGTTTATTTCCGGATTCTCTATTCTGTTCCATTGGTCTGTCTGTCTGTTTTGATACGAGTACCACACTGTTTTGATGACTGTGGCTTTGTAGTATTTCTTGAAGTCTGGGAAAGTTATGCCTCCTGCTTGGTTTTTGTTCTTCAGGATTGCTTTGGCGATTCTGGGTCTTTTGTGGTTCCATATAAATGTTTGGATTGTTTGTTGTAGTTCTGTGAAAAATGTCATGGGTAATTTGATGGGGATTGCATTGAATCTGTAGATTGCTTTGGGTAGTATGGCCATTTTTACAATATTGATTTTCCCAATCCAGGAGCATGGAATATCTTTCCATTTCTTTACATCTTCTTTGATTTCTTTGATTAAAGTTTTATAGTTCTCGGCATATGGGTCCTTTACCTCTTTGGTCAGGTGTATTCCGAGGTATTTGATTTTGTGAGGTTCAATTTTAAAAGGTATCGTATTTTTGTATTCCTTTTCTAATGTTTCATTGCTGGTATACAGAAATGCAACTGACTTCTGAATGTTAATCTTATATCCTGCCACTTTGCTGAATTTATGAATCAGTTCAAGTAGTTTTGGGGTTGAGTCCTTAGGGTTTTCTATGTATAGTATCATGTCATCTGCATACAGTGACAGTTTGATCTCTTCTCTTCCTACATGGATGCCTTTTATTTCTTTTGTTTGTCTAATTGCTGTGGCTAGGACTTCCAAAACTATGTTGAAGAGCAGTGGTGAGAGTGGGCATCCCTGTCTTGTTCCAGATTTGAGTGAGAAGGCTTTCAGTTTTTCCCCATTGAGTATTATATTTGCTGTGGGTTTATCATAAATGGCTTTGATTATATTCAGGAATGTTCCCTCTATACCCACTTTGGCGAGGGTCTTGATCATGAATGGATGTTGGACTTTGTCAAATGCTTTTTCTGCGTCTATTGAGATGATCATATGATTTTTGATTTTTTTTTTGTTAATGTGGTGTATGATGCTGATTGATTTGCGTATGTTGAACCATCCTTGTGAACCTGGGATGAACCCAACCTGGTCATGGTGTATAATTTTTTTGGTATGTTGTTGGATTCGGTTGGCTAAGATTTTGTTGAGAATTTTTGCATCTATATTCATCAATGATATTGGGCGATAGTTTTCTTTTTTGGTGGTATCTCTGTCTGGTTTTGGAATGAGGGTGATGGTGGCATCATAGAATGTCTTTGGGAGCATTCCTTCTTCTTCAACCTTTTGAAAGAGTTTAAGGAGGATGGGCACCAATTCCTCTTTATATGTTTGATAAAATTCACCTGTGAAGCCATCTGGTCCTGGACTTTTATTTGTAGGGAGTGATTTTATGACCTCTTCAATTTCATTTCTAGTGATCGGTCTGAAAAAATATTTTTTTGCCTTTTTGTCTTTTTAGAGCCACAACCGTGGCAAATGGAGGTTCCCAGGCTAGGGGTCAAATCAGAGCTGCAGCTGCCGGCTTCTGCCACAGCCACAGCAACATGAGATGTGAGCCATGTCTGGGACCTACACCACAGCTCATAGCAACGCCAGATCCTCAACCCACTGAGCGAGGCCAGGGATTGAATCTGCATCCTCATGGATGCTAGTCGGGTTTGTGAACCACTGAGCCACGATGGGAACTCCTGAAACATTTTTATTAAAGTATAGTTTGTTTACAATATTGTGCCAATTTCTGCTAGATACCAAATGACTCAAGTATATATATACATATATATATATAAATATATATATTCTTTTTTTACATTATTTTCCACTATGGTCTATCCTAGGAGATTAGATATAGTTCCCTGTGCTATACAGTAGGATCTTATTGTCTATCCATTCTAAATGTAATAGTTTGCATCTGCCAACCCCAAACTCTCAGTCCATCCCTCTCCCTCTGACTTCCCCCTTGGCAACCACAAGTCTGTTTTCTATGTCTAATGAGTCTATTTCAATTTTGTAGATGGGTGCCTTTGTGCCATATTTTAGATTCCACATATAAGTGATACCATATAGTATTTGTCTTTCTATTTCTGACTTATTTCACTTAGTGTGATAATCTCTAGTTGTATCCACATTGTTGCAAATGGCATTATTTTGTTCTTTTTTATGGCTGAGTAGTATTCCATTGTATGTATATACCACCTCTTCTTAATCCATTCATACATTGATGGACATTAACTTGTTTCCATGTCTTGGGTATTGTGATGCTAAGAACATAGGGATGCATGTATCTTTTTCAGTTATAGTTTTTTTCTGTATATATACCCAAGAGTCAGATTGCTGGATCATATGGTAGTTCTGTTTTCAGTTTTCTGAGGAACCGCCATAATGTTTTCCATAGGGGTTGTATCAATTTACATTCTCACCAACATTGTAGGAGCGTTCCCTTTTATCCACACCCTCTCCAGCATTTGTTATTTATAGACTTATTAATCATGGCCGTTCTGACTGGTGTGAGGTGGTACCTTATTGTATCTTCTAGTTTAAATGTAAAAGATATTCACCCTTAAATCTAATTTCTCTTTTTGTGGTCTGGATCTTTTTTCCTTCTCCTAGCTTAAGTTCCTTGGTTTATCAGTGACGCCTCCTTTCTCTTGTACTTTGGTTCTCTTCCTCTCTTAGAATATATGAATTCTAACTTTCATTTTGCCACCTATTCACAGTATGAGTGTGGGCAAGTACTTTCACCTCTCTGGGCCATAATTTTCTCATCCGTAGAATGAAGAGTTGGAGAAGATGATCTCTAAACTCCTTTTTGTTTCTAACTTCTGATCTGAAGGTATAAATTCACAATGCTGGGGGTTTTTTATTTATTTATTTTTGACACCCAAACAGGAACTTGAACCCTGGCCCTTCAGATTAAAAGTTTAATGCTCTACTGACTGAGCTATATAGGCTGGGGTTTATCTTTGTATTCTCACATATTGACCTACCTGACTTGGTAGTAAATTATGATTGGAATATATAATTAATATATATATTAATGATTGAGGAGAAAAAGAATATGGCATATTATTTCAACAATCAACAATTATTTCAATAATTAATGATATAACTGCTATTTAAAGTCCTTACATGAGTTGGATGAAAAGTTTCCTGGCCTATATAATTCAAGAAATACTTGAATTGACAATAGCTCTAAGGTGCTCCGCACTTTAATATTGTTGTAGAAAGCAAAATGATTTTGTAACTCAGTTTACACTTTTATATGTATATATATGTTAGTATACATTATACACACCTATAAATATTATATAAGTATATGTTATACACTTCTAGATTGTAAGTGTATAATGATACATTAAAGTAACTATTGATTTTTTTTTTCGTATTTCCTCTCGTGTTCTTGTTTCAGTCTGAACTCTTCTTGTTGCAAGAAACCGAAACCCAGTTCAAAGTGACTTAAGCAAAAGGATTTCCCAGGGAAGAACTTCAAGCCTATGGCTGTATGGAATTCCCTTGTGGTGCATTGGGTTAAGAATCCAACATTATCGCTGCTGCAGTTTGGGTCATTGCTGTGGTGTGGGGGTTCGATCCCTGGCCTGGGAACTTCCACATGTCAGGAGCATGGCTAAAAAGAAAAGAAAAGGAAAAAAAAAAAAAAGCCTATGGCTCTATGGACTCACACAAAGCCATTAGGGCTCTGCCTTTCTCTTTTAATCAGGATAGACCAAATGCTGTTATAAACAACCCCCAAATATCAGTGGCTCAATGCAACAGAAGTTTATTTCTGTGTGCATCACAGTTGAATGAATAGCCTTCCACGTGGTGATTAAGGACTTTAAGCCCATTTTGTCTCCTTGTTTGTTACTCCTAGGGCCTCAAGAGTCCTTTGCTGGATGCTGGACATCTAGCCAATAGATAGGGGTGAGAGTATAGGAGAGCCCAGAGGATCACTGGCACTGACCATAGTTCAGTCGTAGAGCTATGATTATTTGCAAGGGAGACAGAAAGATACAGTTTCACTCTGTGCCCAGAGGGAAGAGGGAGCACATATCAGTCTCTTTTGTACTGTCTTTCCATCTCTTGATGCTATTGTCTCTCCTGTGCCCCCCCCCCTTTTTTTGTCTTTTTAGGGCCACACATGGGGTGTATGTAAGTTCCTAGGCTAAGTTCCTAAGGTTCCGGATCCTTAACTCACTGAGCGAGGCCAGGGATTGAACACACATCCTCATGGATACTAGTTTGGTTTGTAACCCACTGAGCAACAATGGGAACTACTCCTGTGTCATTCTTCACCAAATTCTTTCTATAATGAGAGCAAAAATGGCTGTGTGCAGTCACAGACTCAAATCCTCCTAACTTATCAACTGCAGTGAAAGAGACCAACTTCTCTGTTAGCTCTGCAGAAAAGCCCCGTCTGTGAACCAAGTTAAGCTAGTGGAATGGGGCCCACTCGTTGGCTAGGCCTGGGTCATTAGCTCCTCCAGCATCATATCTACCCAAACGGTATGAGTGGGTTGCCCCAGAAAAGAGGCGTTCTGTAAACCAAAGAGTGTGGTAGAAAAGGTTGCTGCATTTAGGAACAATGTTCATTTTAATTTTGTTAAAATGTTTTTTCAGTGCTCATGTCATGATAATCTGTAAAATGCCTCCTCTTTCTTCCTGCTCATTTCCCTCCTTGTCATTTACACTGAAATGTGAATTTATTTATCTCACCAAACAAATGAGTACAGATGGGGACAATATATCTGAGTGGATGTATGCCAGTGTCATTCTGAAAAATGTTCCCAGAGGTACCGTCACTATGACGTCTGTTTAGAATATTGTCTATGAAAAGAGAATAATGTAAGGGCAATGCTTATCTCATAAAAATTAATCTTTAGTGGTAGAAATTTAGGCCCCTGATTGGAAAAGATGCTTTGGATTGAGTTGCTTCTCTGAAGCCTTAAATCAGACCATACAGGTGACTCTGTGTGGATGAAAAGGCAGTGAAGCAGGTTTCATTGTCTGTGCATGGGCTGCACTGCTGGACCCTGTTGCTTGTTTGGAGGAAATTGACTTAGGGAGGCTTATGGGACTTAAGAGCAAGGGGCTGGGTTCCTAATGGCCATATAGAAATAAGAAATTTGGCTTTGAAGTCTGTGAGAAGTAGTGAACTTAGAATCGATGCTCTTGGGTAGAACCTAGAACTTAATTCTCATACTCAAATGCTAGAAAAACTCTCTGCCTCAGATATGTGGCATCTTGGCATCTATCTGAGAAATTAAAATCCCAAGTTTGTGCTTGATGTATGTGTGATGCCCAAATTTAGTCTACCTCCATGACATGGGGTTCATTATCCAAGAAACAGTCCTGGGCCATTGATACCATTGGCAGAAACATGTTTGCAGAAATGAGCCTAGAAATACTATGTATCTTCCATACTACCAGGGCACCTATGCTGGCTATAGAATAAATAAATTCCTCTGAAACAGAATAGAACAAAAAGTTACAAATCATGTTTTAAAAAAATCCTCCATAAGGGAGAATCAGCAGGTGCAACCAATAGAAGTAGCACCCTAAGAATCAGAAAGAATGGGATATTCTGAAAGAGATTATAAAATAAATATGTTTATAATGATTTTAAAAATAAAAGGAAGAATAGAAGCCATTATAAAGTAAGAGCATTATACTAAAAATGAGCAGGTAACAAAGTATGTGCAAGATCTATATGCAAATCTACAAATCTCTGATGAAAGTAAAATTAATAACTGAATTCAGCAAAGTTGTAGGATATAAAATCAGAACACAAAAATTAGTTGCCTTTTTATTCACTAACAATAATCAATTGAGAATAAATTAAGAAAATAATTCTCTTTATAATAGCATGGATCAACTTTAAATGCATATTACCAAGAGAGAGAAATCAATCTGAATAATCGTATTTATTTTATGATTCCAACTATATATGCCATTCTGATAAAGGAAAAACTATGAGACAGTTAAAGAGGTTAGGGGTTAGGGAAGCATGAATAGGCAGAGCAAAGAGAATTTAAGGGCAGTTAAACTGCTCTGTATAACACTATGATGGTAGACATATGTTACCACACAACAATACACATACATAGAACATACAATATGAAGATTTGTACCCTAATGTAAGTTTTGGACTCTGGGTGATAATTATGTGTCAATGTAGGTTCATTAGTTATAGAAAAAGTATTCCAAGAAAGAATATTATGGAATTTATAGAAAAAAAAAAAACCTGCATGGATGGTGTAGTAGCCACTATCATATTCACCAATATTGTTTGGGCACATGGAAAGCTATGCTTCTCAGCCCCCTTGTAAGAAGGCAGTGCCAAGTAACTAGTTCAGGCCATTTGGCTCTGAGAGGGGTTCACATGTAGGTTTCAAGCATCTAATTTCAGCTATAAGAAATATCAGTCATTGCTTTTTGCTTATGGACCAAGGAAACCATTTATTTGAGGTAGTGAGACTTTCATCACCTGAGGGGATGTATCATAGCTGTCTTGTTGCTCCTTTTCATATTATTTTTTTCTAGTCACCTTGCAGCTTGGAATGGCCATGGAACTCATTTGGACCAGTGCCACACAGGGGAATGCCTGATGTCAGGCTTTGGGGAAAGTTTTTCTTTTTAGGTAAAAAAAAGTCAATGGGGAGTTCCTGTCATGCCTCAGTGGGTTAAGGATCTGGCGTTGCTGTGAGCTGTGGTGTAGGTCACAGATGTGGCTCGGATCCCACATTGCTGTGGCTCTGGCATAGGCCGGCAGCCACAGTTCCGATTAGACCCCTAGCCTGGGAACTTCCATATATCGCCAGTGCAGCACTAGAAAAGACAGAAAGACAAAAAAAAAAAAAAAAAAAAAGGTAGATGGGGAGAAAGCCTTTTATCCCCTTCTTTTCTGCTTGGAACAGTGGTGAAACAACATTATGTTTGGAATGGGGATATCTCTATCTTGTGACCAAGAATGAGGACCAGAGAAAGTGAGAAGCAGAAAAATAGGGCCTATGCCCTTGGTCTCACCATTGAGCTACTGTGCTTTCAACTCTGGAGCATCCAACTTCCAGATTTCTAGTTATGCAAGCTCATTAAAGATCTTTTTGCTTACGTCATTATTAATGGGATATTCTGATACGTTTTACATTGTTTTCAAGCATACATGTAATATTTCTAAAAATTGACTGATATTGGACCAAAATAAAGTTTAACCCATTCTGAAGAACCAAAACCATACAGAAAACACTTTTTAATTACAGTATAAATATAATAAAATAATGTAAATATAACATGTCATAAAAATGAATATCAGAAGTTTAAAAATTCTTGCATTTTAGAATCTAAAAAAATGTATTTCTTAATTCATATATCCAAGAAGAAATTACAATAGAAACTATAGAATACTGAGATAACAGTAAAAGGAATATACCATATCAAAACATAGTAGTAGGAGCATACTTGGGGGAAAATTTATAGCTTACATGCCTGTATAGGCAATTAAGAAATATTCAAAATTAGTGAATTAGAGACAGTGGAGTAGTGGTTACCAGAGGCCAAGGACAGGAGAGAATGAAGAGTTATCATTTGAGTATAGAGTTGTTCTAGAGATGGATGGTGGTGATGGTTATACAACAATACAAATGTGCTTAAGGCCACTAAACTGCACACTTAAAAGTGGTCAAAATGGTAAACTCTGCATTATGTTTATTTTGCCACAATAAAATATTTTCTTAAAAATTAAGAAAGAGTCAGTTCAAGAAGTTAGAACCAGGATAAATCCCTCAAAAGGAGAAGGAAAATGATAAGAAAGGAATTTAATTAAATAATAAAAATGGAAAAAAACCACAAACTAAAATATGGTTTTCTGAAAAGGTCAACAACAGATATATTATGAGAAAAAAGATAATAAGAATGGAAAAGGGACTGGCTCACTGAGTTTTTGTTTGTTTGTTTGTTTTAATGGCTGCACCTGCAGCATATGGAAGTTCCCAGGCTAGGGGTTGAACTGGATCCACAGTGGCCGGCCTATGCCACAGCCACAGCAATGCCAGATCTGAACAGTGTCTGCAACTTACACCACAGTTCACAGCAACGCCAGAGCCTTAACCCACTGAGTGAGGCCAGGGATTGAATCAGTGTCCTCATGGATACAAGCCCGGTTCATTACCGCTGAGCCACGATGGGAATGCCAATATTATTGTTTTAAGTCATCCAACTTTGGGGCAATTTTTTATGCAGTAATAGCTAACTAATACAACTGCTTATGTCATATACCCAAATCATAAAGCTGGTTCTGACCAAGACAATCAATGTCAAGCTTTCTTGAAAGAAATAAAATTTTTTATTATTATGGAATATTAGATTTTAGGCACTGAAATATTAGATTTTGGGGAATGAAAATATTGTTTGTTATTTTGATCTAGAAAATCAGTTGCTGTCACAGCCCTTTATTACAGAACCCAGAATCTAGGTAACAGTCACTGCTTAATGAAATGACTTTTATATTTTTCTACTCCAAGATTCTCACTTAGTTCTCCACACATAGTAGGTTCATAATAAATACTGAATTAAATAGAACTTTTTGATACAAAGCATACCATTTTACAGAGCACTGGCAGTGAAAATGCTATAATTTCTGTGAGAATCAAAGATTTGTAAGAGAAGACATTTGACAATAGCATTTGAGCAATTTCAGTGGCAGCACCAAAAGGACTGCCTGTAGTGGCATTAAAGTTACTTGTTTCATAATTTCTTTTAGACCACCTCCAGAACCTCTCCCCAATAAATACATTCTAATTAAAAAACAGTGTGATTGCTCTGCAAATGCAGCTGCAAAATAAATTTCCTAGAGCTCCCTCCTCTTTCAACCAGCTTGCCAACACCAAGCCCCACCCACTACAGATATTCTGAAGCCCCTGTAGATAGGCTTTCTGGCTTAATTTTGATAGGCTTTCTGGATTAACTTTTCTGTAAAGTTAATTTCTCTCCCATTGTTGCCCATACTCCTTTCAAATTTGACTTTAGCCTTTATGAGCTTAGATATAAATGTTAAAGAGAAAACAAATAATTGTATGACAACCTTATTGTAGATGGTTCATCTTTTTGAAGAGGGAGGGAGGAGAAAGGTAACGAATTTAACTAAAAATGTTTTATTATAGTAAAGTATATAACTTAAAACTCCATTTTATCCATTTTTAAATGTAAAACCCATGGCATTAATTGCATTCATGCTGTTATGCAACCAGTCATCATTATTTCCAAGATGTTTTTCATTACCCCAAGCAAAAACCCTGTAAGCATTAAGATGTAACTCTCCAATGGCTGCTCCCTCCCCAGTCTTTGGTAATCTCTAATCTACTTTCTATCTCAATTAATTTGCTTATTCTAGATATTTTATATAAGTGGAATCATATGCTATTTGTCCTGTTATGTCTAGCTTATTTCACTTAGCACAATGTTTTTAAGTTTTATCTGTGTAGCAGTAGGAATAAAAACATCATTCCTTTTTATGGCTGATTAATATTCCATTCCACTGTGTATATTATATATATATACTGTAGTTTGTTTATCCATTCATCTGTTGATGGATACTTGGGTTGTTTTCATCGCTTGGCTATAGTGAATAATATAGTGAGCACTGACATAAAAATATCTTGAGTCCTGTTAAAAATTCTTTGGAGTACATACCTACAAATGCAATTGCTGTGTTACATGTTAATTCTTTAGTTTTTTTTTTAAGTTTTATTGAAGTGTGGATAATTTACAAGGCTGTGATAATTTCTGGTGTACGACAGAGTGACCCAGTCATACTATGTTTAGGTTTTGAGGAACTGTTTTCCACAGTGGCTATGCCATTTTATATTCCCACCAGCAGTGTGCCAGGATACCAGTATTTCTACATCCTCACTAACACTTTATTTTTTTAATTTTTAATTTTTTTTTGGGTATAGCCATTCTGGTGGTTGTGAAGTGGTATCTTATTGTGGGTTTGATTTATATTTTTTCTGATGATTAATTATGTTGAGTATCTTTTAAAAAAATTATGTTAAAAAAACATAACACGGGATATCCCCTCTTAATAAAATTTTTTGGTCTTTTTTAGGGCCGCAGGTGCAGCATATGGAGGTTCCCAGGCTAGGGGTCAAATCAGAGCTGTAGCTGCCAGCTACAGCCACAGCCGCAGCAATGCCAGATCAGAGCCGTGTCTGCAACCTACACCACAGCTCACAGCAACGCCGGATCCTTAACCCACTGAGGGAGGCCAGGGATGGAACCAACGTTCTCATGAATACTAGCTGGGTTCATTAACCACTGAGCCGTGACAGGAATGCCTTAACAAATTTTTAAGTGTACGGTATTATTAACTATAAGCACAATGTTCCACAGCAGATCTCTAGAACATTTTCATCCTGCATGAATGACACTCTATACCTGCTGAATGCCAGCTTACTTCCCCTGCTTGGCAACCCCTGGCAACCATTATTCTACTGTCTTTTTGCTGTGAGTTTAACTACATTATTTTATTTTAAAAAATTTGGGTGTTAGAGTTCCCACCGTGGCTCAGTGGTAATGAACCCAGCTAATATCTGTGAGGATTTGGGTTCGATCCCTGGACCCGCTCAGTGGATTAAGGATCCAGCATTGCCATGACCTGTGATGTAGCTTGCAGACACAGCTTGGATCTGGTGTTCCCGTGGCTGTGGCATAGGCCGGCAGCTGTGGCTCCGATTTGACCCACAGCCAGGGACCTTCCATATGCCATGGGTGCGGCCCTAAAAAAAAAAAGTTGGGGTATCATTGACGAATAACATCATAGCGATCTCAGATGTAAAACATAATTGTTCAATATTTGAATATATTGCAAAATGATCACCACGAAAATCTAGTTAGCATTCATCACCATACATAGTTACACTTATTTTTTTTCTTGTGATAAAAATTTTTGAATTTGACTACTTTAGATATCTCATATAACTAGAATTGGGTAGTATTTGTCCTTGATGTTGAACAGTAAGTGCACTTATTGGCCGCTTATTTATCTTTGAAGAAAATATCTATTTAAGTCCTTTACTCACTTTTTTTACTGGGTCATTGGTCCTTTTGTTGTTTAGTTGTAGGACTTTTTTACATATTCTGGATATTAACCCCTTCCCCCCCCCCTTTTTTTTGCTGCACCCACGGCATGTAGAAGTTCCCAGGGCCGGGGATGGAACCTGAGCAACAGCAGTGATAATGCCGAGCCCTTAACTGCTAATGCCACGAGGGAACTCAAACCCTTTTCTAATACATGATATGCAAATATTTTCTCCTAGTCTGTGGGTTGTGTTTTCATTTCCTTGATAATGTCCTTTGAGGGACAAAAATTTTACTTTTGGGTGAGGTCTTATTTATTTATTTATTTTTGCTTTTTAGGGCTGCACCTGCAGCATGTGGAGGTTCCCAGGCTAGGGGTCTAATCAGAGCTGCAGCTGCTGACCTAAGCCCCAGCCACAGCAACGCCAGATCTGAGCCATGCCTGCGACCTCTACCACAGCTCATGGCAATGCCAGATCCTTAACTCACTGAGCAAGGCCAGGGGTCGAACCTGCAACCTCGTGGTTCCTAGTCGGATTTGTTTCCGTTGTGCCACGATGGGAACTCCTGAGGTCTAATTTATCTATTTTTTCATGTGTTGCTTGTGCTTGGTGTCATATTTAAGCATCCATTGCCAGTCCAAGGTCAGGGAAATTTACTTCTATGTTTTCTTCCAAGAGTTTTATGGTTTAAGCTCTTAAATACATCTTGAATTAACTTCTGTGTATAGTGTGAGGCAGAAATCCAACTTTATTTTTTTGCATATGGAAATCTAGTTGTTCCAGCACCATTTGTTGAAGAAACTGTTCTTTCCCCCATTGGACGGACTTGGCAATCTTGTGCCAAAAAATTCAATATGGACATAAGGTATTTCTGGGCTCTTGATTCTATTCCATTGATGATGTATATGTCTATTCTTATGCCAGTACTACACTTTTTTAAAATTACTATAGCATGGTAATAAGTTTTGAAATCAAGAAAGAATGAGCCTTTTGACTTTATTCTTCTTTTTTTTCGAGACTGTTTTGGTTCTTCAGGATCCCTTATAATTTCATGTGAATTTGAAGATTTGTTTGTCCATTTCTGTAAAAACGCTGTTAGAACTTTGAAAAGGACTTTATTGTATCTGTAGATCACTTTGGATAGTAATGACATTTTAACAATATTAAATTCTTCATATCCATGAACTTGGGAAGTCTTTCTGTTTATGTAGGACTTCTTTAATTTCTTTTCTTCTTCTCCTTCTCCTTCTCCTCCTCCTCCTTCTTCTTTTTTGGGCTTCTTTTAATTTCTTTCAGTGTGTTTTGTAGTTTTCGGTATACAAGTCTTCATTTCCTTTATTAAACTTCTTTCTAGGTACTGTGTTCTTTTAGATACTATGAAAATTGCTCTCATACTTTCTCTTTTGGGTAGCTTATTGCTGGTGTACAGAAATACAAATGATTTTTGCCATTGTTGATCTTATATCCTGTAAATTTGCTGAATTTTGTTTATTATCTCTAGTAGTTTTCTTGTGGATCCTTTGGAGTTTTCTCTGTTTAGGATCTTGTCATCTGTGAATAGAGATAGTTTTACTTTTTTCTTTCCAATTTGAATTTCTTGTCTATCTGTTCTTATCTATAGAACTTCCAGGTCAGTGTTGAATAGCTGTGGTAAACCAGGCATCCTAGTTTTGTTCCTAATTTTAACTTTCAGTTTTTCGTGATTGAGTATGATGCTAGCTGGGGGTTTTCATAAATGCCCTTTATCATGTTGAGGAAGTTCCTATTTTTCTTAGTTTTTTTTTTTTATGATAGAGTGTTAGGTTTTATCAAATGCCGTTTCTGTGTCAATTGATGTGATCATTTGTTTTTTTCCTTCAATTCATATGAATCCTATGAATATGAGGTATTACATGGCTTGATTTTCTATGTTGAACCACCCTTGTAATTTTGGGATAAATCCACCTTGGTTGCAGTGTAAAGATGTATAATTCTTTAAATGCCTTTGGATTAAGTTTGCTGGTATTTTGTTGAGGAGTTTTGCTTCCATATTCATGAGGGATATTCATCTATGTTTTTTCTTTTTATGTCTTTATCTGGTTTTTATATCAGAGTGATGTTAATCTTATAGAATGAGTTAGGAAGTGTTTTTTTCCTCTTCTATCTTTTTTTTTTTGTCTGTTTTAGAGCTACACCCTTGGCATATGAAAGTTCCCAAACTAGGGGTCAAATTTAAGCTGTAGCTGCTGGCCACAGCCACAGCAACGTGGGATCCAAGCCGCATCTGTGACCTACACCACACCTCACAACAATGCTGGATCCTTAACCTACTAAGCAAGGCCAGGGATCGAACCTGTGTCCTCCTGGATACTAGTCAGGTTCATTACTGCTGAGCCACAACAGGAACTTCTTCCTCTTCTACTTTTTTGGGGAAAATTTCAGGATGATTGGTGTTAATTCTTTAAATATTTGGCAGTATTCACCAGTGAAGCCATCTGATTCTGGACTATTTTCTTATTGAAGGTTTTAAAATTACTGATTCAGTGTGTTTATTTGTTGTAAGTTTATTGAAATATCCTATTTCTTCTTGATTCACTTTAGGTAATTTACCTGTTTCTAGGAATTTGTCCATTTCATCTAGGTTATCTAATTTCTTCTAGTATTCTCTTATAATCCTTTTTATTTCTGTTAAATCAGTAAGAATTCTCCACTATCATTTCTGATTTTAGGTTTTTTTACTTGTGTCTTTTCTCTTTTCTCCTTTGGGTAATCTAGCAGCCCACCCCACCCCTCCCCAGCTCCATTGAGGTATAATTAAAAAATAATACTATAAGTAATTTAAAATATAGGGCATGATGATTTGATATATGTATACATTGTGAAAGGGTTCCCACAATCAAGTTAATTATTATCTGTCACCTCACATATTTATATCTTCCCCTCCCCTTTTTTTGGTGACAACTCTTAAGTTCTGCTTTTATTTTAATTATACAATATGGTATCGTCAACTATAGCCACCATGTTACACATTAGAACCTCAGATATTATTCATCTTACAACTGAAAGTTTGTACTCTTTTACCAACTGCTCTTCATTCTCCTGCCCCCAGCTCTTGGTAACCACCATTCTGCTCTGTTCTATGAGTTCAAGTTAAAAAAAAATTCACTTATATCTGATACCACGCATTGTTTGTCTTTCTTTCTTGGGCCTATTTCACTCAGCATAATACCCTCCAGTTTCATTCATGTTTTAGCAAATGGGCAGGATATCCTTTTTTAAGGCTAAATAATATTCCATTTTCATCTATCTATCTGTCTCACATTTTCTTTATCCATTCATTTGTCGATGGACACTTAGACTGTTTCCATATTTTGACCATTGTAAATAATGCTGCAGTGAACATGGGAGTACGGATATCTCGTCAGGATAATGATTTTGTTAACTTATACCCAGAAATAGAATTGTTGGACCATATGGTAGTGCTATTTTTAATTTCTTAAAGGAAAATTCATGCTGTTTCCCTAAGTAATCTAGCTATTAGTGCATGAAATAACTTGCCTAATATTTACCACTCATTGAACTCTTAGCATTTGTACTTAGAGATTAACAGCATCTCAATTAATTCTCGCAAATACCTAAGAGTTACTATCCCTACTGAATAGATGAGGAAACCAAGACTCAGGAAGACGATAAATTTCTTGTCACCTACCTAGCAAGTGATAGAGCCAGAATTTGAATGTACCACTATACATATTCCTTATATTTAATGTTTCTTGAAGGGCAGATAGATCCTATAGTTTTGATGTGATGAAGTTTCCCAGTTGAATTTTGTATAGACCCTGGCAGGTATAATGAATAGACATTTCTCTTACAGTGAGAGTTTTCACAATACGAGTAGGATATATGGAGGTAGAGTAATTAGAGACATGATTTGTATTACATGCAGCTGCTGGCTATACATCAGTTGCAGGAGAAAGGTTGTTATTCATGCAGCATTGGGAACACGTGCATGTTTGTTTTTAGTGGCTGGCTGTTCATTTGACAACTTATTCTTGGGGTCTTTTTTGGCAGTAAGTACTGTGCTACTGTTTATTTTGATGCTGTGTTTTAACACATACTAACTTATTAAGAATTTCTGGCTTATTTCTCATTTCATAATAACAGGTTTATTTTGATCTAGTTATGTGCTGTTTAGGGTTTAGCTAATGATTTGATTAACTAACACAATTTTCACTTTCAAAACTAAAGCATACCATAAATGTACCACACACACACACACACACAGATATATATGTTATGAATTTATTTTCCTCTGTTGCTAGGAACCTGAAAATCTGCAAACCCACCTCTTTTTTCCCCCCTTGACATAATTGTTTTTGTAATCAATTTTTAAATAGCATTCATATGAATGCGTATACTGTATAACTACAGAAAAGAAACTATATTTTGGGAAAATACATACCAAATACCAGAGGAGAAAGGCCTCATTCTTATGAAGACCATGGAAGAATCTTTCTAGAGATCTTTCTGGAAATCACTAGGTTCAGAGATCTGGAGAAAAACCTTATTCTAGTTTTAGTTGTTTGGGAAAAAATTTGCCATGGTTTTGGAGGCTCCTTATCATGTTAAATCTTGAGCTTTTCATATCAGAGTCAAGAGAATATACCAGCTAAAACATTTTAAAAAGGGAGACATTTTCATGCCTTTTTTTTTTTTCTTTTTGTCTTTTTGCCTTTTCTAGGGCCGCTCCCATGGCATATGGAGGTTCCCAGGCCAGGGGTCTAATCAGAGCTGTAGCTGCTGGACTACGCTAGAGCCACAGCAACGTGGGATCCGAGCTGCATCTGCAACCTACACCACAGCTCACGGCAACGCCGGATCCTTAACCCACTGAGTGAGGCCAGGGTTCGAACACACAACCTCATGGTTCCTAGTCAGATTCATCAACCACTGAGCCATGACGGGAACTCCCATGCCTTCCTTTTAAGGGGTTAATCACTAAACCTAGGTGAATGAGAACCTCTCAGTATGAATATGCAATTAAATGTGTACTTCTCTTCAGGTACTGAATACAATTGTGAAAACCATAGTTATGAAAAGAGAGCATCCTTGGTCACGCCCAGTCCTCTTATCTTATTACATCACACAAGTGGATCCCAGCAAACAGACCTACTTCTATCTGGAACACTTTGAATACAGTGCCTGGTATCAACAAGTCTATCTGGAGCACATTGCCTTGACCTTCAATGAGGAATGTAATTATGAGCAGAGAGGGAGAAGGGATGGTGGATAATTGCAGGTGGGTTGTGATGGGGAGGGTGAGAAGAGGACCTCTCTTTTTCTAAGGTAGGCAAACATGAAATGTACCGATTGCTCTCAGCACACTGGCACGCCACTATCACAACCGGAAGTATTTTGTAAAGAAAAGGCAGCTATGGGCACCCCCTTTCCCCATGCTTTTCTGTCAATCAATTAATGTCTCCTAGGTCATTTTATTCAGGAAAAAATGTTCTTCAAACTTGCAATACTTACTTAGGATGTCAACCGTCCAGTGGCATTCCTACCCAATCTATTTTGCCCTCATTGCCTGAGAGTAATCTCAGATGCTTCATTGCATGTCCCTCCTCTACATTTAGACTTTTTGCTGAAACTCTTATTCAAGGTCTAAGTTCTACTTTATCCAGCCTTGGCCACTTCTTTCTGTGCTTTGAAGTTCCTGGCATGCCTGTACTTCAAAATGCAAGAGAGCATGTGAATGGCCATAATTGACAATCATAAATAGAAATGTGGGGAAGGAAAGAAGAGGTAAAAGCATGAGTTTCTGGGTTTTTTATGTTGCAACAAGCACAGAGGGACTTACTATTCTATCATTTCGTAAGTACGATGCCTATCCTAGTGCCTGTCATGCAGTAGGTATCCAAGAAACACTAGCTTGGGTCTACTCATTCAAATGGTCCTTTAAAATTTACATGATTCTTACACTAGCCCGGTGAGAAAGCCAGAACAGGTGCTATTTTATTTTCAGTATGAGGAAACAGAATCTCAAAGACGTTATGTAACTTCTCAAGATCACTCAGCTAGGACGTGCTTGGCTTTAGGACTTCAGTGAATTCTAATAAAGTAGATGTCAGGAGTTCCTGCTGTGGCATAGTGGGTTGGAAATCCCACTGCAGCGGCTTGAGTCACCTCAGAGGCACGAGTTCAATCCCCGACCCAGCACAGTGGCTACAGGGATCAGGTGTTGCCTCAGCCATGGGCTTGGATTTAATTCCTTGCCCGGGAACTTCCATGTGCTGTGGGTCTGCCATTAACTTAAAAAAAGTAGACATCAAATAAATGAAATAAGTTAAAGAAAATAGGGTAAGCCATAAGCCTTGCTGTATGTTATCATTATTCCTTGAGTTTATCCATGATTTAGATCTTAATTGGTTCATTCAAGAAATATTGATGGAGTGCCAATTATGTGCCAAGTACTACTCTCAGTACTGAGACTACATCACTGAGAAAGGAGATCAAAATCCCTGCCCCTCAAAGTTTATGTCTTTGTTTCCTGAGATATAAATGCCTGCTGACTTGCTTTATTCATTACCAGAAAAGTTGATTAATGAAAGTACTAACTTAGTCTCTATATGTTAATTGAACATCTACAATGTGCCAGACACTGTGATCGGTGCTCAGAAAAAATAGTGGGGAGCAAAAACAGGCACAAATCTGGCTCTTATGGAACTTACAGTTCATTGGGAAAGACAGCCAACCATCATGTCATGAATCCTAAGTGGTGAGGAGATGTTCATGGTGCTATGAGAACATATAAAGGGGAATTTGGCCAAGTAGGGAGAACAAGGACTTGATGATTGAGCTAAGATGTGTAGGAGATAATTAGGTAAAAAGGCAGAGAGAACAGCATGTTGGAAGGCTCTGTGGCAGTTGGAGAGATCATGGCACCTAGAAAGATGCCAGTAGGTGATGTAATTGAAGCCGAGAGGGGAAAGGGATTGATGAGGCTTGAGAAGTAGGGCCAGACCATCCATGTAGGCTCTTGGAGGCCATATTAAAGAATGTGGTCTTTATTTTTAGAACAGCAGAAGTCACTGAAGTATTTTAAGCACGAGGAATGACAGGACTAGATTTGGGTTCTGAAAATAATCGAAGTTTCTGTAAAGGCCAAGAGTGGAATGTGGTAGTCTAGTTACAGGTTATGGTAGTAATCCATGTAGAGATGGTGAAATGATGGCATCCTGGGTGGTAGCAGTGGAGGAGAGACAAGTGGGTGGATTCAAGGTAAAAATGACAGGCTTGGAATTCCCGTCGTGGCTCAGTGGTTAATGAATCCAACTAGGAACCATGAGGTTGCAGGTTCGATCCCTGGCCTCACTCAGTGGGTTAAGGATCTGGCGTTGCCATGAGCTCTGGTGTAGGCTGGCGGCTACAGCTCTGATTCGACCCCTAGCCTGGGAACCTCCATATGCCATGGGTGTGGCCCTAGAAAAGACAAAAAAAAAAAAAAAAGGCTTTAGGCTTTAGTGTTGGTTCAAATGTGAGCAGTGATGAGAGTATGGATCTAGGATGCCTCCCTTGAAACCGAAGCCATGTTGTTCAGTGAAATATCTCTAGTTCCGAGCATAGCGTTTGGCACAGAGTAGGTACTGCTAGCAGAACTGGAACTAGAATAAAGTCTCATGACTCCCAATGTGATTTATTGCCCTTCCCCTCCTGTTGGAGTTTCATACTTTTGTGATTTTAGTACACTTAGATGAAACAAGGTATTCATTACTGGGATTGGTGGATGCTCAGAGGTGAAATCATATATTTGTATTCACCTTAGAGTTGATTTGGATTTTCAGAAATATCAGTTGATTCTCCCAAGCAGAACACTAGAATGGTATGTTTACAAATAGTCTCTTGCAGAACCGATTATTTGCCTCTCATTCAAAGGTGTTATTTTTTTTATTTTTATTTTTTTGTCTTTTGTCTTTTGTTGTTGTTGTTGCTATTTCTTGGGCCGCTCCTGCGGCACATGGAGGTTCCCAGGCTAGGGGTCGAATCGGAGCTGTAGCCACCGGCCTACGCCAGAGCCACAGCAACGCGGGATCCGAGCCGCGTCTGCAACCTACACCACAGCTCACGGCAACGCCGGGTCGTTAACCCACTGAGCAAGGGCAGGGACCGAACCCGCAACCTCATGGTTCCTAGTCGGATTCATTAACCACTGCGCCACGACGGGGAACTCCTCATTCAAAGGTTTTTAAATTCAGGAGTTCGTTGTGGCTCAGAGGTAACAAATCTGACTAGTACCCATGAGAATGCAGGTTTGATCCCCGGCTTTGTTCAGTGGGTTAAGGATCTGGCATTGTCATGAGCTGTGGTGAAGATCACAGACATGGCTCAGATCTGGCATTGCTGTGACTATGGTGTAGGTCAGCAGCTGCTTCTCTGATTCGACCCCTAGTCTGGGAACTTCCATATGCCACCAGTGTGGCCCTAAAAAGAAAAAAAATAGGTTTTTATTCATTTATTTATTTATTTTGGGTTTTTTTTTATTTATATTTTTTTATTACTCAAATGAATTTATCACATCTGTAGTTGTATAATGATCATAACAATCTGATTTCACAGGATTTCCATCCCACAGCCCAAGCACATCCCCCCACCCCCCAAACTGTCTCCTCCAGAGACCATAAGTTTTTCAATGTCTGTGAGTCAGTATCTATTCTGCAAGAAGTTCAGTCTGTCCTTTTTTCGGATTCCACATGTCAGTGAAAGTATTGGATGTTGGTGTCTCATTGTCTGACTGACTTCACTTAGCATGACAATTTTTAGGTCCATCCATGTTGCTAAAAATTCTGGTATTTCGTTCTTTTTAATGGCTGAGTAATATTCCATTGTGTATATGTACCACATCTTCTTGATCCACTCCTCTGTCGATGGACATTTAGGCTGTTTCCATGTTTTGGCTATTGTAAACAGTGCTGCAATAAACATGGGAGTACAAATGTCTTTGCGAGTCGTGGTTTTCTCTGGATAGATGCCCAGGAGTGGGATTGCTGGATCAAATGGTACTTCTATGTTTAGTTTTCTGAGGCATCTCCATACTGCTTTCCACAGTGGTTGCACCAATTTACAATCCCACCAACAATGTACCTAGGGTTCCTTTTTCTCCACACCCTCTCTAGCATTTATTGTTTGTAGACTTTTTGATAATGGCCATTCTGGCAGGTATAAGGTGGTACCTCATGGTGGTTTTGATTTGCATTTCTCTAATAATGAGTGATGTTGAACATCTTTTCATGTGTTTTTTGGCCATCTGTATGTCTTCTTTGGAGAACTGTCTGTTTAGATCTTCTGCCCATTTTTTGATGGGGTTGTTTGTTTTTTTGGTATGGAGCTGCAGAAGTTGTTTATAAATTTTGGAGATTAATCCCTTGTCAGTTGATTCACTTGCAAAGATTTTCTCCCATTCCGGGGTTGTCTTTTCGTTTTGTTTAGGGTTTCCTTTGCTGTTCAGAAACAAAAATAGGTTTTTAGATTCAGAAATCCTCTTCTAAACAGGTAAACTGTTAGATGAAAGGACCTAGGCGATAGCAGCAGGAAACAAAAGGATCTCTGGCAAGTTTACAGTTTCCCCAGATAACGCTTTACCTAGCCATTCCCCTTTCCTTTTCTCCCATGAAGTTTCTCTAGCAGACAGACCTTTTTCCTGGACAAGGCATTCTGCTCTTCACCAGCTTCTGCTGCCTTCTAAGACTGGGGGAGGTTGACAGGATGCAGAAATATTGTGATGAATTAGGCTGGTAAGTGTGTTAGCAACTCAATCTGCTGCCACTGAGAGAGCCACACATTTTAATTATGGGTTTAGTTTAGGCTTTGGAATTATAGTATCTGTGGTGTCATTGGTTTGTACGTTTAGGGATGTGTTCTTATCTCAGTTTCTAAGAATTTATGTGCACAATTTCCATTAGCATTAATGGGATTTGCATATATAAATCGCTGGATGTCAAAATGAAAATATACCCTTTAGTTTCAAGGGTGAACTAACTACATCTCTCTTTCCAGCTCTTTTTACTTAGGTGATTTTCAGAATTTTTTGGGAAAATTTTGACCATCTGATAGTTAGATTGTGGGGTAAATCCCAAATCTAGCACAAAATCATTTACTTTTACCAGTTGTATAAAAATTATTTTCAGTATATATATAGAATATTTATGTGTTATTTCAGGAAAGTCTCCAAATACTTTACTAAAGCTAACTATTATTTAAAATGTTAAAACATTATAAAAATATGTTAAAGGTATTAATAATGACCACAGAATATACTTTCATTCATTTAACTAGCATTTACTGGATTATGCTATATGTCAGGTACACTGCTAAGTTCTGGGAAAACTAAGAGATATAGAGTTTTCTTTCATGGGGAAGACAGGTTGAAAAATAGTGACTATAGTTAATACTGTAGTGTATATTTGAAAGTTGCTAAGAATAGATCTTGGAATTCCCATCACATCTCAGCAGAAATGAATCTGACTAGCATCCAAGAGGATGCAGGTTCGATCCCTGGCCTTGCTCAGTGGGTTAAGGATCTGGTGTTGCTGGAAGCTGTGGTGTAGGTCACAGACACGGCCCAGATCCAGTGTTGCTATGGTTGTGGTATAGGCCAGTGGCTACTGCTCCTATTAGACCCCTAGCCTGGGAACCTCCATATGCCGCCGGTATGGCCCTAAAAAAATAAAGCAAAAAAGAATAGATCTTAAACGTTTTCATCAGGAGTTCCAGCTGTGGCTCAGCAGGTTAAGAACAAACCATAGTGTCTGTGAGGATGTGGGTTCAATCCCTGACCTCACTCAGTGGGTTAAGGATCCCATGTTGCTGCAAGCTGCAGCATGGGGCACAGATGCAACTCAGATCTGGCAGCTGCAGCTCTGATTCAGCCCCTAGCCTGGGAACTTTCCTATGCTGTAGTTGCGGCCCTAAAAAAAAAAAAAAAAAAAAAAAAGATTGTTTTTAAGAAATGTTATTGTAAGAAAAAAAAATTGTAATTATGAATGGTGACAGATGTTAGCTAGGTTTATTGTGGTTACTGGTTCACAATATGCACAAATATCGAATTGTTACGTTGCCCATCTGAAACTAATGTTATATATCAGTTTTGTCTCAATAAAAATTTAAAACAAATGACACTAAGCTTTACAATACAGAACTATTAAAGAGAGTAAGCAAAAAGGTCTGAGAACAGTGAGGGGAGATGGGCTGGAGGAAATGGGAGAGGCTTCACCTAAGATGGATCACTTGAACTGGGTCTTGAAAGTTGAATAGAAATTCTCCAGGCTGAGAAGTTGGGGCAGATCATGGAAGGGTAAGGATATTTTAGGCAGAAGAAACTGAATATTCAAAGGCTAAGTGAGAAATGTATCATATCAGGTATAAGAAAATCTGAAGGGGACCAGAAAGAGATGAATGTAGAAGACAGGTTGAGATTAGATTAAGAAAAGTGTCCTTAAGAACTATGTATTTAGTGGGAGCAATGCATGTGTTTAAGAAGAGTTATGAGACTATCATATATCTTAAAAAGTCTATTCTGGGTGCAGCGCAAAGAATGGCGTGGCAAGGGGAGAGGTGATTTAGCTGAAGTCATTGGGAGGCCATTAACTCAATATCAAAATGGTTTGTTCTTTGGGATATAAATGGAGATTATATACAATATATAGCTTTTTAAGGTTAACATGAATGCAAAATAAACTGCATATATATGAGTATTTTTAGTTTTTAATTTTTAAAAGTTTTATGGAAGTATAGTTGATTGACAATGTTGTGATAATTTCCGCTGTACAACAAAGTGATTCAAGGGAGCCCTGTTGTGGCTCAGTGGTTAATGAATCTGACTAGCATCCATGAGGACAAAGGTTCAATCCCTGGCCTTGCTCAGTGGGTTAAGGATCCAGTGTTGCCATGAGCTGTGGTGTAGGTCACAGATGTGGCTTGGATCTGGCATTGCCATAGCTATGGCGTAGATCAGCAGCTACAGTTCCACTTTGACCCCAGCCTTTGACTCCATATGCCACAAGTGTGGCTCTAAAAAAGCAACAAAACAAAACTAAACAAAACACCAAAACTCCAAAGTGATTCAATTACACATATACACACATCCATTCTTTTTCAAATTCTTTTTCTGTATAAGTTGTCACAGAATATTGGGTTCCCTGTGCCGTACAGCAGATCCGCATTTTAAGATAAGTAGTTTGATAAACTTTGGCATATGTGAAACCAAACACCTGTGGAACCATCACTGGGATCAATATTATGAATATACCTGTCACTGCCAACAGTTTCCTTGTTTCCCTTTGAATTTTATCCCTTCTGGTCATCTCATTGCCTTCCATCCCTGTCCTCCTGCAACTACTCATGTGCATGCTGTCACTATAGACTAGTTAGCATTTTCTAGAATTTTTTTATAAGTGGAGTCATACAATATGTGCTTATTTTTGGTCTGGCTCTTTTCACTCAGCATTTATTTTAAGGTTCATCTATTTTTTTGTGTGTATCAATAGTTTTTCCTTTTTATTGCTGAGTGGTATTCCATTGCGTGAACATCTATTCACCTGCAGATGCCCACTTTGGTTGTTTAAAGTTTTTGGCTCTGCACATAAAGCTGCGATGGACATTGGTGTACACGTCTTTGTAGGGACACATGTTGCCATTTCTCTTGGGTGTGTACTAGAAATGCAAAGCCTAGGCCATTTGGTAAGTGTGTATTAAATTTTTTAGGAAACTGTTTTCTAAAGGGTTTGCATAATTTTGCAGTCCCATCAGCACTGTATGAGAGTTCTAGTTGCTCTACATCTCATCAAGACTAGTTCTCATCAGTCTTTTCATTTTAGCTCTTTTAATAGGTATGTAGTAGTATTTCGTTGTGATAGTAATTTATATTTCCCTAATTGCCATTGAGGTTGAGCATTTTTTCATGTGTGCTATGGGCAGTCTGCTACACATATACTATTTGTGTAACCTTGAGTCATACTATATGCTAGACACAGTTCAAAATGCTAGAGATACAGTAACAGCAGTGAACAATACAGTGTTCCTATCCTCATGGAGCTTATATTGAAATGAGGGAGATGGATGATAAATATAAGTCAGGTGGTGGAAAAGTGCTGAGAACAACGAAATAAGTAAAAGAGATAGGGAGTGCTGAGAGTGGGGGTGATGCATGGTTTCCATAGAGCTTACATAGCATGGCTCTAAAAAGGCAGTGTTTTATAGAACTCTAAAGAGATGAGAGGTCTAGTGGAGGAATAATATTCTAGGCAGAGGGAATAGCTACTTCAAGGGCCCTGTGGCAGTAGTGTGTGTGAGTGTTTGTGAAACAGCAAGAAAGGTGGAGCAAAGTGGAGTTGGGGAAAGTCTTAGAAGATGAAGTCAGATTATGAAGAAACTTCTAGACAGTGGTCAAGAATTTTGGATATAACTGCATACTATAAATTCTCACCAACTGTAGGACTTGGTAGTTTTTGGAATATTAACAGAGTTGTGCAACCTTCAGCACTATATAATTCCAGAATATTTTCATCATCACCTCATAAGGAAACCCCATACCCATTAACGGTCACTCCCCATTCCTTCCTCCTCTCAGCTTCTGACAACCACATTTTTACTTTCCGGCTCTATGGATTCCCTATTCTGGACATTGCCTATATACAGAATAATATAATATATGGTCTTGTGTCTGCCTTCTTTCAGTTAGTGTAATCTTTTCATGGTTCATCTGTGTTGCAGCATATCAGAACTTTATTACTATTTGTGTCCAAATAACATTCCATTATATAGATATATACCACATTTGTGTATCCATTCATCAGTTGATAGACATTTAGGTTGTTTCCACTTTTTAGCTACAACAAATAATGCTACTATAAACATGTACAAGTTTTTGTGTGCACATGAGTTTTCATTTCTCTTGGATATTTACCTAGGATTGGAATTTCTGGATTATATAGTAACTATGTTTAATCTTTTGAAGAACTGCCAGCCTATTTTCCAAAGGGGTTGCATCATTTTAAATTCCCACCCACAGTGTGTGAGAGTTCTAAATGCCCCCTATCCTTGGCAATGTTTGACTATTATCTGTCTTTTAAATTATAGACAACGTAGTAGTTGTGCAGTCATGTCTCATTGTGATTTTGATTGACATTTCCCTAGTGACTAGTGATGTGGTGCATCTTTTCATGTGCTTCTTGGGAATTTGTATATCTTCTTTGCAGAAATGTCTATTCAAATCCTTTGCTGATATAAAAAATGGTTTAAATGGTTGAATCGTAAGTGTCTTTTAGGTATTTTGAGTATGAGTCTTTTATCAGATACGTGATTTGCAAATATCTTCTCCCATTCTGCAGTTTATCTTTTCACTTCTTGAGGGTATCCTTTGAAGAACAAAAGTTTTTAATTTTGATGACGTTTAAAACTATCCATTTTTTTCTTTTGTCACTCGGCACTTTTGGCATTTTATCTAAGAAACCACTGCCTAATCCAAGGTCATGACATTTCATACCTATGTTTTATTCTGTGAGTTTTAGTTCTTTCAATTAGGTATATGATCTGTTTTGAGTTCATTTTTATATATGATGTGAAGTAAGGATACAACTTTCTTCTCGTGCATATGGATACCCTCTCTCCCAGCACCACTCACTATTCTTTCTCCACTGAATTGTCTTGTCATCCTCACCAATCTAGACTTATTTTTGGACCCTCAGTTCTATTCCATTGGTCTAGATGTTTATCCTTATGCCAGCCCCATGCTAACTTGTTTAATGTAGCTAAAAGTTTTGAAATCAGGAAGTGTGATTCCTCCAACTTTTTCCTTTTCTCTCAAGATTGTTTTGACCATTTTGAGTTCCTTGAAACTTCATTTCTTTATGAATTTTAGGGTTGGCTTGTCAATTAGTATAAAAATTTCATCTGGAATTTTCGTCAGGATTGCGTTGAATCTGTAGATCAATTTGGAGAGTATTGACATCTTAATGATATTAAGTCCTTTGATCTACAAACATGGGACATTTTCCACTTATTTAGGTCTTTCTTTCAGCAAGAACTATTGGTTTTTTTCTGAATAAGAATGGAAGCTGCTGGAGGGTTTTTAGCAGAGGACTGATATAATCTGACTTATGTTTTAAACAATTGACTTTGGCTGCAAAGGCTGCAACGTAGGAGATAAAACTACAGGAAAGAGAAGGCTACAGTAATAGGCCAGTTAGGAGACATGGTGGCTTGGACTATGGTAATAGTAGCAGAAATAGGGAGAAGTGTAAGATCCAGTGTCTGCTTTGAGGGTAGAACTGACAAGTTTTGTTGAAGAATTGGAAGTGGGAGAAAAAGAAATGAGCCAAAGGGTGACTCCAAGGTTTTGGGCTGAGCAACTGGAAGAATGGAGTTGCCGTTGAGATGAAGACTGTAAGAGGAGCATGCTCATGGTACCTGGGACAGAGACCTATCAGGAGTTCCATTAAGTAGGAATGTTAAGTGTTAGGTGTGAAATGCCTATTAAACATTCAAGCACAGAGGACAGAGAATAAGAACAGAGGAATTCAGAGAGTTCCGACGTGGCTCAGTGGTTAATGAATCCAACTAGGAACCATGAGGTTTCAGGTTTGATCCCTGGCCTTGCTCAGTGGGTTAAGGATCCTGCATTGCTGTGGCCATAGTGTATGCCAGCGGCTGTAGCTCCAATTAGACCCTTAGCCTGGGAACCTCCATATGCCACGGGAGTGGCCCTAGAAAAGACAACAAGACCAAAAAAAAAAAAAAAAGAGAGAGAGAGAGAGCATAGGAAAGGAGTTCAGGGTGAAGTCCAAATAGTGTATATAGATGATGTTTAAAGACCAGAGAGATATGATGGCATCTAGAGAAGAAGTCTGGAGAGAGAGGAGATCTCAGGCTGAACCTTGGGGGCTCCAGTGTTTGGGAGATGAGTTGATTCACTAAAGAAGACTAGAAGGAACATTCAGTGCCGTAGGAGGAAAATCAAGAGAGCACACTATCTTAGAGTCAAATAAAATGTTTCAAGAGGAGGGGCTGATCAACTCTGTCAAATGCTGCTGATAGGTTAAATAAGGTGAGAATTGATCATTGGGTTTGTCTATATAAATGTCCTTGATGACCTTGCCAAGATCTGTTTTGCTGAAGACGTGGGGGGTTGTCTCATTTGTAGTAAGCTTGAGAAAGAATGGAAAGAGAAGAAATGGAAACTCAGCATAGATACTTCTTTCCAAGAAAATTTCCAAGGGGAGTAGTTATTCACATTTTCCCAATTGCCTCAAATCCAAAAGCCAGTCAAGGTTCACATGTTGCAATAGCTGTGTCTCCTTAGTATCTTTTAATAGAAAAGTTCTCCTGCCTTCTCTTAAATATGATTTTTATTTTTTGAAAGCCCAGGCCAGTTGTACTGTGGAATATGCTACATTCTACATTTTTCTGATTGTCCATGGTATAGTTTAGCTTGTTTCTTTTTTACAGATATATCCTGTTAACTGGAAATTAAGTCTAAAGGCTTAATTGGATTCAGGTTAAACATTTTAGCAAAAATGCCTTGGAGTTCCCTGCGTGGCTCAGTGGTTAACAAATCCCACTAGCAACCATGAGGTTGTGGGTTCGATCCCTGGCTTTGCTCAGTGGGTTAAGGATCTGGCGTTGCCATGAGCTGTGGCGTAGGTCGCAGATGCGGCTCGGATCCCGTGTTGCTGTGGCTCTGGTGTAGGCTGGCGGCTACAGCTCCCATTCGACCCCTAGCCTGGGAACCTCCATATGCCGCGGGTGTGGCCCTAGAAAAGACAAAAAAAAAAGCCTTAAGTTATATTGTATACTTCATATGATAACTCATTAGAAGGCACATAATGTTAGGTTGTCTACTGTGATGATGCTAAATTTGATCTCTGTGTTAAATGGTGAGTGCCAGATTTCTTCATTATAAAGTACCTTCTTCATTATGAAATTATTAAAAAAACAGTCTATGAGATAATGTTCTAGTGCTATGCAAATATCTCATTCATCAAGAGAGGGCTTTTTAACAAGTGAAAGTAACTATAATGTGTTTATTTGATGATAGGATAGAAATGACATAGAAAATAATTAAAAATTGGAGGAAAAGCAGAGATGACTGCTGAAGCATTATTCTTGAATAGATGAGAGAGAATAGGATCCAGTACACAACTGGGGAACTACACTTTGGAGAGAAGCATAAACATCCTTTATAGTAATTGGAGGGAAGTAGATCATATGGGTTTGGATGAAGGTAGGATGGTGTACATGACAGTGGGAACATTTGGAGTTTCTTTCCTAATTGTCTATATTTGCCACTAATTACATACAGATTTTTTTTTTTTCAAATGTAAACTCTGTCAAATTTGGGATTCCAGCCTTCCCCCTTTTCCTCCCTAGGGTGACGTATAAGTCCCTTAGGGTTTAATTTTTCTATGGTCTAAGGAGAAGGAAGAATCTGGTGTATGATAATCTTTTGTCTCTGCTAGTCATTGGTCAGTCCCACATGGGGTTTCACACTTTAATGGAAGAAGAATTAAGAAATTCCTGAGAACAAGAACAAAAAAAATCATTGAGTAATATTTAAAATGTTATTCTATATATATATATTATTCAGACACATATTTTCCCACAATTATTCTCTGCTTTGGGTGTACTAGTCAGAATATTGAATATGTACTTTTTTAAAAAACCAAAAGCAGCATTTCAGAGTGTCCTAGGGAATGAACGACAAAACAGAAAGATAGGCTCCGAAAAGAATTTGAATTGAGATTTAAAGTGGAAAAGAAGATGCTCTGTTTACATGTATGTTGCTGATATTCATTCACTATTGGTCTGTGGGATGGCAGACATGAAGGGAACAATTTAAACTGTCACAAACTCATCAAGAAATGGACTGGGTTCCTTTGGGACCACATTTTATAATGGCCCTTCTAAAGCAGAGAAAGCAGCCATATCACCTTTCTGAGGTGATATGAGGAAAACTACCAAACTATACATTTGGTTCTGTTGATCCTTTAATACATACCTAAGTGGTATGACTCAATATCATGTTAATTTCAAAATATGTATCCCCATATTTATATAATTTTTTTTTGCAGGCAGGAAGAAATAGCTTCTGGGCTTAAGGTCAATTTAGTAATATTTTATTAAAAAGGAATAATGTCAGAGATTTGGGAGCTTGTTTTAGAGAGAGCACTGAAAAGTGACAATTCACCTTTAAATTTAGGGTGAAATTTCAGTATCACGTCTCTTCCTGCATAAATATTAGCTCTCTCAGCATATTTATACATGCATATGATGTTACTGGTTATATTATACTTATGCAGTAGTATGTATTTGTCACAAGACATATTTATGTAGATGCCCTAAAGTTATGGAATCTTTGGAGGACAGTGGAAGTGTAAATCAGTCCAGTGCTTCAAGATATGTTGCTAAATAGCGGAGGAGGTAGTCTCTCCTAGAGAGTTCACTTGAATATTCTATCCTAGAGGCAGCTTTTGTTTCTTAGGTACCTGATTGATTTTAGGGCTGATTCTTTTACTGCAGAAACTCTCGGAATACTACCTACTTGCAAATGGCCGAAGCAACTTTTCTCAGGGTGTGTAAAACTGCTTATGTGAGGTCTTTTATAATGTGTATAGACTGAAAGACATGTCTGAGAGGGCCTCCCATTTGTTCCTACACATGTATGTATTTAAGGTGAATGTCACCAAAAATAATTTGCATATGCTGACTGTAAATCCAACTATTTACTAAATGATACATAGTTATGGATCATAGCCTATACCTGAAATGCCACCCCTCTTTTCTGTGTCTGTATAAATCTTTCTCATCCCTTGAGGCATAGCTTCATCTTCTCCATGAAGCCTTCCCTGATTCCATCAGCCCGTAGTGATTTCTTTTTCTTTGCTCTCCAAGAGTGTTTACTATCTGCCTCACCTCTTTGGTTTTTAGACTTTGTAACCAGTCATGTTTGAATGGCCATTTAACTCATTCTGTTTTTTATTTGTTTGTTTGTCTTTTTCTAGGGCCACACCTGCAGCACATGGAGATTCCCAGCCTAGGGGTCTAATCAGAGCTGTAGCTGCCGGCCTATTCCAGGGCAACAGCAATGCGGGATCCAAGCCGCATCTGTGACCTACACCACAGCTCATGGCAATGCCGGATCCTTAACCCACTGAGCAAGGCCAGGGATGGAACCCACAACCTCATGGTTCCTAGTCGGATTCGTTAACCACTGCGTCACGATGGGAACTCCTAACTCATTCTGTTTTTAAGTCATGTCTCTTCAACTGGATTGAAGACTCTTTAAGATCATGGACCTGTACAATAAATATTCACTTCGTCTTATATTGCTTAGCACATGGTGACTGCTCAAATCATATTTGTTAAGACAACAAGTGAGGCAAATGTCAGTTTCACGCACCACCACAAAGCCATGTACAAATGCGGTCTATGTACTGGGATGAGCATAAGAGGTATTTCAGAGGATCGTGGACTCCTAGGACAAGAAGACACTTAAAGATTCACCTGGTTTATTCAGCATCCTGATGTGCAGCTCTCCTCTGTGGGGCAGAGTTGTCTCCTTCAGGTGAAACATCTCCCATAATTCAGAATGAATTCCTTAAGCAACATGGAATTTTCAGGTACTCTTATAAAATAGTTAAGCAGGGCAAAATTTCAACCCAGTTGTCTGAGTTCAAGTCCACTGTCCCTTATTATCCCTGTGGCTTTGGACAAGTTCTTTAGTTTCAGTTTCTTCACCTAAAAAAAAACTGGGATGATCATACAAACTCACAGTTTTTTCTTTGTATTGCTAAAGCACAAAATCTTTGAAAATCAAGAGGCTTTTGCTACTTATTTGCCAGGAAAATATGTCCTAAACTCGAAAAGAATCTAACTTAAATGGATATGAGGTTAATTATAGGTTTTTATCTGTCCATTAATTGGTGAATATTATGTTTCTCTGCAAAAATATTCTTGTGTTGGCTATGAGATGCTGCTCCAGATCTGGCAGGGGGTGCTACATACAGTGTATGCACTCTATTAATGTTCTCAAGAGTTCTGAATGCCAAAGTGTACTTGCCCCTCAAGTGGTTCAGATAAGGAATCGTGGCTCTTTATTACCTGCCTGTAAGACTGTTATCAGGATTAGGAGTTCCCGTCGTGATGCAGCGGAAACGAATCCAACTAGGAACCTTGAGGTGGCGGGTTCGATCTGTGGCCTCGCTCAGTGGATTAAGGATCCGGCCTTGCCATGAGCTGTGGTGTAGGTTGCAGACGTGGCTCGGATCCTGCGTTGCTGTGGCTGGTGGCTGTGTAGGCTGGCGGCTACAGCTCTGAATAGACCCCTAGCCTGGGAACCTCCATATGCTGCGGGTGCGGCCCTGAAAAGACAAAAAAAAAAAAAAAAAGATTGTTACCAAGATAAATGAAATAACAGATGGGAGTCACTTAGCACAGTGTTTAATATACAATAAGCCCTTAGTAATAAGTAATAGTAATAAATATCAGCTAATGTTATTGGTACTTACATTTTACGTTAATCTTAGACTTTTGGGGAAAGTTAAGTTTCTTTCCGGCAACATTTTACATTTAGTATCTATAGGAATACTGCTACTTTTCTTACTCCCTAATGAACAAGTGATTTCCCCAGGAAGTTAGACTTTGAGACATCTTTAAAGATGAAATTATACTTATGATTGAATTTTTATTGTTGACTCATTTCAGAAAAACCTTTGGGAATGTGTTCATTCTTATTTATTTGTCGGTGGACTCATTTAACCAAAATATATTGGGCAGTGTTTTGGTTCCTAGTGATATGACAATAAACAAACAGACATTGTCCCTGCCTTTGTGCAGCTTACTCTCTAGTGGAAGCTAATTAATAATATTTTTTAATTTGTTCTTTCATTTATTTAACAATTATTGAATACTTATTATATACCAGGCACTGTTGGAGGCCCAGGGCAGGCAGGTGATTATCAAGGCAGACAAGGTCCTGCCTTCATGAAGTTTATTATTGTTTTTTTTTACTGGGAAGAGAGAAACAAATAAACACAGTATTTTCAGGGGATGATGCATTCAATGAAGGAAATAAGATAGGCTGATTGGTTTATCCAGGGTGGAGTACTTCAGATGTGGGAGTCAGAGAAGGCCTGGTGGAGAAATAGTTGAACCAAGGTCATGTATTTAATATAGATTTGACTGAATATCATCAGCAGCAGAGGCTTAAAACAGTCAATTTTTTTTCTGGCAAGTTTTTAGGTAGT
Organism: Sus scrofa; assembly: GCF_054392235.1. NCBI lineage: Eukaryota > Metazoa > Chordata > Mammalia > Artiodactyla > Suidae > Sus > Sus scrofa. The sequence continues at coordinate 153,674,122 of NC_139388.1, forward strand.
TCTGCTTCACCAAGTTATCTGGGGCCTACATTCCTTCTATTCTGTTGTTTTGCCATCTCTTCTATCCCTTGAGTGTCATCCATGTGATCCAAGATGATTAACCAGTAGGTCCATGCTCCAGTCCATGGGAAGGGGAAAGAGGGTGGAAGGAGGACATCCTTTTAATCAAAGTGTATCCCCTGGAAGGGACTCACCTGAACATTGAACATGTCATTTTCCTCGCACGCCGTTGGCCAGAGCATAGTCACAGTCACATATTTGCCCACCATGAAGCATAGTTTTTACTTGGGTCATCATGTACTCAGTTACACATGCTATTGCTCTGGCAGAAGAGGAGAATGGATTTCGGAGGACTGGCATTCTCCGCCACAGACCTGAATAATTAAATGGAGCCTGGGGAAGAACATCTTGGGGCAATAACATTCCAAACAGACGGAATAGAATGTCAAAGCCCCTGACAGGAAGTGGACTTTCCATGAAGATAAATGACACCTTAGCATCAGGGCATCTCACTTGCCTCAGTCCCTTTCAGTGGCCCACATTTAATTTTATATAATTGTACCAAAATGGCATAAGCTTCAGGCCCTATAAAATCTTGATCAGCCCTTGGCCCTGAGGAAGGAAAGTGGTTGGCATATTAGGAACGGAAAAGAGACCAGTATATGTGGAGCAGAGTGAACAAGAGGGAGAGTAGAACTAGATGAGACGGAGAAGGTAAATGGGGACCAGCTCATAACAGGATGTTATATGGAAAGAAGGTTAGATTTGATGTAATGAGAAACCGCTGCAAAATTTTAGGAAGGAAGAAATGAACTTTGATTTATGTTTACCTTGAAGGAGACACGTGAAAAGAATGTTCACTGAAAAATCTATTTTTTTAAATTTATTTTTAAATTTAAAATTTTTTTCTTTTTTGGCTGCCCTCGTGGCACATGGAAGTTCCCGAGCCAGGGATCCCATCCAAGCCAGAACTGTGACCTATGCCATAGCTGCAGTGATGCTGGGTCCTTTTACCCACTGCACCAGGCTGGGGATTGAACTGATGCCTCCACGGAGACAAGTCAGATCATTAACCCACTGTGCCATAGTGGGAACTCCTCACTGGAAAATTTAAAACAATCTAATATATATCAACAGAGAATGGATTAATAAATTGTAACATATTCATAAGGGGAATGTTTTAGAGTAATGAAAATGAGTAAGTTATATCAATATAGATGAATCTCAAAAATACAATGTTGAGCAAAAAAAAAATAGCAAAATGTAGAAGGTAACAGCATAATTTCATTTATGTATGATTTTATTTATATAAAGTGATAAAGTATTAAAATCAGTTTGTTATTAAGGATATATATTGTAGAAAGGATTGGCAGTTGTCTACCCTATATCCAGTTTCCTCATCTTTCCTAATAGCAAAACCTTACTTTTATTGTAGTGAGAATGTGTCCAAGTGAAAAACTACATTTTTTAGCTTCTCTTGCAGCTATAGGTTGTGACATAGTTCTGAAAAATGGGATATAAGTGGAAGTTGTTGGGTAGCTGACAAGTGCTCCTTTGTCATTGGCCTTTTCTTCTTTATCTTGGCTTGGAAATGGGTCACAATGATTGAAGCTGGGTAACCATATCGCAATGAGGAGAATTCCAAAGAATTTAGCCCCAACACCAAACCAACTTCCCTGCCTCAACTGCAAACCCTAAGTCTCTCAGTTATGTGAGAAAAATAAACTCCCGTGTCTTTTTAAACCACTGTTATCTGGGTTTTCTATTACATGCAGCTGAACTTAACCCTAACTGACATGCGTGAATCTAAATATTTAATAAAAATAAAATCCCATCCATAGAAATGAAGATCACTAAGTTAATTAAATTCTGTACAGTTATTATCTCTGGAGTGGGGATAATAAGACTGGAAGTGGAGATGGGTACATAGGTCCTTTTTTTTGAAAAAAAAGAGCTGAAGCAAATATGACAAAATGTTAGTATTTTTAAAAGTTGGGTGGTGATGCATGAGTATTCATCACTTTCTGCTTTGTTATATGTGTGAATTATTTTGTTTTTTTAAAAAGCTATGTAGGGAAAGGATGGAAGCATAGAAGTTGAGGTACTCATAGCAATACAGGTGAGAGATGGTGGTGGCTTGGATTAGAGTGTGAAAGAATATATTTGGAATATAGGTGGGGGTAGAGCCTGCAGGATTTCATGTTGAATTGGATGGGAGTTATGAAAGAAAGAGGAAAACTAGGGATGACTCCAAATTGTTTGTTCTAAGCAACTGAATAGGTAGTGGTGCCACTTACTGAGACAAGGCTGACTAGAGGCGGAGGAAGTTCAATGAAGAGTTCGACTGCAGAGAGTTAGGATTGAGATGTGTGAGTGGGAATGTCAAGTAGGCAACTTGATACAGGGAACTGTAAATCTAGAGCTTGTTCAAGGACTTCCAGAAGATGGAATCAGATTGTGCATCCATGTGGAGTCTTGTTTATTATCTCCCCTTGAACCCCTCTGATAGGGATTTGGAATTTACAGAAAGAAATGGCTTCTGGGAAAGCAGAGTCATTTGTGACCAAGTTGGGATCATTCTCTGTAAGGTCTGCCCTACTCTTTTTCAAGTGGCCCCTTGGAAGTGAGTACAAGGCAGTAATTCAGAGTTTAATAATCAGTGGTTATGAATATAAATTTCCCTGCATTTTTTTGTCATTTAGACAGGATATGGACTTTTAAACTTGGAAGTGTGAGGAAGGGGCTTTAGCCTAATGTTCATTCTGCTGTGCCTACCACTGTGCTTAGCTGGTGTCTTTCCCACCTCAAGGGGGTGAAGAGTCTAATATTTAATAAATATCATAGTCAAAATTATGTACCTACTCAAAGATGTTAAAGTTAAAAATTTTAGTAAATTAATCTCAAATCTTTTAGGAAAGCACTCTTTGCAATACAGAAAAACAAGTGTAATCATTTATTGAAAGCCTAGTATATGCCAGACACTTTACATACTTTAAGTAACATTAATCCTTACAAAGCTTTTATGAAGTAGTAACTTTTATTGTTCTATGTTACTTATCCTTTTGGTGATTCAGTTTTCTTATTTCAAAAATAAGGTTTGTCATAGTAAATGTCAAAGATTTTTGCAACAAGTAAATTTTGACCAAGTGGGTACCTGTGTAATATTTTGTTGCCATATGTGGAAGCTAACAAATAAATGAATTGTATGTGGTCTGAGAAAAGTGATAAATGTAAAAAAATTCAAGCTTGAGTGAAGGGCTCTAATTCTTACCCAGAAAGAGCACTTTTATTGAAATACAGACATATACAGTGGCACATTCTTAAATAAATGGCTTTAATGTGTAAAAATCCAGTGTAGGGAAACCAAACTGTGATTAAA